>NC_137832.1:23108513-23621013 GCF_963921795.1 Nannobrachium achirus | reverse complement strand
TGTGTGCGTGTGCGTGCGCGTGTGTGCGAGCGTGCGTGCGTGTGTGCATAGACAATATCCTCTCTCTTGCTCAGTGCGTCTTTCTTTGTCTCTTTCCGTTCTCTCCGACATGCCTTGCTGTATGACGAAGACAGACACGATTCAGGGTCTTTCTTGCGAAATGACCTTTGTTGTCGCGTCCGCAGACTTACCACAGATCCCCCCCCCCAAAAATCCGGCCCTCTCGACATCGCTCGACGGCATAGGTATTGTTATGTTATATCATAAAACACATTTCCTTCTGTTTTTGTGCCCCCTCTCTTTATTCCTCATCAAACGAGATTATCCCCCCACAAACACTGGTATTTCTGCCCCGAAGTGGCTGACAGAGATTTGCACTTTTATCATTAAGTGTGACACTAAGCCGGTCCGAGCTTTGTCCTGAATGGAGGGTCTGACGGAAACGGGGGCTCCTAATCCTTTTATTTGTGTCGGGGTCCCGAAAGAGGGAAGAATGGGGCCGGGGTGGGATGGGGGCTCCAGAATGCCACGGACCCTTAGTCCCCTCCAGACCCCGCTTTCCACAGCCAAGTGAACACGACTCTCATCTTATGTGGTCTATGCACTCCAGCGGACGCTCACGCACACACGCACGCCTGCACATGCGTAGGGATGGGACGATACACGATATTATCGTTTATCGTGATACAATACACTCACGATAATCGTATCGTGGAGTTTTAATTTATCGTGAAATCGCCCTCCGTCATGCACTGGGATCAATTCACCTTTTATTTGCCGAGCTGCATATCCGGTACCACTTAATCCCTCTATAAGGTAAAAGGTACTTTTTACGTACTTGATACGTATTCTTTTCACTCTATCAAATGGTCTTTGCCAAAAAATAGCCGATCTACAAGCTCACAGTGCGTCGCAAAATGTTCCGCCCCAGGATAATGGGTTTAGATTATCGCGATAATATCGTAAATCACGATTTTCTTTTGTCACAATAATCGTGATATCAAATTTTCATATCGTCCCATCCCTACACATGCGGAGACAATAGACACAGGCACGCAGATGCACACACAGACACAGCGACACACATTATACTCACACAAATACAAAATCCACACATTTGAGAGCACATACTGTATCTGGCCTGCAACATAGCCTGGTGCATGCTGTATGCCCGTCTGTCTGTGAGTGCATGGATTTCAGGAGTTTTCGGTCTAGGAAAGGGGTTCTCAATCTGTGGGCCATGGGGCCCACTGCTGGCATGAGAGGATACCGCAAGTGAGCCCCAAATAATTGCCTAAACATTAAGATTTTAACGATAATATAACATGAATATACAAAAAATGTTAGGTTATTTCTTCATTAAAACCTTGAAAATGTATCTCTAAAGGAGCAGTTCACCCTAAAATGACTTTTTTTCTATTGATCACTCATGCCATGGAGATTGAGTTCAATAATATGTATTTTGTATTTGTCGCATTCCTAAGACAAAAAAAATTGATTATAGTAAATTTACCCCCATTGATTCCGGATGGGGACCCAAATGCATGGCACTGGATGGAGAAACCGTCAGGTAAATTTACTACAATAACATGTTTGTCTTAGGAATGCGACAAATGAAAAAAAAATATTATTGAACTCAAGTCTGCATGGCGTGAGTAATCAATAGGAAAAAAAACTACTCCTTTAAAATAAATGGCGAGATTTTGAAGTGGGCCCGGATCCAGAAAAAGGTTTGAGGAACCACTGGGATAAGATTAATAAAAGTTTGCCGGGTTCCCCATGGTAGCAACTGGCCTTTTTTTTGGTGGTGGTGGTGGTGTGTGTGTGTGTGTGTGTGTGTGTGTGTGTGTGTGTGTGTGTGTGTGTGTGTGTGTGTGTGTGTGTGTGTGTGTGTGTGTGTGTGTGTGTGTGTGTGTGTGTGTGTGTGTGTGTGTGTGTGTGTGTGTGGCAGGGGTGTCGCACCAAATTCTGGGCCCTGGGTACAAGGATTCACTGCGGGGCCCCTGTGCTTTAACTATTGAAAAATAGCAGATATACAAGCTCACAGCGCGGCACCGAGTGCCGCGCTGCGAGCTTGTAGATCTGCTATTTTTTGAAAAATCATGAAAAATCTTTGAATATTTCAAATCCATCTGAGGTTTTTTAAAAACCTATGTTTCTATGTCAGTGGAGCTCAAACCTTTTCATGTGAAGGACCCCCAAAATGGTATGTATCTATGGGGCTCAGTGTTGTGGGGGCTCTCGGGCTGCTTTTGTGTTGCTTGCACCCCTTGTGGTAATCCATCTCCAGCGGGAATCCCCCTGGGGCACTTTATTTACTCATTCAACTGTTTGGAAGTCTGTTAGCCTGCAGATCAGATGCAGTGAGACCAATGTGATTACTTTAACCAGCGCTGCAGATTCCTGCCACGGCGTCTCCCCTCCACTGTGAAGCTCCCTGTGCCCTGCAGGTGGTGGGAGGAGAAGCTGCTGCTTCAGGATGCTGGCCTGGTCGTATGTCGTCCTGTTCAGCAGGGGTTTTCAAAGTGGGTGACGACGGGGCACCCTGGGGTGCCGCGACGGCAGTCCAGGGGTGCCCGCGAGATAATTTGATAATATTTGGAATTTATTTGGACACTTGAAAATGTATTTAGTATCATTTTAAACTTGAAGTACAAAGTTATTTTCAGTCAGTTCTAAACAAAATGGCTGTTATCTCAATGTTTTCCTCGCAACATGATCACTAAGATATCGTCACTGTCGGGCAGAAACCTCGTATCTCCAAGTTTCAAATGTGTACGTCTTTTGCCCTGCTTCATCATACAAGACTGTCGCACAAAACTAGTGAAAACAGCCTCTCGATGCGAGGCGTTGTGTGCTTGTAGATCTGCTTGTAGATCTGCTGTTTTCACTAGTTTAGTAAATTTTATAGATGATCGGTTTTGGACATACAAGGTTTCCACCCGACAACGACGATATTCTTTAAATATAAGGTGCTGGGAGTGAAAATTATAATGTAGGGGACTAGGGGTGCCTCGGATTAAAAAAATATTTATGGGGTGCCCTGAGACAAAAAAGTTTGGGAACCCCTGCTGTACAGTATGTATGTCTGTCTGTGTGTATTAGGGTTGGGACGATAAATCGCTATTATCGTTTATCATTCGTGATAAAAAACACTGACGATAATCGTATCGTGGGGATTTAAAGGAGTAGTTCACCCCCCAAAATGTTTTTTTCCTATTGATTACTCATGCCATGACTTGAGTTCAATAATATGTTTCGCTTCTTGTCGCATTCCTACGACAAAAATGTTTATTTTTTAAAAGTACCCTGACGGTTTCCCCATCCACTGCCTTTCATTTGGGTCCCCAACCAGGGCCATGCATCCGGGTCCCCATCCAGAATCAATGGGGGTATATTTATTGAAACCAACTTATTGTCTTAGGAATGCGACAAATACAAAAAAAAAGTCTCCATGTCATGAATAATCAATAGTAAAAAAGTCATTTTGGGGGTGAACTTTTAATTTAGCGTGAAATCGTCCTCCATCATGCACTGGGATGAATTCACCTTTAAAACGTCTAATTTCACTTTTGGGTCTCGACCTGAAAAGTTGGGGAACTACTGCTTTGTATTTGCGACCGTCAGGGAGCAGTTTACTATGAAAACCTCCACCGGCCGTCCGTCCGTCGGTCGGTCACACGTCACACGTCACACCTTTGCCCTGCTCATATCTCCGCATCAGTATATAGGGATGTTTGTTTATTGTATGACATCACGCCACATCATCAGCTGTGGACTCTGTGATGTCATCATATCGCATCAGTATATAGGGCTTGTTTGTTTATTGTATGACATCACGCCACATCATCAGCTGTGGACTCTGTGATGTCATCGTATCTCCATATATGGCCATCTCCGTATATGGAGATATAAGTCGTCCATGCCCAAGTATGGGCTGGTGAGGTCAGACTTTGTGTGATGCGTAGGTTATCTCCATATATGGAGATTCAACATTCCAGGCAATGCTCTCTTCCCTGGTGAGAATTGCCCCTTTATATAGGGCTTGTTTGTGTATTGTATGACATCACGCCACATCATCAGCTGTGGACTCTGTGATGTCATCGTATCTCCATATATGGCCATCTCCGTATATGGAGATATAAGTCGTCCATGCCCAAGTATGGGCTGGTGAGGTCAGACTTTGTGTGATGCGTAGGTTATCTCCATATATGGAGATTCAACATTCCAGGTGTAACTATGGCTACCCGTATGACGTGAGAGGTGGAGGTTGTGATATTTGCTTATCTCCCGATTAGGGAGTCTTACTGTACTCAACCTGTTTGCAGGAAATGTCTATAGCATCTCTGTGCAGGCCATTCTAAAACGGAGAATTCTGTTTGGAAACCCCTGCGTTACAAAGATGATTCTTTTGTTATTATGACCCCTGTGTCTTTGTCTTTATTATTTTCACTTCTTTTGGGGGGGAGTTAGTGTATGGTTTCTTTTGGGGGGGTTAGTGTATGGTTTCTTTTGGGGGGGAGTTAGTGTATGGTTTCTTTTGGGGGGGAGTTAGTGTATGGTTTCTTTTGGGGGGGTTAGTGTATGGTTTCTTTTGGGGGGGTTAGTGTATGGTTTCTTTTGGGGGGGTTAGTGTATGGTTTCACATTCAGGGGCACCAGGAGTCGGTCTTTGTAGAACCAAAGGCTGACTGAAGTCTTTTCTTTTTTCTACTTCTTCTTTTTTTTTTGCTTCTCTGCTGCTTTTGCTCAGTGGATCATAATTCAGTATGAAAAACGACGGCAAGTGTGGTGTCATAGTGTAAAAACTAACATCTTTGTTTTATTGGATACCGGGAGATGGATTTGGTTTTCCATCTATCAACACAGACCCAGAGCTGATGTGTACCTGGGGCCACAGTCTCCGCTCGGCCACTGCAGTCAGTCTGACAGACTCTCTCTATTCACTCTCTCTCTCTCTCTCTCTCTCTCTCTCTCTCTCTCTCTATTCACTCTCTCTCTCTCTCTCTCTCTCTCTCTCTCTCTCTCTCTCTCCGTGGTGTAAAGTAACTAAGTACAATTACTCAAGTACTGTAATTAAGTACAGTTTTGAGGTATTTGTACTTCACTTGAGTGTTTCCAGTTTCCAGTACTTTTACTTCTGCTCCACTACATCTCGGATCCAAATATTGTACTTTTACGCCGCTACAATTATTTGAAAACTTTAGTTACTTTGCAGATATACATGATTATATTATAAAACATACATGAATGCACTTTAGCCATAATCTATACCGTGGCTATTTGAAAATAGCCGATCTACAGGCTCACAACGCGTCGCATCACGTGAGCTTGTAGATCAGCTATTTCCAAACATTTTGTACTTTTACTTTTGGTACTTTAAGTACATTTCGATGCCAACACTTTTGCACTTTTATTCAAGTACATTTTGAATTGTGGACATTTACTTGTAACGGAGTATGTCTACATTGCAGTATTGATACTTTTAAGTAAAAAACGTGAGTACTTTATCCACCACTGCTCTCTCTCTCTCTCTCTCTCTCTCTCTCTCTCTCTCTCTCTCTCTCTCTCTCGCACCTCGCACCTCGGTGCGGCCAGGGAACGTGGGTTGAAAAGAAATCAACTAGCCGGGGACAGCATGTATAGCAAGCAGCGAGAGCTCCCCTCCTAAACTCTGTTTAGAGCCGTCCGCTGATTGGTGATGGCCGTCTCGGCAAAGAAAAATAACCCCCATATGAAAACAGTGCAGATTGGGTTTCTTTACGTGCCTGACTTACTCCCGTCCCCTCCGCTCCGTCCGACCACCGGCCCCCCCACCACAGCGAGCCAGCGTGATTTGTGCTCGGGGTCCCGTGACCCATGGAAGCTTCAAAAAGCAGCGAGGGGGAAATATTTGGATGATCTAGATGGGATGGTGGGAGGGAGTGGGAGGGAGGGGGGGAGGTAACAGAGAGGGTGGGGGGGGGGGGGGGGTGTTTAACTGGTGTAAGACAAGGCAGATGTGGTGGATCTGCAGTGCGCTAGTGATGACAGGACAGTCTGTCCACCAGAGTGGGGGGGGAATGCCCACCCTGGATTCTGCGCACGCACACGCGTACGCACACGCGCACGCACACACACACGCTAGGGATGGGACTATATGAAAATGTCATGTCACGATTGGTGTGACCAAAGAAATTGAGATTTACGATATTATCGCGATAATTAAACTATCCCGGAACATTTGCCAAAAAATTGCAGATCTACAAGCTCACAGCTACAAGCTCACAGTTTGTAGATCACAGCTTGTAGATCGGCTATTTTTTGGCATATGTGGGCATTATTGTGACCAAAGAAATAACGAAGAAATAACAATTTACGATATTATCGCGATAATGAAAATATCCCAGAACATTTGCCAAAAAATTGCCGATCTACAAGCTCACAACGCATCGCAACGCGTCCACCACATCTGCCTTGTCTTACACCAGCAAATGTGGGCATTATTGTGACCGAAGAAATTGCGATTCATCGGCTATTTTTTGGCATAGAGATTTGGTAGAGTGGAAAAAAAGACTGTATCAAGTACATTATTTCCAGGTCCGTTTTACCAATTATAGAGGAATAAAAGGTGAATCGATCCCAGTGCATGACGGAGGATAATTTCACTATAAAATGTAAATCGCCACAATATGATAATTGTGAATGTTTTTTATCACGATAAACGATAGTAACAATTATCATCCCTAACGCACACACGCACGCACGCACGCACGCACGTCGCACGCACGCACGCACGCACGCACGCACGCACGCACGCACGCACGCACGCACGCACGCACACACACACACACACACACACACACACACACACACTCCCCGGGGAGCTGGGATACAGACACCATGTTCTGGTGACAAGCAGAGTAGAGAGAGAGAAACTGTGCATTTCAGGGAAGGGAGGGGGGGCTGCAATATAAGAGGCATTTCATCATCAGATACGGTGATACTGATCGTCTGTGCCCCCCAACCCACACCTCACCCCCACCTCCCCCTCTGTCTCCTCTTCTTTACCTTGCCTCTGCCGGCTGGATATTAATATTTCCCAGAAAAAAACAGCCACCATACGTCTTCCTGGGAAAAAAACTCTGTAGGCTCACGAGCAGCCGCAAAATGATTCGGTGTCTCGGAAAAGGGAAAGATAAGGGGATAAAACATGGGAAATCTTCAACAAACGGGAGGGGGGAAAAAAAAGTGTATTTATTTTTTTGCCTTATTGATGCCGAGACTTAAGCACTCTTGATTTTGCATGAAAAATGTATTCCTGCAGGCAAAACGCTGAGACATTTTGATCTAATTATCGATATAAACCTTTCGTCACTGTCGGGCCAAAACCTCGTATCTCCAAGTTTCAGAATTTGTATGTTTTTCCCGCAAAGTAAACCCCTGCTTCATCAGACAATTAAGGCCGTCGCACAACAGTAGTGAAATCAGCAGATCTACAAGCGTGAGGCGTTGTGTGCTTGTAGATCGGCTGTTTTCACTAGTATAAATAATTTAAAAAATGATAAATACAAAACAAACGGTTTTGGACATACTAGGTTTTCACCCGACAACGACGTTTTGTACATTTTTTTTTTTTTTTTACTTTTTTCTTTTGATATTGTTTGATTCCATTTCCCGGTTCCATTCCGACCTCGTCTATGCACCGATTGTGCATACATGTGGGCCACTCATAAGTGGAAAAGCCCCCATCTATTGGACTGCTAATATAGCTGCAGCAGGGCTGTGGTCGGGATGCAAACCCAAACTCAGCAGTTAAGAAAAGCAAACCTGCGGTCTGAGGCAGCTCCCATCAGTCTTTTGGCCTCTGTGGCTGTCGCTGCCTCCTCCTGAGAGTGGCTGGGGCAGAGTGTAGCCCACCGGTTCCCCCCCCTGGGTGTCTGTCTGCCTCATGTCCAGGGGTGTCACGAGGGGGGGGGGGGGGGGGGGGGGGAGTGGGACTGAGTAACTAGGGCCCAAGGTGGAGGGGCAGATATACAAGCTCACAGCTGCTAAGTCGTGTGCATCTTTGAATATATCGTCGTTGTCGGGTTGAAACCTTGTATGTCCAAAACCGTTCGTTTTGTGTTTATCATCTATAAAATGTACTAAACTAGTGAAAACAGCCGATCTACAAGCACACAACGCCTCGCAACGCGAGGCGTTGTGTGCTTGTAGATCGGCTGTTTTCACTAGTTTTGTGCGACAGTTTTGTATGATGAAGCAGGGCAAAAGACGTACGCATTTGAAACGTGGAGATAAAAGGTTTCTACCAGACAGTGACGATATGTGTTGTTTAAGCGAACATTTGTAACTCAAATTATGCTTCAAATACATGTAATTTTGGGGGTCCTTCACATGAAAAAGTTTGAGCACCACCGACATAGAAACATAGGTTTTTCAAAAAAACTTTAGAAGGAATTAGGAGACATTTATAGAATCGGGTCAAAAACGTTCAAAGACTTGCACAAAATGTTCACGATTTTTCAAAAAATAGCAGATCTACAAGCTCATAGATTTATGAGCTTGTATATCTGCCGTTTTTCAATAGTTAAAGCACAAAACAATGCGTACTAATAATGTGTTCCCAGTTCATGGGGGGCCCACGTGAATCCTTGCACCCAGGGCCCAGAATTTGGAGCGACACCCCTGCCTCATGTCAGCCCCGCAGGGCAGGCTCTGCCTCCTGCCCTGCGGGGCTGGTTGCCACACAGGGGAGAGCCGTCCTGAGCCCCAGGCCGGGGCTCCACTCTGAAACCCAAGCCCCGATGTAGTGTTGTGATCCCAGCTGGAGAGACAGCTCGCTGCTCTGAGCGGGGCCCTCTCTCGCAGTGTGGAGCCGGGGGTCACCGGTGGCCTCAGCTCTCTCTCTCCATCACTCCATGCCCCGGCTGAAGGTTTAACAGCGGCGCTTGAAGCTTTGATTCGCAAAGCAAAACTCGCTGAATTGTGTGCTGTGTTCTACTTCAGTAAAGACTGTCGGCACGAGACTAGTGAAAATAGCCGATCTACAAGCACACAACGCCTCGCACCGCGAGGCGTTGCGTGCTTGTAGATCTGCTGTTTTCACTATGTTAAATCATTTTTAAAATGATCAATACAAAACGAACAGTGTTGGACATACAAGGTTCTCAAACGTTTTCGTGGAGAAGATTTGTTGGTTACTATCAAAACTCCACCGGCTGTCTGTCTGTCTGTCTGTCTGTCTGTCTGTCTGTCAGTCACACATCACACTTTTGCCCTACTCATATCTCCACCGTTACCCCAATCCATGCCAAACTTTGCACACCCACTCCTTGGTTGCCAAACCACAACCTCCACCCCTCATTTCTCACATGGCCCTCTTCTAGCGCCACCATGAGGCCAATTCTTGCAAAACAAATTTTTGGACACTGCTCCTACAGATTTTTGGCCTAAAATCACGCAAAGCGGTACACAGTATCTCTAAAGTCATGTCATCAACATGGATCTGTCCCATTTCCCATACTCCCTCCTGAGTGGCTACGATTGCCTTCTAAAGATAAGCGACCTGACGGTCGCTTATCTCCCGATTAGGGAGTCTTACTGGTGTTTAGCTTGTGAGCTTGTAGATCGGCTATTTTTGGCGTGCGCCACTGTCCCACAACAAAGTATAAATCAGCCTTTAAATGGTGCATTTATAGTGTATAGCGTCTTTATCCGAGGCGCTTTACAGAGATTGTGCATTACATTCACCCAGGCATTCACACACACATTCATACGCCAATGGCAGAGGAAACCATTCATTGTTTATGTTTTAATTCTATCAAATTATCTATTGCAAGCAGCTTCAAAGGCCTGTTATGTTTCATCACGTGACCAGTGATGTCAGTGGAAATACCGCAGAGCCATTACTTGTTATATGTCTTTGGTAGATGTATTCACTCTGAAATGCTGAAAGCCCATAAAGCAGCAGGAAATATATGGCCGTGGCATGAGTGCATTTTGAGCATTTGTGGTGTGAACACGTACCCATGTCTGTGTTCTCTCAGTCGGCGTGTACTAATACTATATCGTCACTGTCGGGTAGAAACCTTGTATCTCCAAGTTTCAAGTTTGTATGTTTTTCACCAAGTAAAGCCCTGCTTCATCATACAAGGCCGTCACACAGAAGTAGTGAAAACAGCAGATCTACAAGCACACAACGCCTTGCGGTGCGAGGCGTTGTGCTTGTAGATCGGCTGTTTTCACTAGTTTCAATCACTTTTAAAATGATAAATGCAAAAGGAACGGTTTTGGACATACAGGGTTTTCACCCGACAACGACAATATGCTGGAGTCAGTGTGGTGTTATTGCGCGTTGCTGTTTGGGCTGCATGCGTGTGTGTGCTTGTATGATGTGTGTAGCCATGTGTGCATGTACAGTATTATGCACTAGGGATGGGACGATAAGCGATAGTATCTTTTATTGTGATAAAAAACACTCATGATAATCGTATCGTGGAGACTTAATGTATCGTGATATCGTCCTCCGTCATGCACTGGGATCAATTCACCTATTATTTGCCGAGCTGCATATCCGGTACCACTTAAACTCTCTATTGGTAAAACGTACTTACTATACGTAATACTATACGTACTTGATACAGTTTTCTTTCGCTCTCTACCAAATCTCTTTGCCAAAAAATAGCCGATCTACATTTTTTGGCAAATGTTCCGCCCCAGGATAATGGACGTTGGGGAGGTTTTGATTATCGCGATAATATCGTAGACCGTGATTTCTTTGGTCACAATAATCGTGATATGACATTTTCATATCGTCCCATCCCTCATATGCACATGAGCCTATTTGGTTGCAGTTGCAAGAACCTGTGTGTGCGTGCGTGTGCGCGCTCGCGCGCGCGTGTGTGTGTGCGTGTGTCTGCATGAGTGACTGTGTGTTTCGGTGTATGCCGTGTGTGTCCGTGTGTCAGTGTGTGTGTGTGTGTGCGCGCGCACACGTGCACGTGTGTGTTTGTTTGTAGTCGGGGGCTGTCATTCGGCCAACCTTTGGACACACTGTTGGCAGGCGAGGCAGAGTCTGTGGACTCTCCTCTTTGGTACGGCTACAGCGCTGCTCTGGACGCAGCAGCAGCAGTAAGTGGTGCGTGCCACCCAAACCACCACCACCACCGCTCCCCCAACCACCCACCTCCTCCCCTCCAAACCTCCCTCATCATCAACCGACTGGTCCTCTGGTCTCTCCTCTCCCTTCCTGGGCCTCCTCCGCTGCAGCGTCTGGGCTGTGGCTGTGGATGAGTGCTACATCCTGGCTGTCAGCACAGGGGTTAGCTGGGGATTGGCCCTGCGGTGGAAGAGGCAGCATCGGGCCCTGTCTGTCAGCTCCTCGTTCACCCTTCCTCTCGCCCGGCCCTCCTCGCCCCCCCAGAGGTGTCGCACCACCAAATTCTGGGCCCTGGGTACCAAGGATTCACTCACATTTTGTGCTTTAACTTTTTGAAAAATAGCAGATATACAAGCTCACTGCGAGCTTGTAGATTTGCTATTTTTTTAAGTTTTTTTTAAAAACCTATGTTTCTATGTCAGTGGTGCTCAAATATTTTCATGTGAAGGACCCCCAAAATGATATGTATTTGGCCACGAACCCCCATCTCAAAATATTTAGTTCCAGGGAACCCCCAGAAGCAAAATTTGAGTTACAAATGCTCCCTTAAAAAATACATATATTCAAAGATTTGCACACATTTTCACAACTTTTCAAAAATAGCCGCACTGTGAGCTTGTATATCTGCTATTTTTCAGTAGCTAAAGTGTAAAATAATGAAGGCCCCCTCCACCATGGGCCCTAGTAACTCAGTCCCACTTCCCCCCCCCCCCCCTCTTGTGCCGCCCCTGCCTCCCCCCACCCACCCCCCAGCACGGCCCTAACGGTCAGCGGGCACACGGCAGCAACCGCCGACACTGGTCCCGCCGGAAAAAAATATGGTGGGCCGCGACTCGAGTCAGATCGTCGAGGGGGCTCCGAAAGTGAAAGGCATCAGACCTCAGAATAGGCATATTCATACCCCGTGCCAGTGAGAGAGGGGAAAAAAAGGCGCTGTTTAAAGCCCCTTAAGTGCTCTGGTGTTGTGTTTTCAAACAGACCGGGAAGGCCTTGACAGACGGTTTACTATTTCGCCCCGGTATTTCGTTTCAGCCGCTTTTAGCTGTCGCATCATCATCTCGACTTCCGAAGAATAGCCGATCACCCGCAGCCTGTAATTTGCATACAGTTATACGGCAACAGTGTTATGGTTTCTGGATGGACATGTTCCCATTCATTACTTTTGTACGTTGCATGCAAAGTGTCCCTCATAGTAATGTACAGTATAGGGATGGGACGATATGAAAATGTCATATCACGATTATTGTGACAAAATAAATCGCGATTTACGATATTATCGTGATAATCAAAATCCATTATCCTGGGCGGAACATTTGCCAAAAAATAGCAGATCTACAAGCTCACAACGCCTTCTGAGCTTGTAGATCGGCTATTTTTTGGCAAAGACATTACATTTTTTCTAGTGAAAAAAAGACTATATGTATATTATAAGTACCTTTTACCAATTATAGAGGGTTTAAGTGGTACCGGATATGCAGCTCTGCAAATAAAAGGTGAATTGATGCCAGTGCATGACGGAGGACGATATCTCGATAAATTAAACCTCCACGATACGATTATCGTGAGTGTTTTTCATCACGATAAACGATAATTTCGCTTATCGTCTCATCCCTAGTACAGTGTTGTTAGTGTACAGTACAGTATATAATCTGTCTGTCTGTCTGTCTGTCTGTCTGTCTGTCTGTCTACTGTAACGATCTATCTCACTGTCACACACACACACACAGACACAAACACACACACACACACACATGCACGCGTGCGTGCCGTGCACGGCACACATCTGCGCCACACATGGCCACAGACGGGCGGCTAGTACACATGTTGGAGGATTTGTGGCTCTAATCAGATTAATTGGTCCATCTTTCCTTGGAAACATAACATATACACATGAAGGACCTCTGGTAGCTTTCAGCTGGATGCTGCTTACAATAACCAGAAGCTCGGGCAGCAGGCACCGGGGTCGGCAGGGTCACAGCACGCTCTCTGGCAACGGCCCCTTTTATGGCTTACATGTTACAAAAATCACCACCGTGCTGGCAGATTCATTTTGTCGCGCGGGCGGAGGAATTTGTATCTGTTGCTCTCTCTCTCGCAGGATTCACTCCATTCTTACGCTGTTCTTTTCAAGTCACACTTCGGCACGACTCGAGGGCAGTGGTGGAAAAAAGTACTTGCATGTTTTACTTGAGTAAAAGTATCAATACTGAAATGTAGAAATACTCCGTTACGAGTAAAAGTCCGGAATTCAAAATGTACTTGAGTAAAAGTATGAAAGTGTTGGAATCAAAATGTGCTTAAAGTACCAAAAGTCAAAGTACAAAATGTTTGAAAATAGCAGATCTACAAGCTCACAACACGTCGCATCGCGTTGTGAGCTTGTAGATCGGCTATTTTCAAATAGCCTATAGGTATAAAATGGGGCTTAATGTATGTTTTATAATATTTTAATTTATATCTGAAAAGTATAGTAACTAAAGTTTTCAAATAAATGTAGTGGAGTAAAAGTACAATATTTGAATCCGAGATGTATAGTGGAGTAGAAGTAAAAGTATTGGAAATTGGAAATACTCAAGCAAAGTACAAATGCCTCCAAGTTGTACTTAAATATAGTACTTACGTAAATGTACTTAGTTACTTTACACCACTGTTCGGCACGAGGGAAGCGTTCGTACAAATCGTTGCAAAACAAAAAACGTGGAGGTTTGTGTTGCTTGGCAGGGGTCCTGTCTTCTTCAAAGACAATGGGTAAAAACAAGTTTAGCCTTGTGAGGAATATCATAAATACATTAACTCAGCTGTACTGTATCCTAATCCTTATTAACATTCTCCAAAGTCGCGCATGAAGCTTAGGTTCAGTGCCACGGTGCCCCGGCCGTGTGTTTTTCTTTTTGCCCACAAGTATTTCTATGCGAGGGACTATCTACACATACTACCATTCATTATTTTATTATAGCTTTCAGCCTTCAACCACAATTTATACGTAGGAATGGCCAGGGGCGTCACACCAAACTCTTGGCCCTGGGTACAAGGATTCACTGCGGGCCCCCCATGAATGTTAACTATTGAAAAATAGCAGATATACAAGCTCACGGTGCTGCGCTGTGAGCTTGTAGATCTGCTATTTTTGAAAATTCGTGAAAATGTGTGCAAGAAACCTATGTCAAGGACCCCCAAGATGATATGTATTTGGCCACGGACCCCGATCTCAAAATATTTAGTTCCAGGGACCCCCAGAAGCAAAATTTGAGTTAGAAATGTTCGCTTAAAAAATACATATATTCAAAGATTTTCACACATTTTCACAACTTTTCAAAAATAGCAGATCTACAAGCTCGCAGCGTGGCACTCGGTGCCGCGCTGGGAGCTTGTATATCTGCTATTTTTCAATAGATAAAGTTATTAGGGCCCCTCCACCTTGGGCCCCGGTAACTCAGTCCCACTTTCCTACCCCTTGTGACGCCCCTGGGAATGGCTACCGCTTCTTGCCCCCCTCCCCCACCACCCCTTTCTCTCTCTCTTCTTCCACAGTTCTTCTGCAAAACCTTTAATTATCTCCGGATAAATTACACGCGTTCGTGTTTGCCGATATCTCGCTAATAATTATACTTAAATGTCACTTGTCATTACTAGTAATAGTGCTTGCGATAAATAAATAAATAAATAGTGTTATGGGGTGTCTTGTCATCATATAAATGTGCCGTTTCAACTACTGCTCTTTTTCCGAAAATGTCCTGCAAATGCATATTTTACCACAGGTTTCTTTCCCTGTTCTGCCTTTCTAATTTTCATGGAGAACGGTGCGTATATTTGCAGAAACCCGCAAATGGCTAGGGCTGTCACGATATGACATTTTACATGACGATTAATTGTCACTCAACTAATTGGCGATTAACGATTTAATTGTGTTTTTGTTTTTGTCGTTGATAATTACATTTCTGTTTGGCTTTTAGGCTTTGAAGTTGTACATGGTAGATATGACACATAACCTAATTATACAAAGAAATTACTGACATATTTGACAACTTACTACTTAAAAAATAACCTTTTGATAGTGGAAATAGCCGATCTACAAGCTCACAACGCGTCACGATGCGACGCGTTGTGAGCTTGTAGATCTGCTATTTCCACTATTTCGGACATTTTTCAACATTTACGATTATGACGATTATGACAAAATAATTGCGATAATGTCAAATAATCACGATTAGACGATTATGTAATAATTGTGACAGCCCTACAAATGGCAAGAAACCACTCCATTCCCATTGAAAAGCAGAATCCACCTTCATAGCTAGATTTAAACGTCCAAGTCAGAGAAGGTCATAAAAATCGCAAAAATAGCTGATCTACGATCTCAATGTTCTGCAAAATAATCCCCTGAAAATCTACTGCCTTGTCAATGGCAGGACATGCGAAGTTCTGAAATGGCCCAGCTGTACGTAGCCAAGTGCAGTACATAACAATTACCTGTACATCTACATCCATCTATAAATCTATAAATACATTCATTCTATGTCTGGGTCAAATAATAAGTAGTTACACAAGTGATTAATGAATAGTTAGAACAAGTGATTTATTTGATCTGCTTGGAGATTTGACCCATTCGTGGGGTTTTATTGCATGAGAACCTCAGAGATCAAGTCGGCGTGCGCTGTCAATCACAGGATGGAGCGGAAGATTGATTATCACAGGGGTCTTCAACAGGGGGTCCGGGACCCCTAGGTGGTCCTCAGAGTTACTACAGGGGGGGCCGCCAAATCTTTGTGTGATAGGATAATTATTTTAGATTAACAACTTGAACCCTCGCATCCCTATTCTGAGGAGAACTTCGGCCAAAAATAGCCGATCTACAAGCTCCCAACGCCTCGCACAGCGAGGCGTTGTAGATCGGCTATTTTTGGCAAATAGGTTGGGTGTGGAGGTATAACAAAAGAGCAGACCAAGTACATAGTGATAAGTCAAATTTACAAAGTATCAACAATTTAAGTGATTAAATGTCTGAAAAAACGAATCCAACATCGACTGATGGCAGTGCTGTCAAACAAGTCTATGCATCTACCTATGAAATCGATGAAGAGCTTTAACACAGTTTTCATGTAGAGGGGGTCCCTGCTTCATCTGTCTCTCAGCTAAGGTGTCCTTGGCCTGAAAACGTTGAAGACCCCTGGCTTATCAAGTACTTAACTCACTGTCTGACTCAACCTTACAGTTGGAGATGAGCAGTGAACAAAATGGCAAGCCCCGCCCCTCTGGTGCTCGAGGAGAGCTAAAACAAACCGTTAAAAAACCCAAAACCCCATAAATTTGCAGGTACATTTGTGAATAAACTATTTGACCCCGAGTCTGTTTCTTTCACACATTCTGGCACTAATAACCTCTGACACACCCTAAACACCCACCACCCCCACCTCAAAGAGAAGTACATCTATAGCGTGGAGCAGAATTTCGGTGTCTAGGGGAAGCCTGCGGTTCTGGAGCCAGAGAGGGAGTCGTGCCCTAGCTGTCCCACAGAGATGACAGGAAGATAAGAGAGCGAGGAGGGCCTCTCTGCACAAAAACATCCCACCAGGAACCAACCTAACCTGGGGGGAATGACGGAGGGCTTCAGGATCTCTCACTGCCAACCTTTAGAGCAGGGGTCTTCAGCGTTTTCAGGGCCAAGGACCCCTTAGTTGAGAGAGAGAGAGATGAAGCAGGGACCCCCACAACCTGTTCATAGATTTTAGAGTAGAGTTTCATCGTTTGACAGCACAATCATCTGTGTGTTTTAAATTCATGTCAATTTGTGTTTTCAGATATTTAACTACTTGAACTGTCAATACTTAATACACTTGACTTTTCTCTCTGTCTTGACTTTTTCCCCTCTACACCAAAGCTCGTTGCCAAAAATAGCCGATCTGCGAGGCGTTTTGAGCTTGTAGATCTGCTATTTTTGGCTAAAGTTCTCAGAATATGGACGCTAGGGTTCAAGTGGTTAATATAAAAAAGGAGATTTTTTTCTATCACTCATAGATTCGGAGAACCCCCTTTTGTAACTCTAGGGACCCCGGACCCCCTGTTAAAGAACACCTGATTTAGAAGAAAACAACCGTTACGTCTCTATTGTTCCACGGTGATTCGCCGAGAATCCATTGTTTTCAATCCAACAGCGATTGTCTCACGCCGCGTGCGCAATTATCCACATGCAGTTTGTATCGTAACAGCCCGCCTGTGTGTGTATGTCACAACTTTGGCTTTGTGGCATGGCTTCTCTTACCGACAGCTACACAAACGGGGGGGTTGGGGGAGGTGGGGGGTTGGTATGGGGGAGCGAGAACGACAGACTCTTGGCAGTAGACGGCCCCTGCAGTTATAACTTAGAAAAAAACGCTTATAGTTTGCAATATTCGAGAAGGCGAAGTGAAAAAGTAGCCGCTTCTCTCCTAGACGATGCGTAATGAGCGAACCGTAGGGAACGAGAAGCAGCAAGCGTTTTTTTTTTTTTCTTTTTTTGGGGGGAAAAGCGGCACTAACGCAGGGATCAGCAGCATTAAAAGAGATTTACACCCCGAGCTCTTAAACAGTTTTCTTTTTGCTCAATGGCTCCTCTTTTTACAGATATTTCAGGGAAGTAATAAACTGCACTGACAAGAGCGTTCGAGTGGCTCTGAAACATCCCTCATGGGCAGCAGAGCTCCATCTCAGCACCGCCATAGAGAGAGCATATTTTCAACACCACTGTAGGAGTCAGAATTCTCTGCGTTAAGAGTGTTGCGTCTTTGGGTATTATATTATGCTCAGCTTGGCTGCTGTTTACATCAGGAAAAAACTAAGAAGAATCCAACCAGGGCATCCTCTCAGGGGCGTCACAAGGGGGGGAAAAGTGGGACTGAGTTAAGCCTCTGTCAGAGTCCAGGGTGAAGAGCTATTCACTTCACCACGTTGTAGTTTCCTGGCTATCACCTAGGCTTTGTTATGTATTTTTAGGTGATAGCTAGAAAACTACACCGCGGTGAAGTGAATAGCTCTTCACCCTGGACTCTGATAGAGGCTTTACTAGGGTCCAAGGTGGAGGTGCCTGGAATTATTTTATACTTTAACTATTGAAAAATAGCAGATCTACAAGCTCGCAGCGCGGCACCGAGTGCCTCGCTCCGAGCTTGTAGATCTGCTATTTTTGAAAAGTTGTGAAAATGTGTGCAAATCTTGAATTTATGTATTTTCTTTAAGCGAACATTTGTAACTCAAATTTTGCTTCTGGGGGTTTCCCTGGAACTAAATATATTGAGATGGGGGTCCGTGGCCAAATACATATTATTTTGGGGGTCCTTCACATGAAAAAGTTTGAGCACCACTGACCTAGAAACAGAGGTTTTTCAAAACATTCAAACATTCAAAGACTTGCACAAATTTTCACGATTTTTCAAAAATAGCAGATCTACAAGCTTGCAGTGAGCTTGTATATCTGCTATTTTTTCAATAGTTAAAGTACCCAGGGCCCAGGATTTGGTGCGACATCCCTGCATTACTCTCCTCCAACGGGGCAACGCAGTTCAGTGTTTATCTGTTGTTTTGAGTGCTTGCTTGGCCCCGTGATATAGGTCCACAGACCCTGTTTTCCTTGATGGTTAAGTTCGTTTGAAGCTGTCTGCATGGTCTAGCATGGGGCCCTGCACAGTGTAAGATGTCATATTCCCGCTGTGCTGACCAACATGCTCTGTAGGGCCTTGATGTGCCCATAACATTTAATGGTAGCTTGGCAAATACTAATGGAAACTCTTACTTTGCCCAAGCAATCACATTTCGGGTCCTTCTTATATTCCTGATGCGTTTCTGTTTTTCCTTTATTTATTTATTATTTACCATACTGTAATTATTCGTTTGTGTCTTTGATACACGCAGACCCACAAACGCATGGCCGAGAGGGGTAAAGAATATGCATTATATCTGATGATTATTAAGATTACGGATAGGATAAATAGACCAGGACGAAAGGGAACATTTGTCTTGAGTAAGGCACGGTTCCCCTGCGTGCTGCAACCCCCACCGGGATGTCTTTTCTTTTTGTAGAATCACTGGTATAAATGAACATCACAGAGTCCCATGTCCCCTTCGGACATGGAGCTGTGAGTTGGCCTGGCAGTGCAGTGCAGTGCAGGGAATACTGGTTCATTGGAAGGGGAGAGGGGAACAGAGGTATAAAGTAACTAAGTACATAAGTACTGTACTATTTGTACTTTACTTGAGTATTTCCAATTTCCAATACTTTCACTTCTACTCCTCTACATCTTGGATTCAAATATTGTACTTTTACTCCAGTACATTTATTTGAAAACTTTAGTTATTAGTTACTTTGCAGGTGTAAATTATAATATTATAAGACACACATTAACCCACTTTAGCCCTATTTTATACCTTGACTATTTGAAAATAGTCGCGATGCAACGCGTTGTGAGCTTGTAGATCGGCCGTTTTCATTTCAACATTTAATACTTCTACCTTTTGATACTTACGTACATTTTGATGCCAATACTTTCATACTTTTACTCAAGTACATTTTTTATTCTGGACTCTTACTTGTTAGGGTGTCCTCACACCAAAATACCTAGAGTGGAATCCGCCAATGCATTTCAATGAGAGCGAAGCGGTTTCATGCCAGTAGAGGAAAAAACGCTCCATTCTCATTGAAAAGCATTGGTGGATTCCACTCTAGGTATTTTGGTGTGAGGGCACCCTCAGACCAAAATACCTATGAGAGTGGAATCCGCGTTCCGCCAATGCATTTCAATGAGAAGGGAGCGTTTTTTGCAGAAATCCTCTGCTGGCATGAAACCGCTTCACTCTCATTGAAATGCATTGGCGGAACGCGGATTCCACTCTCATAGGTATTTTGGTGTGAGGGCACCCTAACAGAGTATTTCTACATAGCAGTATTGATACTTTTACTTGAGGCGAAAGGTCATGCCAAGACACGCGTCCCAGTGTGGGATGATGAGGAAAGACTCCTGACGTCGGACAGGTTCAGAAGCATAACAGCCTGCTTCTGATTAGTCGCCTATGATGATTCATGGCGATAAACAATTCCTGTGGTCTCCCAGATCAACCGATGTGTATTGTTTTTGTGTGTACGTCCCATGGTGCGGTTTGCGTGTTGGTTTGTATGTACGAGTATGTACAGTATTTACTCACAGGGTGTGTGCGTGCGTGTGTGTGTGTGTGCGTGTGTGTGTGTGTGTGTGTGTGTGTGTGTGTGTGTGTGTGTGTGTGTGCGTGCGCGCGTGTGTGTGTGTATGTGTGTGTGTGTGTGTGTGTGTGTGTGTGTGTGTGTGTGTGTGTGTGTGTGTGTGTGTGTGTGTGTGTGTGTGTGTGTGTGTGTGTGTATTTGGGAGGGGGACAAGGGATCTCTTTTTGTTTGGATGCATTGCATTGTATGAATGTATCCACACAAGCAAAAATTCTACTGATCAATATAGTGCTAATACTGACCATATACTCATAGTGACCAATCTGACTATATTAGGCACAGGTATGGCTTCTTTTTGAGAGCAGAGCTGTAGATCCTTGGGCTTAACTTGTAAATAGTCTATGAAGAATTTGTTGACACCCAAAAATTGATTGATTGAAGAATACTTTATTGAAGGTACTGTAGGCAGCGAAACGTGTTAAAAACACGACAAATACTGTAGATCAGTGGTTCTCAGCCTTTTCTGGTCGCGACCCCCAAAATAATCATATCTGAACTGGGGACCCCCAGTAAAGATTTTTTTTGTATAACACGGTTCTATTGTGAAAATAGCAGATCTACATGCTCACAACGCCTCGCGTCTTGCCTCTAGAGGTATTAAAAAGTCCTAAATTGTCACTTTAGAAATGTGCATATGCCCTCTATACAGTACACTTACATCTTATGTTGGATTGTTTACTGTTGAGTGAGAAAACATTAAGTTAATCATCTGGGCGACCCCCCAAAATAATTTGGGGACCCCCCTGGGGGTCCCGACCCACAGGTTGAGAACCACTGCTGTAGATGACACAAAAAAAAGCCAAAGGCTTGTTTCCACTATGGTCCATTAAACATTCAACACTCAAACAACTGGACAAAACAACAGAGCAACAAACACAAAAAAACTAAGACAATCACACACATGAATAGCACGACGAAATAACATGAGACGTTTGATTAGGCGTGTTAAACTCAAGACTACTACACAATCAGTGGTGTAAAGTAACTAAATAAATTTATTTAAGTACTGTACTTAAATACACTTTTGAGGTATTTGTACTTTACTTGAGTATTTCCCATTTCTAATACCTCTACTTCTACTCCACTACTGATCCAAAATATTGTACTTTTACTCCACTACAAGTATACGAAAATGTTAGTTAACTTACTAGTTACTTTGCAGATATAAATTATAATATCATAGACTACTTTAGCCCTATTTTATATGTTGGCTGTTTGAAAATAGCCGATCTACAAGCTCACAACACGTCGCATCGCGATGCGTTGTGAGCTTGTAGATCTGCTATTTTCAAACATTTTGTACTTTTACTTTTGGTACTTTAGGCACTTTTTGATGCCAACACTTTCATACTTTTATTCAAGTACATTTTAAATGCTGGACTTTTACTTGTAACAGAGTACATCTACGTTGCATTATTGATACTTTTACTTTACTACTGCAAGATTCACTATGCAAGATTCACTATGCAAGATTCACCAAGATTCACTATGCAAGAGTCACTAGGTGAGTCTGTTGTACTCTTTGCCCTTATGACTGCTTATTTTATCTGTTGCTACACTTCCGTGCAGATGCCTGGCATCAAACCTCAGGGTGATAAAAGTGTCTTCAGGAGGCAAGTGTTTACGGTGAGGATCCGTAAGGTTAGCAGGATCAAAGCCCTGTTGAGAGGACGTTAAGCAAGGAAACAGGAAAAATAAACAAAATGGCCTTATTTTTGCCATGCACAGTTACTCATACGGTCAGATTTATGGCATTGAGGGACCATGTCAGGGAGAGGTGAATTTCTGTCATGTTGCTCTTTGTTGCTGTGGAAAGAAAGAAAAAGGAAAAAAAGATGCGGGTCAAAAAAGCAGACTGATGTGCAAAAAAAGAACAATAGCTGTTAAAAAAGAAGAGGGAAACATTTCGTTGTTGTCGGGTGGAAACCTTGTATGTCCAAGACCGTTTGTTTTGTATTTATCATTTAAAAAATGAACTAAACTAGTGAAAATAGCAGATCTACAAGCACACAACGCCTTGCACCGCGAGGCGTTGTGTGATTATAGATCGGCTGTTTTCACTACTTTTGTGTGACAGCCTTGTATGATGAGCCTTGTATGATGAAGCAGGGCTTACTTGGTGAAAAAAAGTACAAATTTGAAACTTGGAGATAGGAGGTTTCTGCCCAACAGTGACGATTTGTGAGCGTGTGTGTGTGTGTGTGTGTGTGTGTGTGTGTGTGTGTGTGTGTGTGTGTGTGTGTGTGTGTGTGTGTGTGTGTGTGTGTGTGTGTGTGTGTGTGTGTGTGTGTGTGTGTGTGTGCGAGCGAGCGTGTGTTTTTTTAAGGATTGTTTTTGTTTAGTTTTTTTCACTTCTTATTGCTCTGTAATATTTCTTCCCTCTGATGCGGCTGGGCTGAAATAAGAAACCGATTGGAAGTCAACTGTATCTGACAGCTTCTTCATTCTCTGTGTGTTTGTGAGTTTGTAGGGAAGCACTGAGCAGCCGTCTGTATGACTTAAAGCATTTCGCCGTCCTACAGGAGTCTAGTGAGGGTTGCAGTTCTGCTGCTCAGCTTGGGTTCCCAAGAACCAGCATTTTCTGTCACTCGTCAAAAAGCGAAAGACTAATTGACTTGACTGTTTTGGCTGTGTATATTTACAAGTGGTGTTTTCCCCCCGTATCTCACCGTGGTTAAAGTTAATAAATAAATGGTATCTCACTTTTTTAGACCTCTGGGAATTACACAAATTACTCATTTATTTTTTTCTATCTATGCCGACTTTTGCGTTCACATTTACAAATAAGACGTTCACAGAGGTTTCACATTTTTGTGAATACTTTCAGTAGTGGTCAAACCTGTCTCAGCCACAGGGGCGTCACAAGGGGGGGAAAAGTGGGACTGAGTTACTAGGGCCCAAGGTGGAGGGGCCTTCATTATTCCTGGAATCCTGGAACGAAATATTTTGAGATGGGGGTCCGTGGCCAAATACATATAATTTTGGGGGTCCTTGACATGAAAAAGTTTGAGCACCACTGCACTGACATAGAAACATAGGTTTTTATAAAAGACTTTTGAAAGAAGGATTTGAAATATTTAAAGACATTTTCACGATTTCTCAAAAATAGCAGATCTACAAGCTTGCAGCGCGTGAGCTTGTATATCTGCTATTTTTCAATAGTTAATGTACCCAGGGCCCAGAATTTGGTGCGACACCCCTGGGCCGTGCGGTTCTGTGCAGTAGCAGCATGCACTGACTAACGGGAAGCTCTCTCCATTCCGACATGTCGCCACTCCGAAATTGACTTCTTATTGTCGGAGTGGCAACACTCCCATGGGCCTACGGTTTAGGGTTAGGGTTAGAGATAGGGTTAGTGTCGGAATGGAGACATGTCAGAAAGGAGACATGTCGGAGTGGAGAGATGCACTCCTGACTAACATGGGTAAACACTAGGGGCGGTTGTACCACCTGGGCCTGTGGTTTTTGCCTTTCCCAAGTCATCTGCTAACTGCTACGGCCTTTAAGTAGGAGTTATGACTTGTAAGATAAGCGTGGAGATAAGCTGGTCCGAGCCTGCAAGATATATGAAGTGTCCGGACACTGCGAGAGGTGCACCTGACCTGGAAAGTAATGGCGTGAAGGTGCAAGTGCAGCCCCCGGGGCACCCTCTCAATCCTAATGGTGACACCTCAGATCACAAACATTTCCAGCTCCACACACTCAGGATTTGGTGTCATCCCAAAACGTCCCAAGGCTTTGAAGCCTATTTAAAAAAGAAAGAGGTTCGTTCTACAATGCTATTTTCAATAGTTTTGAACATCTTAAGAAATTGCGGGAACAGTTATTTATTAATTTATTCCGAAAATCCATTTAAGAATTTTTTGACATTTCTTTTCATGTAGGTAAAATAAACGTACCCTATGTGCACTCATACTGTATGTTGGTTTGTTTACTGTTGTGTTGAGTGAGAAAAAAAAGATTGGGGACCCCACTGCAGGTCCCGGCCCACAGGTAGAGAATCAGCACCACAAACATAAAAAGAATGCAATATGTGTGTCATTGGAATGATATGGTCCAAACATAACAATATAATAATATTTAAATGGGCGAAGAGGCAAATTCAGAAATGGGATTAAACAATCCTAAATGCAGATGGAATTCCAAGCCCGCTTGCTTCGCATTGACCCAATTACATAACAGTAAGCAAATTAATGATTTCTCTTTTTTTTTACCCTTTAAGAAAAGAGTGATTAGGTTTCTCCCTCTTTAGTAAGGTATGTGGGAGACGCATTCCTGCCGCTTGGTATGTTAATTCACAGCTCCAGGGCCCTCACCATGCAAGCCTTCAGCCTTTGAAGCTTCTCTCCGTCTTGCCTAGTCTCCCATCAGCTGAACCTCTGCCCTCTTAACGTTTTTTATTTATTAGTCAATCCTTCACCTGTAGAAAGATGATAAAGTTGACACATTACAACTCTGCAGGCACTTTGCCGCTTTTGCACATAGATTAACTCTCAAATACCGGGGAACGCGCCCGAGTCGCGCTAGATTTGAACCACTTTAACCATTAGTTTATGCTTTAACTATTGAAAAATAGCAGATATACAAGCTCACAGCGCGGCACCGAGTGCCGTGCTGCGAGCTTGTAGATCTGCTATTTTTGAAAAAATCGTGAAAATGTGTGCAAGTCTTTGAATATCTTTGACCCGATCTTTGACCCGACTTCTAAATCCTTCCTCTAAATCATGCTGTTCTCAAACTTTTTCATGTCAAGGACCCCCAAAATCATTTTTTTTCGGCCGCAGACCCTTATCTCAAAATATGTTGTTCCAGGGACCCCCCAGAAGCAGAGATTTGAGTTACAAAAGTCTGCTTTGAAAAATATATATTGAAAAATGTGCACACATTTTCACGATTTTTCAAAAATGGCAGATCTACGAGCTCGCAGCGCGGCACTCGGTGCCGCGCTGTGAGCTTGTATATCTGCTATTTTTCAATAGTTAAAGCAGTCAATAATCCTAGGCCTAAATGGGTTAATGACGCGGAGAGCGCTTTGTTGGAACACACAAGACAAATTTGACGCTTTTTAAATTTGACGGCACATGCATGCCAAAGGTGTTTGCTGGTTGGACGGCTGCCAAGAGTGTATTTAAAAAGACATAGGCCATGCCGTGTCAGATCGTTATGATCTTACAAACGTCAGTGAGGCAGTGTTCTTAGAGAGTATAGACTAACTTTACTCACAGGTGCACACATCTCAATCAATTTCTCCATTATGCAAAGTGTTTATCCATTTCATGTTTTATAACACTGGTTCTCAACGTGGGGCCTGGGCACCATCAGAGGTCCTCCTAGCCTGTTCCCAGCTACATGATTGAGTTATGTTCCAAAAGGACTCTTACGGTTCTGTAACTCTGAGAGTGGACAAATGGAACCAAATGGACCCTTTACAGGCTTGTAATTCTTAGATTGTGCAAATGGAAGCTGTACACTCACCACCTATTTGGTAGACCTAGGGGCGGCATAGCTCAGGGGTAGATAAACCGACATTAGAGCACGAAGGGTTACCGAAAGGTTCCCAGTTCGAGTGAGCAGGAGTGTGCCTTGCATGGTTTCCTCCGCCATCGGTGTATGAATGTGTGTGTGAATGGGTGAATGTAATGCACAATCTCTGTAAAGCGCTTTGGATAAAAAGCGCTATATAAATGCACCATTTACCATTTAGACCCATATAGGTCCATTTGGTTCCATTTTGTACTCTCTTAAGAGTTAAAGGAACACTGAGGATTTTGCAGTGTAGATCGGGGACCCAGATATAAACATTGTATCAAAAGGGGGGCCGTGGTCCATATGCATCATACTTTGGGGTCATTGAAATTAAAAAGCTTGAGAATCACTGTTTTACAACATCATGTACAATAGCTTGGGTGCAACATTTGTCCTCTATATCAGTGGTTCTCAACCTGTGGGTCAGGACCCCCAGAGGGGTCCCCAAATTATTTTGGGGGGTCCCCAGATGTTAAGCTAAATGTTACATTCAACAGTAAACAAAGCAACATACAGTATAAGTGTATACAGGGTATCTGCACATTTCTAAAGTGACAATTTAAGTACCGTACTTTAAAGACCTTTTTAGTACCTCTGGTCAAACATTGGTCAAATTGTCAAATATTAGAGGCTGAAATTGTGAAAATAGCAGATCTACATGCTCACAATGGAATAGATGGAGTCAAACTAAATGTAATGCCAACTCCTACAATTCCAAGTGCTTGTTAGGGTGGGGGGGGTCCCCAGTTGAAATATGATTATTTTGGGGGTCGCGGACTGAAAAGGTTGAGAACCATTGCTCTATATGAATGTCCACTTTGTGCCGATCATTGTATTATTGACTTTCTTCCTCTAAGAATCATTCTGACAATGATTTTTATTAGAGGAAGAAGAGAGTGTCCGGCTAATGTTCAAGGAGCTCAACCCACACTGCCATGATTGAAGCTTGCGCTGGTGGTTTTGACCCGCCCTTGCGCAAAGACTTATAGGGTGGCAGGTCAGGTTGTCACTCAGGTTGGGTGGGTTTTTTAATCATTTCATCTTGGCTGGGGGGCTCTCCCGAGACCCCTGCAACGTTTAGCAGTCTGCGGCTCAGGACCCCGGGGCTCGTCTAAGCTCTGCCTGCATCCGAGCTGCCATTATTAGCTCTGCTCTCCAGAGCACGCGGCGGCTCATCTCTCCCCCGAGAGGGCGGCTGAGAAATGAAGCGCGCTTGGCTGGGGCTGCGGCGAGCGGCGGAGGGGGCCAATAGCCCGACATGGAACAGTAATTACTCCATTGATATTCCTCGCACAATAACACTGTCATCTCTCATTTGCATAACCTCGCGCCGTATCCCCACCACACCACACCACAGATGAATGCACGCGATCTTGTCAGAGGACTAAAGGGAGTTTCGGTTGGCATATCGCTGCTACTACACGCTCTCTCGGATCTTGCTGGGTGCCGTTCTTGTTGCAAACACAAAGGATGAAATGTTTGATTATCGTTACGTTAACAAAAGGGGGGAGAAAAAAAAGCAAAACATTCATATTATTTTTTTCCCCCTCCCCCTGTGGTGAATATCCTGAGCCTTCTGGCTTTACCGCCAATGATATTACAATATGAAGGAAAAAAATGGAAAGGGGAGAGATGGGAGTTGTGCTGGCTCAGGTTGGTAGCTGTGCGTGCGCGCGCGCGTGTGTGCGTGCGTGCGCGCGTGCGTGCGTGCGTGCGTGTGTGTGTGCATGCGTGTGCATGCGTGTGTGTGTGTGTGCGTGTCTGTGCCCGGGAGAATGAGAGTGTGGGTGGGTGGAGTGATAGCGGGTGTCAATGGGATGTCACACAGCCCAGCCTCAGCCCCTTGGTTAATGGCCATTGGTCATAGGCTGTCTCTCTCTTTATTTCTTTTTGCTCTCCTGCTCTTCTCTCCTCCTCCTCCTCCTCCCAGGTCTCCCACTAGAGCCGGGCCCTCAGGCATCGCATCATTTATTGCTGTCAGTAGAGTAGCAGCGAGGGGGTGGGGTGGGGTGGGGTGGGGGGGACACAGGGAGGATGCTGAAGAGAAACTGAGGGGAGGAGGGAGGAGGAGGTGGGGGGCGAGGAGGTGTAGGGAAGATGGAGGAAGATGTGCTGCTGCAGGCAGGGGCGTCGCACCAAACTCTGGGCCCCGGGTACGAGGATTCACTTCTGCGTTATTTTGTGCTTTAGCTGTTGAAAAATAGCAGATATACAAGCTCACAGCGCGGCACAGTGAGTGCTTTTTCATGTGAAGGACCCCAAAAATGATATGTATTTGGGCCACGGACCCCCATCTCAAAATATTTAGTTCCAGGGACCACCCCCAGAAGCAAAATTTGAGTTACTTGCAGCGCAGCACTCGGTGCCGCGCTGTGAGCTTGTATATCTGCTATTTCTCAGTAGCTAAAGTATAACATAATTAAGGCCCCTCCACCTTGGGCCCTAGTAACTCAGTCCCACTCCACTCCCCCCCCCCCCTTGTGACGCCCCTGGCTGCAGAGAGATAGAGAGAGAGAGAGAGAGAGAGGGACAGTGGAGGTGATGGGGGAGAGCGGGCGGGCGGGCGGGCGGGCTTGGCGGGCGGGCGACGCTACGACTGTCAAATCTCAGCCGTTGAATATTTAATGGAGCCTGGAGTGTTTATTTAGTTAGCCTGTCGATTTTTACCGCTCTGTCAATAGCGGCTCCCGTGTAGCCTGCTGATGATCTTTAGTGTCTCCATCCCCCCGGGGGAGGGGCCGGGCGCTAAACGCAATTATGGATTTTTTCCTCCACCGCAATGTGTTTGATATTTTTACTGATCTAATTTGCAATCTGGTAGTTTATTGTTTGGCATTTTAGTGGCGCTCAAGTGGCGAGGCAAATTTGATTTCCCCTCATAATTCTTTATAACTTCATTAATGCTGTTAGCACATTGGCACAGATCTTAAATAAAGCTAGAGAATCGTCCCATGGATGAATGCATTCCTCTTTTATTGTCTTGCTACCCCATTCCTTCTTTTTTTTTTTCGTCTTACTGATTCTGTTTCTAATTAAAAAATCAGCCCTGGTGGTGCACTGTCTTCATGAAATATGAAATCGTAATAGGATTTGAATGGCTTCCCTTCACAGAGGCATGTATATTCAACCGAAGACACCCTAGTTCCATTGTGGGCAGGACGGGGAAGACATCAAAACAACTTTATTCTTTCAATGGGATTCAACGTCCTCAATGACAAATGAGAGCATTAGCCGCAGAACAACAAATGCTACTAAGGCAAAAAAAATAATCCCGGGCGATTGTCTCGGGAGAATGTGGTGGTGTCTCCAAATGTTGTCGCAGAGCCCTAGGATTTCTAGGCCTATGACGGATGTGTTGGTTAGAGGGGCAGCATTAGCTCTAATGCTGTTAGCATGTAGCCGCGCGTGAGTGATGTGCTAGTTAGATGCCCAGCAGTAGAGCTAATGGGGTTAGCGTGTTGAGCCTTCAGAGGGATGCAATCGGTTAGGCCGTGATGGATGAGTGTCGCGCCACGGAGGCTTGCAAAGCCTCTCCTCATTCGCAAAGCTGTCAGCTTCTTAAGTGGACGTGCACAATTAGTGCTGAAATCAGAGCCCGGTTAATCTGATGCTAGGCCCGGCGTACAAAAGGAAAAGAACGGCTCATCTAGGTAGTGCTGAGCGAGTGATGGCCGCCATAAACATCACAATCGAGAGACGTGTAAAGAGAGAAGGGAGCTGATACTCATCTTTCCGCCTCCGTTTTGTACCATTCAATATTCCCGCAAATACCAGAGCGGTGAATTTCACCGAAACCTTCTTTCACCGTTCAGATGGGAAAGTGGGGATGGTGAGGCTTTCCTTTATCTCATCCTTTCCCACCTTTCTTTTACATAGTTGTGCGTGTGCAGTTTGGATGAGTAGTAAAAAGGTATACTATATTCTCTTTGCACTTAACCAAAGGCTTACAAGAAGCCTTACTTTCACATTTTCTCATATGTCCTACATTTTTCAAAGAAATTCAGAATTTCTTCTTCTATTTAAAAAAAACCTTATGATCTACAGCCGTGTTTCTCAAATGGGGTTACGCGTACCCCTAGGGGTACGCAGAGGTACTGCAGGGGGTACTCAGGAAATGCCCCCCAAAGTGTAAATACTACAATTGAATTATAAGAAGAAAAAACATTTACTGTTATGTTTAATGATGACACTTGGAGCCTGATAGATGCTAATAACCCAAATCACATATGGTACCAGACAACTGGGATGTGTTTGAATGTAAATTATTGACATGAAAACTGGACTGAAATGCTATGGCAACAGTGTTGAAAATAAATCTGTTCAGGAGGCACCGTTTGAAACTCTCACTCCCTTTCTTATTTATATTATATAATATATTCTTGATAAGGGGGTTTAACGTAGTAGCATCATATACCAATAGTTATGGTTTTAATTGCAGTTGTATAAGGAAAATGTTGTTGTCGGGTAAAGGGGGTACTTGGATTCAAAAATCAGGGAAAGGGGTACTCAAGCCAAAAAAAGATTTAGAAACACTCATCTACAGTACAAGCTCACAACACATCATGATGCAACACATAGTGAGCTTGTAGATCTGATAAACCTTTCGCCTATAATGAGACGTCCCCAAAATAGGGATGCCAGGGTGAAAGTGTACTGTGTGATGTTCTCTTTGAAAAAAAATGATTGAGTGATCTTTCGTCACCGCCGCAGCTCATCGGCGCAGAATGTGTGACGCGTGTGACAGACACACAATGTCATGTGTCAAAGGCAGCAGACAGCAACACACATACCACTTCAGGGGTAATAAGCAGGGCACGTCACACACGCATGCATGCACAGACACCTTGGGACGGTTCCTCAATGCCATAAATCTGACACCTACCTGGAGTTTCAAAAACAAACAGAAAAAAATCAAAGCCTGAAAACTGCTTTAGATCAACATAACCTGTTTTCACCTGGCCTAGTGCTATCTCTCCAGTCACATAGCTCTCATTACTAGGCAGATTATAGACCAGATTAGGCCGTTGAGTGAGTCGAGTGTTTAGGCTTGGCGATCACTCAACCCCATAACTCATACTATCATACCTTTGTAGTTACTCTGCAGTTATGCTGTCGTAATCTAATGTAAACTGAATGCAGGGAAAGGCATCTTATTGTGTTTTATATCAATACTCCACTTTATGGTTTTGCCCTGTATCAACTCTTTCATTATTTTACTCTGTGGCCATGTGTCCAGATCATTCTTTGGCGCTATTCCAGAGGTTGTTAAAATAATTTTGTGGAGATTATCTGATGGGAATGGGGGGATGATTTATTTGTTTGGGCAGATTGGAAGGAGAGGGTTAACTCTGTGAAATGTGAAAGTTAACAGTATAGGGTGCGCTCTGTGTTTAGATAACAAACAGAAATATAGATCTGCTATCTTTGAGAAATTCTTTTGATTTATTTACAGATAGTGTGGAAGTACACCAAAAATGAAAAAAAAGAAAGAAAGAAATGAAAAGAACAAGCAGGGTGGGAACCACCGGAGACCCCTCTGACACGTTCACCTCCCCACCATAACTCTGTCTCTATTAGCTATAAATTGTTAAAGTATTACAATCCTATTGCAGGCCATTGATTTCTCTGGTGATTCATGTATAAATAACTAGCTCCACCCACCCAATAAGAGGCTCTTTTTGCTGGCTTACAGTACCACGTGCATTTTTTATACAAAACAGAAAACACCTTGTTTTTATTTGCAGTAATCCCTGTCGTTGCTACTGGTTTGAGGCCCAGAAAATGGACTCTGCTTTTATTTTTTCCATTCTTTTCATTTTTATTATTTTTCTTTTTCTTCAGACATTCCTGACAATAGAAGATCCCCCTCGCTAATTGAAGGCTGCCGTTAAATCAGCCAGAACATCCACTGTGTTCACATCTTGCATCAGCTGTGGTTTTGGAAAGCGACCTCCCCATACTCCCTCTTGGAGAATTCACATCCCATAATAATAATAATATAACAGGGGGGGCTGGGGGGCAGTGGAAGTGATGAGACTTGCTTACGCTTCAGCCGTTTTGACTTTATTTTTTTATATCGTTGTTGTCGGTTGAAAACCTTGTATGTCCAAAACTTTAAATTTAAACATGATTTAACATATAGTGAAAATAGCCGATCTACAAGCACACAACGCCTCGCACCGTGAGGCGTTGTAGATCGGCTATTTTCACTAGTCTCGTGCCGACAGTCTTTATGATGAAACAGGGCTTTACTTTACTTTTTTTACGAAAAACACACAAATTTGAAACTTGGAGATACAAGGTTTCTGCTCGACAGGGACGCTATTTTAAAAACCCGTCGTCGTTACCAGCTGAGACGAGAGGGGGGAGAGGGTCGAGAAGGAACATTTCTCTGGAGGAGAGGGGGAAACGTCGTCTCTGTGTAATAGTTTATGATCCATCCCCGTGCACCTTTGACTAAATAATGAGGGATGACAATTAGAGCAGGCCATGGGAGTAGGAATCAAAGGGCTGAGATTCCCCACTCGGGTCTGTCCTGTCTGAGTGTGTTGCTCCCAGCAAAGTGGATCCAGATGTCTCGCTCGCCTCGCGCCGCCACGCAAGCCAGGCGGCTGCCACAGCCATACAACAGGGCCTTTCTGCCAGCCCGGCCGGCCAGCCAGCCAGCCAGCCAGCCAGCCAGCCAGCCAATCTCTCAACCTCCATGTTGAAAACATGACAGGAGACTCTCCTGGAGCGAAGCCGGGGAACGGGGGGGCCCCGCTTCCAAATAAAAGAATTCCAGCTCGCGGCCCTCGCAGAGCCTAAAGGGCTGCTGCAAAGTATCATTTCTTGCGCATGCTGTGATTTATCTAACCCTTGGTTTGTGTGTCTATCCTCTCTTTGTCCTCGCCCTCCTCTCCCGTTTCTATCTCTCACTGTTTTACTGTGCATGAGGGAGAAGGCTGTAAAAAAAAGGAAAAAGAAGGTAAAACTATTGTGTAAATAGGCTTTAGTGGGTCATAAATTGGAAATGTGCGTATCGAAAATATCACAGTGTTTAAAATATGTACTTTATGTAAACTTGAAAAAAAGAAATCTGCATCTGCAATCTGTATTTCTTCCATTCTTTGTGGGTTGTTATTGCTGTCTTTGTTGTTGTTGTTTTTGTCATCTAGGTAATATATCTATTTTCACTTCAAACGATACTGTATAGATTTCTGTGTGTGCGTGCGTCCGTGCGTGCGTGTGCGTGTAGAGAACAAGTGATGTGATGTGCCTGTGGGTCTTCTGGGAGGCGTTAGGGGAGGGGGGGGGGAGGAGGAGGAGGGGGGGGCCGCTGGTGTTGTCACTCAGCACCGTGGCAGAATCAATGGGCCGCCGTGGCGTACTAGGGAGGGAAAAAAAGGCCAGCAGAGCGCTATTGATATGTTTAACAAATTAGCCTTGATGACGGCAGGTGTGATTGTGAACGCAGCTCTCGGGGTCAGCTCGTCATATGGTGGCTAACAGACACGATATTGCTGTGCGTCCCTGATCTCTCCATTCCCACACAATGGCATTAGGGGCACCCCGGGGAAATAAAGAGTCCCACTCCCATATCCCCAGTGCTCTTCAAATTAACTCCCCCGAAGGTTAAGCTCCCTGATTCATAATTATTCAAGCCCCCTCTTCACGTCTCCACTACGCTTTCTCTCCTCTCTCTCTCTCTCTCTCTCTCTCTCTCTCTCTCTCTCTCTCTCTCTCTCTCTCTCTCTCTCTCTCAGACACGTGCACACGCAGACATCAAAGGGGGCTCGAGCCCCTGCCCTTTTACCCGTCTGTAAAAAGTGCCCTCTCCGGACCATGAATGCAGTTTTCACTATGGTGAAAGAAATGCAAATGCCCCTCTTTCCATGCCATACCTGAAGGCAGCATTAAAGACAATTGCCTCGTCCAAACTCTCCTGAACTTCAATGCAGCATCTTAAGAATTGCCCTCTCTGTGTAGAAATCCATGCCTTACGTCACATCTCCAGTATTGACTTGATTGTGCATAGTTTAGTTTGGTATAAAGCACCGAAAATAGCCGACCTCCAAGCTCACAACGCGATGCAGCGCGACGCGTTGTGAGCTTGGAAGTCTGCTATTTTCGATATTTCCACCAAAAGGCCCTTTTAGAAATTTCAGCCCCTGCCTCTCTAACATTCTCTGCACGTCCCTGCTCTCTCTCCCCCTGTCACTTCTTCTTGAGTGGCACTAGGCTTTTTTCTTTTCTTTCTGGGAAAGCCCAGGAATTAGATTAGCTAAGCCTGACCTGTGAACATACAGCCAGATGACGGGAGTGGGATTGGACTTGATCTCTGCCTGTCTAGCTGTCTCTCTATCCAATCTAGCTGTCTGTCTCTCATATTGTACGTTATTGCTTGTGAGCGTCCCTATGGATGAGACATTTTCCAGCCTCCACCTATTCTGTAATTGCGTGTAGTCGTGGGTTGGCTCTCGGAGGGATGGCCAGTGTCAGATGTACATCTCACTTGCATGGACATGCTTTGAATGATGTTATTGGCCTCTTGTTCTTGAGATGTGAATAATGGCAGTACTCTCTCCCGCAGTGGAATTTCTTTGCTCATTAAGCGAGTGCTAACAACAAACAAGATTTCATAGGGACTGTTGTTTAGCGTAGATACAATGAGTCATTGTAATATCATATAAAGTTGTGTTCACTGTGGTCTGCAGACCTTTTTTTGTGATATATAATTTACTTACTTTTGCAGACCTTTAAGAGCGGTCATAATTTCTACCTTTATATCTGTGATGTTTAAAGGAATGTTGGTGGTTAAAACTAATGCACTCTACTGCTTTTAAAAGTGGTTTCGGGGCGCCCGCTGGCCTAGTGGTCAAGGCACATACCACATACTAGGCTATGATGCCTGCTGGCGTCGCCGGTTCGATTCCCGATCCGGACGACCGTTGCCACATGTCATTCCCCATCTCTTTCCCTGTTTCCTGTCAGTCTATCCTATCAAATAAAGGCATAAAAAGCCCCAAAACAAATCTTTAAAAAAAAAGCGGTTTCATTTCAAATATATATATCGCACAATGTGTATTCATGGTTTCTCAGGATTTGGCAACTGCCAACCTCACTGTGGTCCTATATTTATCTTAAAAAGGAAAATATAGGGGCGCCCGCTGGCCTACTGGTCCAGGCGCCACATAGGCATGGATGCCTAGCGGCGTCGCAGGTTCGATTCCCGATCCTGACGACCTTTGTCGCGTGACACTCACAATTTCTCCCCCCATATCCTATCAGTCTACTTTCCTGCAATAAAGGCATAAAAGCTCAAAAACAAATATTTAAAAAAAAGAATATATCTTTTTTTCTCCTCCTAATTTGAATGAGTACAGGAAATGGCTGAAGTGGCAAGGAAAACAAAGTTGGTCTCCTCTATGTGACATAGAAGTCTATGTGTATACTTAAAAGTTCAAATTAAGTGTTTAAAACAATGATGGGAGTCTCATTCCCTGCCCAAAACCACTGTTAATTAAATGCAAGATTCACACATTGCTTGGTTAGCTGAGAAATTGCACAAGGAGTGCAGTAACAGTTGAAATCTTCTCACCACAAGTACAGAATAGGCTTTATCCACTTGAACCCCAGTGTCACTTTTCTAGGCATTTCATAATTGGCAAACAGCGCTGCGTTGTGAGCTTGTAGATTGTCTATTTTCGGTGAAGATATTTGGTGTAGAGGGGAAAAAGGAGGGGGCCTAGCATAGACAGACCCCTGGGTGGTACCAGTTATAGTCCAGTCAATCTGTGGTTTGACCCAAAATAAATTGCAATAGTAATCATTCAGGGTTTTTTATGATCGTTTGGGTCATCCAAATAACATATTAAAAGTTGTGAATTATATATTTAGTGGATCAAGGTAAATTCAGGGGTTTTGAGTTTGGGTCCATTCACTTACTTAAAAAAAATCACACCCGTGTGAAGTGGAGCTGTGTGTGTGTGTGTGTGTGTGTGTGTGTGTGTGTGTGTGTGTGTGTGTGTGTGTGTGTGTGTGTGTGTGTGTGTGTGTGTGTGTGTGTGTGTGTGTGTAGATCATGTGTACCGATTTTTGTGACATTTGAAGAAAATATGTAGGAAAAGGAGCAAAAAGTGTGTTTTGGAGAAAATTCAAGATGGCGGAAAATCTATCCTGGCGCAAATGGGCGTGGCCTATATGGGGAGATGCGTCTTGACCCAAGGAATCCAGGGAAAAAAGAATTTTCCGATCTACGGTTCAAGAGTTACGGGGCAAAACGTAAAGTGGGCCGTTATAGCGCCACCATGAGGCCGAGTGATGTAATTATTTTTCGATTCATTCTTAAAATCATTATGAATCTCCTCTCCGAGGTTTGAAACTGTAGCTCCTATGGTTTACGAGAGAAAAATACTTGAAAGTGATTTCTTGCATTGTCCCATTATAAGTCAATGGGGACAATTAAGCGTCGTTTTTTGCCGATTACGTCGGCATGGTAAGGCGGATCGGAACGAAAGGTAATAGAACACCATTCCCGGCCGAGCCGCACATTTTGATGTATATATTGCGCGAGTGGCGTAAATGGTGCGGCACTAGTTACGCGCCGAAGTCAGGCTACATACACACACACACACACACACACAGACACACACACAGACAGACCCACACAGCCACGTATAGGGAGCTGCACACAGCTCCAAAAATCATCTTTAAGTTTCATGTGAGGGGTCTAACTAGGGTTTTGCCATGATTCTGAAGCCATTGCAAGCTGAATTTACCTTGATCCACTAAATATATAATTTCACAACTTTTATTATGTTATTTGGATGACGCAAACGATCATACAAAACCCTGAATGCTTACTATTGCAATTCCTTTTGCGTTGGGGCTTTTTTTTTGGCTTGACTGGCCTCTAAAACAAAGTATACTCCATAAGTGGTTAACCTCGGCCAAATGACTGCAACCATGGGTGCAACCATGGCTAAATCAATCGCTAATAGTTCTCAATCAACATAAAGACTAACCTACAACCCTCTAGTATTAGTTGAACCGTTATATAACCACAACATCCTCCTCGCTTCGATTCTGTGCTTGTTGGCCTATGTTACAACACATGTCACCCCCTCCCACCCACCCACCCTGCCTCAGCCCCTTGGTTCCCTGTCCTTCTACAATGGCACGAATAAAGCAGGAATGCCAATAAAAATAATCTCAATCAGTGTAGATCTACTGCGGGCGCTTCACCTCTTGCCGTGGTGGAGCTGCCGAAGCAGCCTCTGAAAGTCAATTGGGGTTCTCAGGAGGCTGGGGTAATGTAATGAGGGACTGGTCTGGCTGAGGGCTGCATGGAGCTCCTTCTACCAGCGATCACATAATTAATCTCCTGATTCCACGGCTCACCATGTCATGACAGATACGTTTGTGTTCGGTGCATAATGGTGAAGTGTGCCTCTTGCTCTTGCATGCCTTTCGTTTCGGGGAGGGGGAGAAATGGTTATAAAGCTCCCGTTCCTCTGCAGCCCTACAGAGGCTACCTTTAGAAAACAATGCTCCCTTTGGGCCCTATTAGGAGACAAAGGGAAACACACATGCACACTTCTCAACCAGGTACCCTAATAATATGTCGGCAATTTAGATAATGACTGGGAGTGAGATAAACTGAAGTGTGTATTACAGGTAATTGGATCTGGAGTGTGTGTTGGCTACCTAAGCATCTACTACAGGCATGTGTGTGTTGTGGACCATTGTTCCTCGGCTTACCAAAGGGCATTGAGATGGACTGTCAATGATAAGTATGTCTTTCTCAGGCGGTGCTGTAATAAACGGCCGATGATACGAGATGGTCGTGGTGCATGCATACTGCAATACCCACGGACGTCATCAGTGCCCAAAGCAAATCGGAGCTGGCTCCTTTGCTATCTGGCTCTGGACAAGGACAGCTTCTCATATAATTCTCTCCCGTCAGATGCCTGGCTCTCGCGAGCTTGGCCAGTTAGTCAGTAGGATGACAAATACAACACCCGGGGCTGTCAGGGGATGATCAAGTTGAGAGAGAGAGAGAGTTGCTGTTTTATTTTTTTATTTTTTCCTAGGTGAAACCCGGGGAAAAGTTGGAGTCATAATAAGAGTTGTCAAATAAGCCTGTGAGGTGAGGCGTAGAGAGCAGGCAGGCAGTGGGAGCTACGAGGGATGGGACGATAAGCGATGTTAACGTGTATCGTGATAAAAAAACACTCGCGATAATCGTATCGTGGAGATTTAATTTATCGTGATATCGTCCTCCGTCATGCACTGGGATCAATTCACCTTTTATTTGCCGAGCTGCATATCCGGTACCATTAAACCCTCTATTGGTATAACGTACTTAATATACGTACTCGATACAGTCTTTTTTTCGCTCTCTACCAAATGTCTTTGCCACAGGATTGCCGATCTACAAGCTCACAACGCGTCGCAACGCAACACGTTGTGAGCTTGTAGATCTGCTATTTTTGCTCAAACGTTCCGCCCCAGGATAATGGATGTTGGGGAGATTTCGATTATCGCGATAATATCGTAAATCGCGATTTCTTTGGTCACAATAGTCGTGATATGAAATGTTCATATCGTCCCATCCCTTGGAGCTACGCTGGTATCCTTTGGGGGGTGGGGAGGGGAGGGGGGGGGTGATGTGTGGAGTGGAGATGGACCGTCTCTCCTTCCTTTGGCCCTTTAAAAAGATTACCTTGGCAGAGTAAGGAGCAGGTCTACCCAGAGGGGTTCGGGGGAGATAGGCCAAGCAGCCCCATTACCAGTACAGCAGAGGATCCCCCTCACAAGCTTCATTAATAATCCGATGATGAATCGCTACTTTAATTGGAGCGCTATAGCTGCAGCCATATCCCAAGCCCCCTCCATCACCTCCTTTCTTAATGGCGCTAGTACTGGACCTTTTATATCGTCACTGTCGGGCAATAACCTTGTATCTCCAAGTTTCAAATTTGTAGGCCTACGTTATTTCGCGAAGTAAGCTTCATCATACAAGGCCGTCGCGCAAAAGTAGTGAAAACAGCAGATCTACAAGCACACAACGCCTCGCGGTGCGAGGCGTTGTGTGCTTGTAGATCGGCTGTTTTCACTAGTTTGAATCATTTTTAAAATGATAAATGCAAAACGTACGGTTTTGGACATACAAGGATTCCACCCGACAACGACGATATTTTATTTATTTATTCACACAGACAGTATACTCACAAACTGATCATAATAATAATCATTTTGGTTCATTACTACAGGTGTCATGTTATTGATAAGTGATATGGCAGTATAGGTGAATCTGGTGTAATTTGTCTTTTTAAATGCTAGTTTCGAGAATGTATTTTTGTCTGTGCCAAGAAAATGTTAATTTGAAGTATTTGCTTTGATAATTCCTTCAGTTTTTTGCGGCAAATGTCTATTTTTGGGATGACACACGGGGTCAAATTTCTCCTACTCTTAATTAGATGAGGGAGAGTCTAATTAAATCAAATTCATTATCCACAGCTCCAGAAATCAAGGGGCTCTATTGGAAATAAGGTTAGGTTCCCCCTCATCCATCATGGCCTAACTAACCAATTTACGGGCCAGCCTTTTGCATGAGGCATTATTACCTTGTCATAAGCAGTTACCTTTAAAATCCACGAATCAAGCCATGATAGGCCCGAGCTTTTATCACATTAGATTGTGCAACTGTGTCAGCCTCTTTCTCCCTAAGATAAAGTAGGCTCCAAATAATCATATTAGCAACATCAGGCAGAGACAGTGCAAACGACCGCTATTTAAACCCGGCTGATAATTCCACATAATTAAGACATACTGTACTTGCTCATGTAGACTAGGGATATGGGACTTTTTCACTGAGAAATGGTGAATTAAACAACACACTGTAGTGTTTTCAAGGCGCGCGTTTTCTTCTTTGCAAAATATATTCATACGGCATGTACTATGAGGTTAAGTCTTGTATTATCATCATTGCTGTGACCAAATCCACCTAGACTTGGCAGACGTGTTTATCCAATAGGGCAGGGGTCCCCTAGGGGGTCCTCAGAGTTACTACAGGGGGGTCGCCAGATCTTTTTGTGATACAGTAGGATAATTCTTTTAATTAACAACTTGAATTCTTGTATCCCTATTCTGAGGAGAACTTTAGCCAAAAATAGCAGATCTACAAGCTCTCAACGCCTCGTGCGAAGCGTTGAGAACGTGTAGCTCTCGGCTATTTTCGGCAAATAGGTTTGGTGTAGAGGTAAAAAAGAGCAGTCCAAGTACAGAGTGAAAGGTCAAGTTGATAAGGTACTAAGTACTAAGTAACGATTTAAGTGGTTAAATGTCTGAAAAAACACATTAACACGAAACCAACATACTGTACAGTGTAGACTGATGCCAGTGCTGTCAAACAAGTCTATGAATCTATCTATGAAATAGATGAAAATCTGCATCACACATTTATACAATATGTATAGTGGGGCTCCCTGCTTCATCTCCCTCTCAGCTATGGGGGTCCTTGGTCTGAAAACGTTGAAGACGCCTGCAATAGGGCGTTTCAAGTCAGACAGTCTCGTCCTCTCCTTTAGCCTCATGCACACTTCTGACACCATTAGACACACGCTTCACAGACTGCAGCTGCAAGTCACAAGTCACACTGTGTCCATTGTCTGGCAAACACAAAAAGGGACCATCATGATTATACTGAGCTCAACCGGTCTATTTACACCAGTGATCCATTCATCACACGGGTCATTCTTTTAAAAATGTTTTATATGTCAAACATAGTTTTTCAGCAAACTTTACATCACCGCCGTTTTTATTTCTCTATTTTCCAATCGTCGTGCCTGTAGCATGTGAACGAACGCTATGCAGAGGATTTTTAGGAGGACGCCGTTGCGTAAAATTTATAGCGGTTCCACCATGTGAGCCACAAGCCATTTTAAATACCATTGACTGCTCGGTACCATATTCTGCAGCACATGAGGCCTGTCCCCTGCTCAGTGTTGGAAAGTGAATTAGTGAGCTCCCGTTCTAAAGCCCAGTGATAGGGACGGGGCAGAGCCTGGTGATTTGTTGGCAGCGGTGTGTGTTACAGCCCCGTGGCCAGGGTATGGGGAAGGATATGGGGGGAGACGTGCGCGAGCGTGTATGTGTATGTGTGTGTGTGTGTGTGTGTGTGTGTGTGTGTGTGTGTCCGACAGAAGGAGGGGGGACTTATCAGTCAGTGTTTACTCACAGTAAATTGAGTTGAAATAATAGTCTTTCTCCGAGGCCAGACAATGGAAGCAGGCTGCAGGCTGAGTGGCGCAGGCTGTGCGGCGTATATACGCTGGCCCAGGCCACTTCAAAATGAAAGGCTGAGCCCGGGGGCCATCGTGGGGGTAGGGGGGAGGGGGGGGGGGGGGGGGTGGGGGTGTTACACCAGTCGCTGAGCGGACGCCCCCCTCTGACAGGCACCTGGGGTAGGGCAGTGGTATGAGAGGAGGAGCGGAACACTGGAGGAAGGTTGGGGGGGTTGGATGGAGGAGGCTTGATGTGCATGGGTGCAGGAGCGTCACACTGGGGGGAGAAAGTGGGACTGAGTTACTAGGACCCAAGGTGGAGGGGCCTTAATTATTTTATGCTTTAGCTATTGAAAAATAGCAGATATACAAGCTTGTAGATCTGTTATTTTTTCAAATGTTGTGAATATACCGTAATTGCTGGACTATTATAAGCCGCACCTGAATATAAACCGCACCAGCTAAATTTGGAACAAAAAACAAATGTTTACATGTACGTATAAGTCGCACCTGACTATTAAGCCGCAGGTGTCCTTCCTGCTTCCCGCTAGAGCGCCCCTGGTGGCCGTTAGCTGTAAAAAATCTATATATAAGCCGCACCACTGTATAAGCCGCAGGGTTCAAAACATGAGAAAAAAGCCGCGGCTTATAGTCCGGCAATTAAATATTCAAAGAAATGTTCAAGATTTTTTTTTTTATATTTTCAATAGTTAAAGCACAACATAACGCGTAACAACGCGTCCCCAGTCTAAATGGGTTAAACCCCCTCCTCCCCCTATGAAGAACATTCATGGGGGGCCCCGCAGTGAGTCCTTTGTACCCAGGGCCCAGAATGTGGTGCATGCGACACCCCTGCTGGGGGGGGGGATGGATGGAGGAGGCTGGGTGTGGGTGTGGGTGATGATGAGGCCTCGGGGCCTGTCATTAGGGGGGTGGTGGGAAGAGAAGGGAGGATGACCGCCTCGGGGACAGCAGAGCGACAGGTCCTCCATGGTGGGACGGCCGGGGGTCCACAACCTCCTGATTCCCCCGAGTCTGAGCCCAGACTGGTGGGACGTGTCAGTCACTTAACCCCCCGCCTTCGGCACGCTCACATAACCCCTGGCTATTGCATGGTGCTCTGTGAACCTAACCTGCTTGTGTGCGTGTGTGTGTGCGTGTGCGTGTGTGTGTGTGTGTGTGTGTGTGTGTGTGTGTGTGTGTGTGTGTGTGTGTGTGTGTGTGTGTGTGTGCAGGGGCGTGCGGAGAATGTTAGAGAGGCAGGGGCTGACATTTTTAAAAGGGCCTTTGGTGCCCTTTTTCACGGGATGTGCACTTATAGGACAACTCCGCCCTAAATCACTTCTAGGCTAATTTTCCTACTTATATATGAACCAAAAAGACTGTCCGTGGGGTCTATTAGGCAGAAATGCCCCTGTTGTCCAGTTTCCCCAGCAGAACCCAGCAGCTCTCATAGCATAGAGTGGGGCCTATAAGCCTATCGCGTTTGCACTATTTGTTGTGGTCAAAAGTGTTTTTATTTTTCATGAATGTGGTACTAGTTGTCATTACAAACACATCCATATCATCGTTGTCCCACACAAGCCATCACACTCTGCTAAATAGATGTTATGCTTTTATGTGTTTTGCCAAGTCCCCGAAAAGATGCCCTGTGATTGGCCAGTGCAGTCACTTTGATTGGCACTTGTGCCGAATGATCACCCCAAAACATTATTTATGAGATTGTGGTGGCTTGTGTGGGACAACTAAGGCATGGATGTGTTTGTAATGAAAACTAGTAACACATTCATGAAAAAGAAAATCACTTTTGAACACAACAAATAGTGTAAAAAGCGATAGGCTTATAGGCTCCACTCTATGCTATGACAGCTGCTGCATTCTGCTGGGGAAACTGGACAACAGGGGCATTTCTGCCTAATAGACCCCATGGACAGTCTTTTTGGATCAATATAAGTAAGAAAATGAGCCTAGAAGTGATTTAGGGCGGAGTTGTCCTTTAAGCCTCTCCAACTGATCCAAAATGCCACGGCACGACTGGTCTTCAACCAGACAAAATTCTCACATGTCTCCCCCCTTCTCCGCTCCCTCCACTAGCTCCCGGTTGCGGCCCGCACTGAATACAAACACTGATGCTGACCTTCAAAGCAGCCAAAGGTACAGCTCCTCCATACCTCCAATACCTGATCAACCCCTACAACCCCACCCGTTCACTCAGATCAGCCAACACAGGGATGCTGACAGAACCCTTTCTAAAAACCCCAGGACAAAGTTCCACTCGTCCTAGACAATTTGCCCTCCTGGCCCCCAAACTGTGGAATGAACTCACTGTCGCACTTAGAACTACAGATTCAATCCCTAGCTTCCTCCGAGGACTGAAGACTCACCTCTTCAGACTCCACCTAAACCCATAGCACTACTGTAAAGCCTGTATCAGAGTCTACGGTGGAGAGCTATCCACCTCAAATTTGAGGTGGAAAGCTTTCCACCTCAAGTCAGAAAATAAGTGCAGACCATCATAGTCACGGCCAACGGTGAAGTCCTTTACCCCGTCTAGACCGGTTCAGGTCGACCAATCAGTGAACGGGGTGTAGAGCCTGCCTGTCTGATAGTAAAAACAGAGAGATGTGTTGGGACTCACGGTGGAAAGCTCTTCACCGTGAGGAATGATGTAACGTTGTAGTTTCATGACTCAAAAAGACTCGAAAAGACTACACCGCGGTGTAAAGCCTTCCACCGCGGACCCGACTATGATACGGGCTTAACACTCCCCCTTCCCTCAATGACCATACACAAAGCTAGATAGCATTTTTTAGGTTTTAGAAACGTGTTTTACTGATTAGGTGCGTGGTCTACCTATGCTATTGTTTTTTCTAGATTGATATTCATATGCATTTGTGATATTGTTGTTGATGTACTGACATATTATCTTGCTTATTATATTGATGTATTATCTGCTTATTGTAAATCGCTTTGGATTAAAAGCGTTTGCTAAATGCCTAAATTGTAAATTTAGGCAAATTGAAAATAGCCGACGTTGCGACACGTTTTGAGCTTGGAGGTCGGCTATTTTCAGTACTTGATACCACACTAAAGTAAGCATAAAAAAAGGCAATGTGTCATACAGCATGGATTTCTACACAGAGAGGGCAATTCTTTCAACATAAGATGCTGCTGCATTCAAGTTCAGGAGAGTTTGGACAAGGCAATTAATTCTCTTGAATGCTGCCTTCAGGTATGGCATGGAAAGGGGGAGCATTTTCATTTCTTTCACCATAGTAAAAACTGCAATTCATGGTCCGGAGAGAGGGCACTCTTTACAGACTGGTAAAAGGGCAGGGGCTCAAGCCCCCTTTGATGTCTATGTGTGCACGTGCCTGTGTGTGTGTGCGCGCATATCCATATCAATATAGCGCATTGTTTGTGCTTGTGTTTCAGCTGCACCTCAGCTCTCTGCCCCTGCTTCCCCTTCATCTATCATTCTGCAGCATAAAGTGCTGCCACAGCATTATAGAAACAGCTGCTTTTTGCAGACGGCGACAGAGAAAAGAGAGGCTGCTCTCCCCGGCACAAAAGAAGGCTGCCGGGGACCTGAAGAGGGTGTAAAATCGGCGGGTGAATGCAGGCCCTTTCTTCTCGCCGAGAGGGGGCTGACCACGGGTGTCACCGTGGCAGGCAGCAGACATTGTCGCAGCCTATCCCATTTAGAACGGGTACACATATTGTGTGTATCGTTATTTTATGCTTTAACTGTTGAAAAATAGCAGATATACAAGCTCACAGCGCGGCACCGAGTGCCGCGCTGCGAGCTTGTAGATCTGCTATTTTTGAAAAATTGTGAAAATTAGAATTTTGACCCGATTCTATAAGTGTCTTTTGAATCCTTCTAAGGTTTTTTGAAAAAAAAAAACATGTTTTTATGTCAGCAATCTGGCCGGCCATCGTCCAAGAAAAGGTCCTTTTAGTCTGTTCTTGAGAGACTACTATGTCAGTGGTTCTCAAACCTTTTCATGTGAAGGACCCCCAACATGATATGTATTTGGCCACGGACCCCCATCTCAAAATATTTAGTTCCAGGGACCACCCAGAAGCAAAATGTGAGTTACAAACGTTCGCTTTAAAAATGCATATATGTTGAAAGATTTGCACACATTTTCACGACTTTTTCCAAAAATAGCAGATCTACAAGCTCGCAGCGCGGCACTCGGTGCCGCGCTGTGAGCTTGTATATCTGCTATTTTTCACTGGTTAAGGCATTCAATAATTCTAGGCCTAAATCGGCTATCTGGGGGAGAAATACAGATTCATATCAGCCGTGTCATTTGTGCAATGACTGGCGGTCGGGGGGGGCGCCGATGACGATGAACCCTCCCTCCCTCGGTAGCCAAACATGCACATGTCTACAGCTGTTTTCAGCGTCACGCTGGGAGCTTGTATCAGTCGCCTCATCAGGCTTCATGTCGTGACACTGTTGGGCAGAAACCTCGTATCGGCAAGTTTCAAATGTGTATGTATATTTCCCTGCTTCATCATACAAGACTGTCTCACGAAACTAGTGGAAATAGCAGAGCTGCTAGTAAGACGCCCTAAGGGAGAGGTCGCACTGAGACCAAATGAGACTGACACAATATGTCCATATATGGGCATTCCCAGATAAGGGCTTAATATTGATGACATCAGGGATTTCCATATATGGGCATAAAAGGGACAGACCACATGAGACTGACACGTCCATATGGGCATTCCTAGATATGGGCTTAATATTCATGACATCAGGGATCTCCATATATGGGCATAAAAGGGACAAGGACGGCCATACATGGAGTATGACACGAGGCGTGACTGACTGACAGATGTTTTGATACTAACTTCTCCCTATGATCAGCTATTTTTACTATTGATAGAAAATGATAGATACCAAATGAACGGTTTTGGACTTACAAGTTTTCCACCCGAAAACAAGGATACATCAGCTATCCAAGGTGATTGCAGCCTTCCCCTTGTATTTACATTACCTTTGCTCTAATACTTCAAGTGTTGTTAATCTTTAAGTGAAAGTCGAAAGGAAAACAAGCGCTGTTGGGGGTCATGTTGCTGTCATGAAGGGCCCACAGTCAGACCGGTGAGTTGACTTGAGGTAAGTGCCCAAGGGGAGTGCAGTCAGTGCAGTGCAGATGGAGTATCAGTTCCAGGGCTGGGCCTTTGGGTTGTGGAGAGACCAGACGTGCCGTGCCATGCTTTGCCGTTTCATTCTGTGCCTTAAAGGCTCCACGTGGAGAAAGGGGTATTTTGTCGAACCTGTTCTCTTCCAGCTGGAGAGATGAGATTATACACTCCACCAACCACATGACAGAGAAAAGCTTGGTGTTAGTGTCTGTGTGTGGGGGAGAGAGAGAGAGAGAGAGGGGGGGGGAGAGAGAGAGGGAGAGAGAGGGAGAGAGAGGGAGAGAGAGAGAGAGAGAGAGAGAGAGAGAGAGAGAGAGAGAGAGAGAGAGAGAGAGAGAGAGAGAGAGAGTGAGTAAGAGAGAGAGGGAACAGAAAGGGCATCAGACAACTTCTTTGCCAGACCCCCTGGGGCAAAATGCATGCTTGAATACTTTAAGACATGAACAAAATAGTTTCACGGTAACATTAGCTGCTAACATGGAGAGAAAATCCCTTTCAAGATTAAAGACACAAAAAACAGACACAACGCAAGTTCCAGCAAGCATCAGAAATCCAGACAATTCATTTATTGTTCTTTTGGGGATATTTTGTAAATCATGCTTGTGGTGGAATGTCGACATTGCAGGTGACGTTGATGAAATCATCCATGTTGTGAAGGTGCAAGAAACAAAATTTACGGCTTTGTTTTAGATATCCGAAATATGATAGTATCTGAGTTTTTATCACTACACAAAGTTCCAAGCCAGATCTGTGTGAGCTGCAACATGAGTCTGTAAGTAATATCAGTGAAGTAAGAATATTGATTACCTGCAGTAACCCAGTTCTTATTCAGTATTTGCAGAGCTTTCCACTTTATTATATGTTTGCCCTGTGCTTTTGATTGGGTACACAGTGAAACGTAAATGTAAATGTAGCCATTTGTAACTCTGTGTGTATAAAAGAAACCAATGGTATATCTGGTTCCATTTGCACACTCTCAGAGTTAAATGTGTACTGAGTATTTTACAATGTAGTTCTCATACCAATACTTAGGTGTACAGAATTGACACCTTGTACAATAGAGCATAAAAAAGGAAAAACATATAATGTGATATGTGAAAACAATCTACAAGCTCAAAGCACTTCACAGCACGATGTGTTCTTCTGACATCTATAATAGATCTGCTATATTCGGTATGCAACACTGGCACGCAGCTAAGTACAGATCAGTCTTAAAGGTTTGGTCTTCTATTTGCATTTGCTTGATGCTTTCCTATTGATGTAAGTGACCCTTCCTAGCCAAAACGGACAGCACTTGCCTTGTTGTTGACCACAGCATGAATCTTCTGAATAGTTTTACATCATCTAATGGTCCAAACACTTCAGATATGAATCCAAGTCGCAATGTGCATCAGATCCACTCAGCCGGGCCAACTCTTAAATCAGCGCAATTTGGAGAAGCATGCATTTCAACAATTATGGTGTGAAATGGCCTTTCTTTTGGTTTCCAACCTCGGCCAAGAGATCCTTGGAATTTGTAGGTGGTCTCGGTAACGAAGTGGATGGGTTTTTTGTGAAACAGCAGGTTTTTGGTTCGCTCTGCGGTGTGTGTGCGCCCCTCTGTCTGTTTGACACATTCCAACACTGTAGCCCTCTCCAAGGCTCCTAACTACCATTGGGTCGCCATGGTTACAGCCATACATCCATGCCAGTCCTTCACACTCAAAGACATATTTGTTTGGCTAGTGTAACTAGGTGCCTGCAAATAAAACTGCTTTTTAGCATAACACCTGCTAATCTCTGGATTTAGCGCTTTTGACGAGGATTGCTGATCAGAAATTCAAATATACTCCTTTGAATGCTAATCTCAAATGTTAATCCGTGACCCCCTAGGGTCCTAAAACATCCTGTCTTCCCATACGGTTTGTTTGTTTTTCATTTGCTTTTCTCTTTTCCATTTCATCTCGCGTTAGCTCTCTCTCTCATGTATTCCCTCATGGTTATTAGCGGTGGTCTCGTCTTTAAAAGCATGGGGCCATTTGAGACCATCTCTGATGAGATACTCGTGGAGATAGGGACTGTTATAGTCTGATGAGAACTTTCAATGTTTTCTCTAGGCGATCTCGGGTGAACGTCTCAATTTCTCCCTGGTTAATGCGTGCATCTTACCCGATCTTGTCAACTGTCACTTTATATATACTTTGGTACTTTAGTACTCCCGACTTGGGCTTGTTAGGAATTCAAAGCAAAGCATTGCATCACAGAGCAAATATCTGCTGAACAACAGGCTCAAGTGGAAATGTGTCACGGAGAATATTTTAGTCTAATGACGGGGACAAAATACAGCTCAGACATATTATGAGTGAAATGTTCGCTTTAAACAATCCTGGCAGCTGTGCACGTATCCCGCAGAAAACATAAGCACTCCTATCCACCATATCAATATGTAAGACTCCCTAATCGGGAGATAAGCGACCGTTGGTCGCTTATCTCCACAAATAGGCCAAAAAGTTTGTTTTACCAATTATCAAGACATACGGGCAGTTGACAGTTTGCCATGGTTACTCATTGAAGTTGAATCTCCATATATGGAGATAACCTACGCATCACACTAAGTCTGACCTCACCAGCCCATATTTGGGCATGAGCAACTTATGTCTCCATATATGGAGATATGATGACATCACACAGTCCTCAGCCGATGATGTGGCGTGATGTCATACAATACACAAACGAGCCCTACAGTATAAAGGGGCAATTCTTGCCAGGAAAGAAGCATTTCTTCGACTCAGACCTTATCGCCAGGGTTGGCTTATAGCAGCTGTCGGTAGGACCATATATGGATTCTGTTAGTGTGGATCTCCTAACAGGGCATCATCTGGGATACAATCCCTTTTATGCCCATATGGAGATCCCTAACAGAATCCCTTTCATGCCCATATATGGAGATCCCTAACAGAATCCCTTTTATGCCCATATATGGAGATCCCTAACAGCATCCCTTTTATGCCCATATATGGAGATCACTAACAGCTAACAGAATCCCTTTTATGCCCATATATGGAGATCCCTAACAGAATCCCTTTTATGCCCATATATGGAGATCCCTAACAGAATCCCTTTTATGCCCATATATGGAGATCCCTAACAGAATCCCTTTTATGCCCATATATGGAGATCCCTAACAGAATCCCTTTTATGCCCATATATGGAGATCCCTAACAGAATCCCTTGTATGCCCATATATGGAGATCCCTAACAGAATCCCTTTTATGCCCATATATGGAGATCCCTAACAGAATCCCTTTTATGCCCATATATTATGGAGAAATCCCTGCTCTGAGTATCTGACATCAGTGTGATGTCACCTGTTTATGCCCATATATGGAGATCCCTGCTCTGCGTATCTGGTTGCTATGGTAAACAGTTGGTTGCTAGGGTAAAAAAAACATGGTTGCTATGGTAAACAGTTGGTTGCTAGGGTAAACAGTTGGTTGCTAGGGTAAAACCATGGTTGCTAAGGTGGTTGCTAACGTACACTAACTAACCAGCAACAACAGACTGTTGCCACAGCAACGTACACAAAGGTTTGTGTACACATGTGGTGTGATGTCATACTGATGCGGAGATATGAGCAGGGCAAAGGTGTGACGTGTGACGGACGGACGGACGGACGGCCGGTGGAGGTTTTCATAGTAAACTGCTCCCTGACGGTCGCAATCAAAGGAAGCATGTTACCACCAAAATGACTGCAGTTCAGCCACCTCCCTCAAAGTCTCCCCGTGGATCAGATTTTAACTTACTCCAAAACGTATCTTGTAACTGTTCACGATAGCCAACATTTTGACATCCATTCGTCTTGAGCAATGTTGTGTTATGCACCTTTTATGTACCTGCTTTTACTGACTTTTTTCCTTTGTTGTATGCGTTTGTTTGTTTGTGTGTGTATGTGTATGTGTGTGTGTGTGTGTGTGTGTGTGTGTGTGTGTGGTGTGTGTGTGTCTGTGTGTGTGTGTGTGTGTGTGTGTGTGTGTGTGTGTGTGTGTCTGTGTGTGTGTGTGTGTGTGTGTGTGTGTGTGTGTGTGTGTGTGTGTGTGTGTGTGCGTGCATGCGCGCGCTCACGCACATGTGCGTGTGAGCGTGCTTGCTCATATGTGTGTGTGTGTGTGTGTGTATGCATGTGCAATTTGTGCATGTGTATGAGCCAGCATCCTTGTGTGTGGCCTTGCTTGCTGGCGCGCGCGCGCGCGTGTGTGTGTGTCTGTGCTCGCACCCTTGTGTGTGTATGTGCGTGCTTGCTCAAGTGCACGTGCGTGCAGTGTGTGTGTGTGTGTGTGTGTGTGTGTGTGTGTGTGTGTGTGTGTGTGTGTGTGTGTGTGTGTGTGTGTGTGTGTGTGTGTGTGTGTGTGTGTGTGTGTGCTTGTATACATGTGTAGTGTGCAGGATTGTGTATACTTGTGACGGAGGGACGTGGGTGGGCAGAAGAGGCGGGTTTTCTTTAGATTATACTTTAAATTAGATAAATAAATGATAAGGGATTACGCAAAACGAGACCATAATGAAAGGCAGACTGGGTCAATTCATCTACTTTCTTAGAAAAACTAAAAATTGTTTACAATTGTCAGTCATCTGAGTCTCTTAGGAAAAGGAGAAAAACATATTGACTTTCAGCGTGAATACCAAAATGTGTATCATGTAAAACAGTGGGTCTCATAATGGGGTACCGGGACCCCTGGAGTTCTCAGCTAAATTATTCTATAGTTATTAACCAAATGGACCCTTACAGGTCTGCAACTCCAAGAGTGTACAAATTAAACCAAAATGGACCAGCGGGTCTATTTGGTTTGTGGGTTGTCCGTGGCCCAATGTATACTAAACTGAGGGTCCTTGAAATGAAAAGGTTTGAGAACCACTGCTGTATAAGACGTCATCTCAGCTCTCGCCTTATAGATGTGAAGGACCTGCCGTATTATCGAAGAGCGTTAAGGAGAGACAAACAGTTGGTCTAATGAATGGGAGGTGATGTCCTCATTGTGCATCAAAGATGACTTTTCTTTTCTCTACAATCAATGTCATCATATGCAGCATTTTATAACGTGCATTAATAGCACATTTATATGCACAAGGTTTGAAGAATGATGGTTGCAACCAAAAACAGCAAACAACTTAATTCCCCTAGCTTTTGATCTAATTAGCTACTATGACCTACAGTATACCACAAATATGAATTCAGTACATCTGATTCGACTATGATCATCTGTACAACAGTACTCGAAAGCCTAAATACCAGCGTGAATGTTATAATATTGACATCGCAGATAAAATATCTATGTATATATGCTGTAAATATAATTCACATTTGGCATGTGTATTGCTGACACTGGGATTGCAAGTGTGCAGTTGGTCTGATCAGCGGTTCTCCAGAACCAGCTTGTGCCACGATTACATGCAAAGTAAAAAATCACACCCAGTGTGAAGTGAGCTCTGTTCATTTCATTAAGCATCCCGCAAAGATTGGCCAATGAGCCAAGTGTCGAACAAGTAGAAGTCGTACATACAAACAGAAAAAGCCAGATGCATCGCTCAAAAATTATGGGCACCGGGTACGGTTTTCCGAACCGATGTGCGGCACAATACAGGGTATTGTTCCGCGTACTTTAATATCACCAGCGATGGTCCATACATGAGACTAGTCCGACTTAAGAGGGCCATGCTACGAAAAGACAATCAGGGGTTCTGGCAAAGCGGGTCCCCGGTTGCCTTGCATTCTGTTCCCCCAAACTCATTTTGGGCTTTAGACTGGTTCTCTGTTAAGTAAACAGAGCCTCTCACACGGCCAAGCCACCACCACAATGATCTCCAGATCATCTCTGCCCATTAATACTTGGGCAAACACTCTACTCCGTGGCAATATACTAAAGATGGGAGATGGAAGAGGGGGGAGGCTTTTTTTCCCAGATTGTCTCTCTTTCTCCTCCACTACCTATTAAGCCAGTATCTTTCAGCCTTGGTAAACTCTTCAAGATGGACACTTGCTCGGTTCAGGGTGGAAAGGGGTCAGGCTCCATTGGCCCCTGCACGGAGCTGTGGAATTTTTCATTAGTGCACAGCTGGGTCACAAGTGGCTCCAAAGCCGTCTTAATATTGTGTAGGCCTACAGATTAGGAGCTGAGAAAAGGAGCCAAGGCGTGATGCTCTCCACCAGACCCTGTCTTTGCATATTTGCTAGACCTGTGCTTTAAAACACCTCATATTACTGTTTGTTTTATGTCTTAGACCCAGAACTTCAGGGTCAATAGTAATTATGGCTGAATTCCCCCCCAATCCAAATGTTGCTTTTTAACCATTTCGGACATTGGAGAATATGGAAATGTGAAAAGAAAGTAAGGGACGTATCGTGATGTACAGAGAGACGTCAGTTGATTTTACCACTTAAAGGAGTAGTTCACCCCCAAAATGACATTTTTTCTATTGATTACTCACGCCATGGAGACTTGAGTTCAATAATATTTTTTTGTATTTGTCGCATTCCCAAGACACAAAATTCATTATAGTAAATTTACTGGGGATGGGGACCCAAATGCATTTGGGTCCCCATCCAGAATCAATGGGGGCAAACGTATTGAAATCAAATTATTGTCTTGGGAATGCAACAAAAAACAAGAAATATTATTGAACTCAAGTCTCCATGGTTTGAGTATAGAAGAAAGGTCATTTTGGGGCTGAACTACTCCTTTAAGAAGCCTAATTTCTTAAAATGTTCTAAATGTATTTTTCTAATAAGCAATCTACAAGCTCACAATGCATCACTGCACGTTATGAGCTTGTAATCTGCTATTCTTTAAGAATTGGGGGGAATATTAGAAAAGTCGTAATGTTCGTCTATGCCCAAAACAGGGACAACCCTAGTCGTTAATTGCAAATCAACATTTCATTTTTGTATTATGCTAGCACGGTTTGGCATGGAATTGATTAGACACCAGACCTCGGTTGCTTTCTGATGGTGATGTAAGCACTGTGGTCTATATAACGATATAGCAAACACACAGCGGTTGATCTCCCCCATCTAGCACTGTATACCTCAGAAGGCCAGAGACCCACTTTCATGAGTAGAAAAAAAGAGAAAGAAATCCTACTGTATTGTGGTCGGTTATAAGGCAGCCATAGCAATATAACATGTGATAGCCATTAGAACCATTGTAGCCATCTCCGTCTTTCCTTTCGCAGTTCCTTCAGAAGAAGCAGTCAGCCAGGATGACTCGCTGAGCGGGCCAAGCCCTTAATGGGGGGCTCTGCACCACCTCACGTAGATTAGCTTGGAAGGGGCAGACAAAGAGAGTCCTGGCGATAGAGTTATTAAAAAATATAAAATGGGTGCAGAGGAATTTACAGTGGCTTTAAATGGTGAGCTATCCAGGCCTCGCTGACTGCGTCTTTGACTGCTCGCTCTTAGAGAGCAGCGTGCTGTAAAGATGTCACATCTCCAGCGGGGCGGCTGGAGAGATGGGTTTTACAAACAGCTTCGGTTACTTGGGGCTTTGGTAGTGACAAGAGGCAGAGCAAAGCGCTTTATAACAGGCTTGTAATTCACAGGCTCCTAATTTATTTGCTTAAGGATCAACTTAGCCGCTCTGAGAACAGGTAAAGATATGCGGAGAAACCTAAAGGAAAAACCATATAACGTTAATTGTCATTATTTGTCCTCACTCGTGCCGTCGCTGTAAGCGGCCCGCGTTGTTTGTTGTTTGCAGCTCTGAATATGGGACCAAAATGTGATGTTGCGTTCATTTTTAAATACTCGGAACACCAGCTGTACAAACATGGCATGTGTGCCTGGCTGCTTACTCTTGTGTTTAGATGTGTACTTAGCCTCCTCTGCTGCCCACCGCACTGTCTTTTCACTGCTCAACACGAGCTTTGTTCTAGCTGTGTGGCTGCAGAGTCGAATGCTTTCCATAACATGCAAAGAAAGCCTCCTGTTTTCGTGGGTGCCACACACTCATGAGTCATTAGTAGCTGTATGTGAACCGGAGGCAGGGGCGTCACACCAAATTCTGGGCCCCGGGTACAAGGATTCACTGTGGGGCCCCTGTGCTTTAACTATTAAAAAAAATAGCAGATATACAAGCTCACAGCGCGGCACCGAGTGCCGCGCTGCGAGCTTGTAGATCTGCTATTTTTGAAAAATCGTGAAAATGTGTGTAAGAAACCTATGTCAAGGACCCCCAAGATGATATGTATTTGGCCACGGACCCCGATCTCAAAATATTTAGTTCCAGGGACCCCCAAAAGCAAAATTTGAGTTAGAAATGTTCGCTTAAAAAACACATATATTCAAAGATTTTCACACATTTTCACAACTTTTCAAAAATAGCAGATCTACAAGCTCGCAGCGCGGCACTCGGTGCCGCGCTGTGAGCTTGTATATCTGCTATTTTTCAATAGATAAAGTTATTAGGGCCCCTCCACCTTGGGCCCTAGTAACTCAGTCCCACTTTCCTACCCCTTGTGACGCCCCTGTGCACACTCATGAGTCATTAGTAGCTGTATGTGAACCGGAGGCACCGGAGCACTTGATACTGCAAGACAATACTCTGCATATCGCTGTTGCTTTTGGCACTTGGTGTGAATCCACAGAATTGGAAAAAAAAGGAAAAGAAAAAAAGATGACATTTATATAGTCACTGTCGGGCAGAAACCTTGTATCTCCAAGTGTTTTTTTTTGGTAAAGTAAAGCCCTTCTCCATCGTACAAGACTGTCGCACAAAACTATAGTGTAAAATAGCAGATCTATTCTATTTTCACTATTCTAAATCATTTTTTAAATGATAAATACAAAACGAACGGTTTTGGACATACAGGGTTTCCACCCGACACAATGATATATGAAGTAGAAGAACTAACATGCTGAAAGTAGTGTTACGTCATTTTGTAGAGACTCCTTTCCGAATGACACTTTTTGTTTTGCCGAAGCATATTTGTGTAATCCCTTCTGCTGTCTGTACTGTACCTTGCGATAATATCAAGCCTCTATAAATTAGAATCACGTGACCTCAATGCTTCTTAACAGTCTCTGCCATAAATCAAAATCGACTATGTTTTTTATTGCCAGACTTCTCTTACCTTTTAACGAGCGTGTCCATCGTGCACGATCGTGCATGTTGGTATGCACCAGGCTTGTACACACACAGCTTTCAAACAAAAAAATCTGATTGAAAAATGATCCATCTATTGCCGATATAGCTTTGGCTGTGTTTACAGCTAAAGCTAACGTCCCATTTCATGGTGACACCCCGTTCTGTTTCCACTGGAAACGGACATGGCCGGGGACCGGAAGTACTTTTCCGGGGGCAATTAGTGCCTGATCTGCGATAAACAGCGATTATACTTTTAATTGTTTTATAGCAATTAAAGCATATTAAATTCTCGGGTTCCTCGGGCCTGGTGGAGAAAGACAACTAGATCTCTGGATCCTCGGGTTTTAGTATTTCAGCATGCTACAAAGCATCATATGATGCATAATGCATCATAGCAGATAGCATGCTACAAAGCATCATCACAAAGCATCATATGATGCAAAATGCATCATGTGATGCTTTGTAGCATGCTGAAAAACTAAAATATCTAAAAACACAGATTGAACACAAACAATAACTCAGGATTGTGTTGATCGTGTCCCAAACAACAATAAAATAAGATCTGGTTGTCCCAAAGGTGAAATGGTTTTAAGTAGAGCCATTTATATGATCTTCCTTATCACAGGTCAACTAATAACCTAATGAAATGCATTTCCTTTGGATCGTGATCATTTGAATAACGACTTATACGGTTTGGCATTTCTGTGCAGTTGTGCGGTACAGTGTTATACAGAGCTATAACTGGGGCCTTCTATGTGGCCAGGGGCTTCTCTGAGGGGCTGTACATTCCAGCACATTGGAGCTCATGCTGCCATAGAAATAAAGTGGCCATATTTATTTTACAAAAGGGTATGTGTGGGTTAGTTGATACTAGAAACACTACAGCTCAGGGCGCCCGCTGGCCTACTGGTCCAGGCGCATACCACTTAGGCATTGCCACACAGGCATGGATGACTGGCAGCGTCGCCGGTTTGATTCCCGATCCGGACGACCTTTGCCACATGTCACTCCCCATCTCTCCCCCCATTTCCTGTCAGTCTACTGTCCTATCCAGTAAAGGGGCGGCATAGCTCAGAGGTAGAGAAACCCTTATTAGAGCTCGAAGGGTTCCCAGTTCGAATCCGGGCTCCCCCTGAGTTAATGTCGAAGAGTCCTTGGTGAAGACTCTGAACCCCTAATTGCTCCCGGTGAGTAGGTTGGTGCCTTGCATGGTTTCCTCCGCCACCGGTGTATGAATGTGTGCGTGAATGGGTGAATGTAATGCACAATCTCTGTAAAGCGCCTTGGATAAAAGCACTATATAAATGCACCATTTACCATTTTCCATTTAAAGGCATAAAAGCCCAAAAACAAATCTTTAAAAAAAAAAAAAAACATTTCAGCTCAGCAGGTGACTAGCTAACTGTAAGCTGCATCTTTCTTTTTTTCCCTCTCCACGTGCAAAATATTGTTCTGTTCCACAAACACTATACTACGTGTGTTCTCTTTGTAATGTAGGGCAGGTGCGTAGCCACGCTAACACGTCTCAGCTATTATCTAGCCGTTTGCCATGCCAAGAGCAATCAGATTGTCTCATTTCTCCCTAGTGAACTCCTAGGCTGCCAGGCAGCCAGTGCTGCTATCCCCAGCACAGGGAAGCGCCATGCAAGAGCCCCATGGCCAGGGCTCTGTGATGAAGAAGGCACCTTTGGGCCATTAGTGTTGTACACATCTCCCTTTAATGTGTTTTACTTTTACCTGCTGGGAGTTTAATTAAAAAACAAAGAGCCTCAATTTAAAGGCCATTATTATGCTAATGTAGTAAGCACGGGATGGTGATTAAGCAGCTTTTAGAGCTGACTGGAGCTGGCCCAGGGGACCGGGAAGCATGGCACTTTTTATTTGGCTTCATTACTTTCCATGAATCTATGCTCCGAAGAGAAACGCTGATACTATGAAAACGGATCGGTTACTGGGATCATTTAAGTGTGTGGTATCATCGCTATCGCCGTTCGTACTGTAGCCTCCTACTACACAGTCCAGCTCACACGTATTCAAGTGATCTGCTTAAGAATGGTCGTTTAAATATCCACGTTGTGCATCCCGAAGTAAAGGTTTGGTTAATAAGCCATAATATATATTTAGCTTGCCTGCGTTAAGTTATGCAGACACTCCATCACATTACGCTAATCCCTTTCTATTGCATGTTACTGTGTCTGCTTATACCTTTTTCCCCCTCTGCAAACAATTAGCCATGGGGATCGGCTAATTTCAGGGTGCTATGTTTAGAAGCGTGTGGTCAGAGAGCAGTGTCTGCCGTATCAAACGGACAACCCAGCCATACATAACAAAGTAATTTTCAAAATGTTGAGATGAAGTTGAAAAGGTTTGCTTTTCATTCATCTGTGCACTGTGAAACATCTGGGCATCAAATGTTTTCCTATTTAACACGTATCCATAGTGCAGCTTTCACACCGTTGCTCAGTGGCGTCCGTTAAAAAAAAGCTAAGGTATGGCAACATGACTGGTGTCTTGGCGCAAGACACCAGCCATGTTGCCATACCTTAGAAACAGGCATGATACATTTATTTTCTACGGTTTCTTGGGCTGTATATGGCAGCCTGGAATGGTTGTTCAAGTGCAGCTAAATTTGGCATGTTAGTAAACATGCCACAATTAACAATAATGAATTGCTCCTGTGCAGCTGACCTGCGGAACCTGGGAATATACCATTTTGTCCAGATGGGGAGAATACAAGTGTGGAGAATACAATTATAATACCTTGTTGAAGTGACCATTTTGTTAAATTTTGCATTTGTAGTTATTTTACTGTAATTTAACAACATAATAACCAGCACAGATAGACAAGGAGACATTCATGGATTTATATTTGAAAGTAACTTTTATTTTCTCCCCTGGACCCAGGGTATGGCAGCTGCATACCCCTGCCATACCCAATTGACGCCCCTGCCGTTGCTCAAACCCTCATTCACGTAGGCTATGCGGTAGGGTCTGACGTGAGCCAGTGATGGAAAAAGTACCCACAGAGTCAAATTTTTTCCTACTTAAGTAAAAGTATCAATACTGCAATGTAGAAATACTCTGTTAAAAGTAAAAGTCCGGAATTAAAAATGCACTTGAGTAAAAGTACTGGCATCAAAATTTACGTAAAGTACCGTCAAGAATGTCCCATTTCACATGTTTTCAAAATCTATTGAAAATAGCAGATCTACAAGCTCACAATGTGTCGCGTTACGACGGACGAACCGATTTAAGCTGGGCTCTAAAAGTGGAGTATGCATCGGCCCTATGGAGCGTCTGTTAGATGGTAGCCTATCCCTAATCTGGCCACTTCAAGACCTCTGCTGCCTCCCTGGTCTTTAGACGACAGGCACTATACTTGACCTTTAAAATAGAAAGGTCCTTTGACCTTTAGAGGAAGAAATAATGATTGATGTAGGGGAGGTCTGCAAACAGGTATTTATTTTAAATCTGGCTGAAGGTAGATTATTATTATTATTATTAACCTGTTATTAATGGGTTAGGGACTGGTGGGCCACAAGGTTATTGCAGGTTTTAATGAGAATATAACATTTATATTTCAATAAAAACCTTGTTTTTCTCTAAAATTTCTCTAAAACCTTGGAAAAATCTGTTTTCATTGTGATATGTAATATATAAAGATGTTCTGAAAATACACAAGGCCCATCATAGGACTTAATAGTGGTCAGATGGGTGGGCCACAAACATCTAGGCCCTGATCTAGAAAAGGCTGAGAACCACTGCACTGGACGAAAGGCCATGGGGTTGCCAAAACCATTTCCTTCAATCTTCCTATTCAATTTTGCGATATCTTGTGTGAAAATGGTCATTTTGGCCCATGGATTGCGCTAGACTGGAGCAAAGACTGTATAGGGTCACCAAAAATCAGTTTGGTTCATTCTCAGGGGAGCCTGAATGTGCTCAGCACTTTCATGGCAATCTGTCTGTCCATTCAGAACGGGTACACATCATTGTGTATCATTATTTTATGCTTTAACTATTGAAAAATAGCAGATATACAAACTCACATGCGAGCTTGTAGATCTGCTATTTCAGGAGAATTTGAATTTTTTTGAAAAAACAAAAACAAAAAAACCTATGTTTCTATGTTAGCAATCTGGCCCACCATCGTCAAAGAAAAGGTCCTTTTCACTTGAACTGGAGCTCAGTTAGTCTGTTCTTGAGAGACTACTATGTCAGTGGTTCTCAAACCTTTTCATGTGAAGGACCCCCAAAATGATATGTATTTGGCCACGGACCCTAATCTCAAATTATTTAGTTCCAGGGACCACCCAGAAGCAAAATTTGATTTACAAACGTTCGCTTTGAAAATACATATATTCAAAGACTTGCACACATTTTCACAACTTTTTCAAAAATAGCAGATCTACAAGCTCGCAGCGCGGCACTCGGTGCCGCGCTGTGATATCTGCTATTTTTCACTGGTTAAAGCATTCAATAATTCTAGGCCTAAATGGGTTAAGGTATTTTGTGTGCCATAGATGGATAGTGGATTTTGACCAAAGTTGCACTATTAGGGCACAGCAGAGGTGGCAATTTTGTTGTGCCATAGATAGAAAAAAACATTCATGTTTCCAAAAATATTTGAAAACCGCAATAAAGGTTATTTATTAAAATCTAGTACCAGTAAGACCCCCTAAGGGCGAGAAGCGACAAGGTTGCGACAAGGTTGCTTTGTCATGTATACCCTTCTGCTGAGCTGGTCGAGTCATCACTATGATGTCAGAACAGGTCAGCTATATCCATATATGGAGTCAGTGAGGTCAGATGTATAGAGGTATTGACCAGCTCCATATATGGAGATCTAGGTGATGATCCAGTCGTCTCCATGTATGGATATCCAGGGTTTGATGTGGTCAGTGTTGTGATATTCATATTTGGACATCCAGGTGATCCAAATGAATTTTGTCTTGGCCATATAATGCCCATATATGGGCATTGCCAAATATGGGCATTACCAGATATGCGCTTAATATTGATGATATCGGGACAGGGATCTCCATATATGGACATAAAAGGGACAAGGACAGAATTAATTTGGAAGTGTGACTCGTGTTGCGTCAACCACACTGGTTGGACTGACACAATATTATGTCCATATATGGGCATTGCCAGATATGGGCTTAATATTGATGGGCATGAAAAGGGATTCTATTGTATGGTCATGCCACATTGCGTGCTTGTAGATTGGCTACTTTCACTTCTTCTTAATTATATATTTGTTTATGGAATTTCTTGTTTGTTTTTGGTTTATAAAATGTATAATATACTGTATATATTTATTTAATTAAATATAAATAAATATATATACATATATACGGTATATACATTTATGAAATATATCTATATTGAAATATACTGTATTATATTCTTTTAAATGTAGGGAAAGAAAATGGGATTTTTACTCAAGTCGTGACCCATAAAAATGGGACACTGTTTGGGAAACAGTGCCCTGTAGGAAAGGCCTTTGGGTCACCAATATCCTATAAATATCCTATAAAATTCCATGGCAACCCAACCAGTAGTTTTCGTGATATGTTGTTTGGGATCCAAGTGGTGGACATCATCATCGTTGGAAGCCATGATGTAAAAGGGCATCACGAGATGGGAGCTGGCTATTATAGTGGAAGAAAATACCTCCACGCAGGCCGTCTGCAGGGGTGTCACACCAAATTCTGGGCCCTGGGTACAAGGATTCACTGCGGGCCCCCCCATGAATGTTAACTATTGAAAAATAGCAGATATACAAGCTCACAGCGCGGCACCGAGTGCCGCGCTGCGAGCTTGTAGATCTGCTATTTTTGAAAAATCGTGAAAATGTGTGCAAGAAACCTATGTTTCCATATCAGTGGTGCTCAAACTTTTTCATGTGAAGGACCCCCAAAATGATATGTATTTGGCCACGGACCCCCATCTCAAAACACATGATCCAGGGACCCCCAGAAGCAAAATTTGAGTTACAAATGTCCGCTTAAAAAAATACATATATTCAAAGATTTTCATACAATTTAACGACTTTTCAAAAATAGCAGATCTACAAGCTGTGAGCTTGTATATCTGCTATTTTTCAATAGCTAAAGTTACTAGGGCCCCTCCACCTTGGGCCCTAGTAACTCAGTCCCACTTTCCACCCCCTTGTGACGCCCCTGGCCGTCCGTAGCGTCCAGAAGCCAACAGGCAACCTGCCTCGTACACCTCATCCCTCACCTCGGTGTGATTGGCACGGCCACAGGTTTCCTGCCTCAACAACAGTAGAGAGCCCATCTTCAAAGTAATGGCTTACAGCTGTTCCCCGGGCTAATCCTCATCCCTTCTGTCTTTGAAGGGATGCGGTGACATAATAGCCCTGGCCATTCTTTCCCTAAATTGTTGTGGTATTTCTCCGAAGGATTGTTCAAATAGAACGGCGGAGCAGGTGAGACCAAAGCATGTGTTGCTAAATGTAGCATGATTATCAAGCTCCCCCCAGCCCCACAAGCCCCCTCCCCCCTTATTTCTTTCTCTTACTTTCTCTCACCCTGGCACTTTGCTCTCACTCTTTCGGGCTTCTTTATCCCGCCCCAGCCCCTCCTGATCCTTATCGCCGTGGCAGAAGCATTAAATGTAATGTCTGTGGAGGGAAATCATTGGCAACATGTGGCGAGAAGCTTAAGATGTTGTCACACTTTAAGTTGCCTATAATCTGTTCAAAGAGAAAGTGCATACTTCTCGAAAGTGCCTTTGGAAGGAGAGGAGCGAGGGAGAGAGCAGTGGCCTGGAGGGGGAGAGAGAGAGAGAGAGAGAGAGAGAGACAGACACACACAGACAGACAGACAGACAGACAGACAGAGACCTGCTCTCTCGGCTGCACTTGGCTCAGTCGGAGTGTTTACATGTAAAAAAGTCATAATGCGTTGTTTCTGATTATTATTACCAGTAAGATGTTTAAGGGCAAAAAGCAGGCGAGGTCGCTCCATCTGTCTTGGCCATATATGGATTCTGTTAGTGTGGTTCCCCTAAAAGGGCATCATCTGGGATACGATCCCTTTTAAGCCCATATATGGAGATCCCTGCTCTGAGTATCTGACATCACTGGGATGTCACAGTGATGTGTCAGGGGAACCATAGTGTCAGGTGTTCCCCGTTCGGACGGACGTCTACAGACAAGCTGTGACGGTTCTGATAGTAAACTGCGACCTATGGTCGCAATTATTATGACTATTTCTTGTTATTATTTAATCTGTTATTCTGCATGGCCAATTATAGGGCTTGCTTGTAACATTACGACTACGAGCAGCGTTCAGCAGTGTGATAAAAGGTGTAAATGAGAGTGCTATAGAGTGCTAAGGAACCCATGGAGGGAACTGATGAGGGATTACGTGGACGTTGTGGATTAAAGGCAGGGACATAATGATTCCTGTGGGAGAGAGGTATGTGCTGAGACGAGCTCCTTTACTATTTATGAGAGTCCAGTCCCGGGGAGGCCTTGGATAAATATTGACACCTCTCCGCTTGAGATGCGGGCCATTGATCCACACAGGAGGGCCTCTCGCCGCTCGATCCGCGCTCTCAGGTGTGGGAGGAGAAAAAGCGAGGCGGCAGGGACGCGGGGTTCTCATGCCGGTGGTCTGGTCCCTCTTTTGTCAGCTATATACCCCTCGCTAAACTCTCCCCTGTCCTTTATAAACAGACGAGAGAGGAGGTGCTGATCATGCCAATGTTGACCCTCTCCTGCGTCGCTGGGAGTCGTGTTACCCAGACGGCGAGGGCTGAGAAAGTGGATTTGAAGTCGATACAAACCTTCATTTGACGGGTCACTGGGATTAGAACAGCAGAGGAAGGGCAGACACTGGTCACCTGTATCACGTTTAAATCAGATCCCAGTCACCGACTGCGCCCCCTTCATCCCGGCCGTAATGTCCCTGTGGGTCTTTGCAAAGAGTTTACACAACAATTTGTCATGTCATCTAGAGATATATTCCGTTGTAACCTTCTATGTCGTCGGTCTACCATACCTGCACAGTGTGTGATGTTATCCCTTGAGCTGGGAGAGGCCATGTTGTGTTTATTAACGCATGAAGTAAATATACTGTATATATATATATCGTCGTTGTCGGGTGGAAACCTCGTATGTCCAAGTTTCAAATGTGTACATTCTTTCGCAAAGTAAAGCCCCGCTTCATCATACAAGGCCGTCGCACAAAAATATTGAAAACAGCAGATCTACAAGCTCACAACGCCTCGCGGTGCGAGGCGTTGTGTGCTTGTAGATCGTCTGTTTTCACTAGTTTAGATCATTTTTAAAATGATAAATGAAAAATGAACGTTTTGGACATACAAGGTTTTCACCCGACAACGACGATATAGTATAAAAAATTATCATTTACACCTTCTCCCCTGTCTGTAGTTGGCATGCCCGGGCTCAGGCCTGGGCCTCAGTCCACTAATCAGGTAATGTTAGGGAGGTTGAATGGCGTGCCTCCCCCTGGCCAGCGCTTCACTGCTCACACAGCGGTGTTGTTTTAAAGAGCATTCTTTAGCAGCCGAACTTGGAAAGGTATTAAAGTGGGATTAGGGCTCCTCCACAATCCACTGCTTGTGTCATTCAGGGAGTTGTGTTCTCCTCTCCCCGCTGCCACCTCCCCACTCCTCCTCTGTTTGATTGTGGCGAGCCGCGGGAGTGGGACTGACTGCGCCTTTTCAAAGGGAGAGGGGTAGGGTTAAATCCCTAGTCCACTGCTCCCTGCTAATTCTCCTTGTTCCTTAGAGAAGGATTTGCTGCTGCTGCCAGCTTCTCAAAGGCCCTCTCTGCCCATCCGAGAAGTCGCCGTTGCCTTCCTGTGGAGGTGTGGTTGCCATAGAAGGGGCGTCATGCGTGGCTATTCCATCTGAACCCCGCGGAGAATGGGGACCGGGGACTGAAAACAGGCAGAAAGTCCGGATTAGGCCAGAGGACAAAGCAGGACAGGAAGATTCCAGAAGGCACGAATAGGAATTACAGCAGCAAAAATAATGCAAAGTGACAGAGAGGGGAAATAGAAAAATAATGGCTTACAAGATTAGAGTCGGCCGAGGAAAAGGAAGAAAGGGAAGGCAGGCCTGAATGAGAATGTTTTCATCTGGATGAGAAGATTTGAGAGAGAGCGGTTGTCGAAGGTGAATGCAGAAGCTTGGACATATCAGGACCGTGCTAACAAGTCATTTCCTCAGCCTTTCTCTTTCGTTCTTAGGCTAAGCCTCCAATCATTAGCTAAACATTAGAGTTAGAGATGGGAACTAGCTTGACAGATTCATCACCCCTTTTGCCCCAAAATCGCAGCATGCAACATGCTAATCCCGTTGAAAGATCGAACACAATTTTGGGTTGTGACGTCTTCCGTTTGTCTTTAGATGTATGAGCTGATGTAAGATTTATTTGTTTTTTTCCCTAAATGTTATTCATTTGCTTTTGCAAATATTTTTTTTCCTTGGCGATGACCAGAATTGGCGACTTGTTTAGAAGACAAATCCAGGTTGCAGGTCACTTAAACAAGAACTCAGCTTGTTTGAGAAACATGCCAGAAATTTCTTTTTCAAGGGATTATCCATGAGGTTTTTCCATAGTTGAATAATAATCTTCTTAACTTATTGTAATAAATGGAAGATTAAAGGATTTCATGAACCCTGCAAGTGCCAGTTTTGATATCTCTGTTGTTTTCCTGTTGTGTGTGTGATTGTTAAAAAGATAAAAAGCCAGAGGGATCACGACTGCCTTAATTCTCCGTCAGTTATTAGATGTGATTCTTGATCATGGGGAACGATGATTATCAAGCAAACAGTAACACAACCCATCAATCATTATGATGTAATTAAGATTGCATGTGAAATTCAACATTGACATTGGACTTGTACCATAGCTTTGTTGATCATGCTCTGATGGGCAGTAGCAAAGCAATGATTTTACAAAGCTCCGCAGACAGCAACCAGCCCCACACTATCTTGTTTCCAAAATGCATACAGCTGCTGTACCGAGCACTGTGCCACATACACATACACACATGCATGTGTGGGTGTATGCATATATATAGACACACACACACACGCATGCGCGCGCACGCACACACACACACACACACGCGCACACCCGCTGGCCTGCACGCGCACGCACACATGCACACACACACACACACACACACACACACACACACACACACACACACACACACACACACACACACACACACACACACACACACACACACACAGAGAGAGAGAGAGAGGGAGAAAGAGAGAGAGACACCCGCGCCCTATCAGTACTCAATCAGCACCTACAATGATATTACCATAACAAAACCATCCTTTGGTTTTCTCTCCACTCATATTTACACATTATATTCATCACTATCGCTCATCCCTGTCCCGAGCCCTGCAGCAGATGATGTCAATTGCCGCTCTCTCTCTCTCTCTCTCTCTCTCTCTCTCTCTCTCTCTCTCTCTCTCTCTCTCTCTCTCTCTCTCCCTGCCTCCCCTAGCCTTGCACAATGAAATAGACGTTCACCACAAATAGATAGGCGGTTGCCAGCTGTCTTCCAGACCAGGGCAAACAAAGGGGCCACTAATAAATCCAGCTTTACGGCTGGACAAGATCAACCACACTCTCTGCCTTCCTGCTCCGTTTAATGTGGTTTCTTCAAAACATGGGGGGGGATGAATTAAATGTCTTCTCGCTCACCAATAAAACAATACAAACATCTTCCTGAAAGGATATAAAAGAAGATAGAGGTGTTGTCGGGGAAATGGCAATAGCGGCAGGCAGCGGCGCAGTGTTTGGTAGACGGTGGCATAATATTAGACCTCTAAGATGAAATATGAACTGACCACGAGGCTCCCTGCTAGTACGCTATGAATCATCATCGGCACTCACAGGTATCTGATGGGTATACGATAGCCGGGGATATAAGGAAATGTTCAGTGGATATGGCAATCGAGACTCTACAGTATTTTCGCTGCACGGTGAATAGGAAAAATAGTCGATCTAGAAGCTCACAAAGCATCACATCGTGACATGTTGTGAGCTTGCAGATCGGCTATTAAAATTATTATTATTTTTATTTATTTATCTATTTACAGTATTTATTTATCCCGCCTATAATGACATGCCCAACATACTGTAGGGCAGGGGTCTTCAACAGGGGGTCCGGGACCCCTAGGGGGTCCTCAGAGTTACTACAGGGGGTCCTCCAAATCTTTGTGTGATAGCAACTCGTTTCCCCCCCTTATATTAACCACTTGAACCCTAGTGTCCATATTCTGAGAACTTTAGCCAAAAATAGCCGATCTACAAGCTAACAACGCCTCGCACTGCGAGGTGTTGTGAGCTTGTAGATCGGCTATTTTCGGCAAAGAGCTTTGGAGGGGGGAAAGAGCAGACTAAGTACAGTGAAAGGTCAAGTTTATTATTAAGTATTGACGGCTCAAGTGGTTAAATATCTGAAAACACACGTTAACATGAATCCAAAATACACTGATGATCGTGCTGTCAAACAATGAAACTAAATCTATGAACAGGTTGTGGGGGTCCCTGCTTCATCTCTCTCTCAACCAAGGGGTCCTTGCCCTGAAAACATTGAAGACCCCCTGCTGTAGGGATGCCATTGAAAGTGGTTAATTGGGATCATCTGATCGCACCGACCAAATGATCCAGTCTCCTGGATGTGTGACAGAGAGTGGGTGCCCATGACTGAACTCAGGAGGGATGATGTGGGGCTGAGTCCACCTCGGCACTTTAACAGATGAGCTGCTGTCAAAGGGATCACTTCCATGGCTGCCCACAGGATCATCTGGTCACCCTGCCTCCACACTTTAATCAAAACCACTTGATGGAAACATCAAGTAACTGCTCTACACAACGGCACCAACCCTGCACAGATTTACAACACAATATGAAAAAAAAAGTTTCATACTTGATTTAGCAACGCCTATTTAAAGTTGTATTTATGAAATGCTACAGCACTGCTGGCACTGCTGGCAACAACTGCTGAAACAACTGAACATTTGTTCAAAGATAGTTGGACAACCACTTCAGAGGCTATATACATCTACGTATGATAACAGCATTCTAAGGTTGGCAAGAAATATTACCTCTAACAGTAGCCATGTGTTGCATAGAGAATATAGGTTGCTACCTTCAGGAAGGAGATACGGTGTTCCAGCATACAATAAGCTCAGACTAAATAGGTCCTTTGTCCATCAGTCGACTTTAAGGCTTAATGAGTTTGGCCAGAGGTAGGCTAGGCAGTGGACATTGCTCTTGTCTGTATTATCCTCATGTATGTAATCCTGTTTTTTGTTCCTTTGTGTCAAATGTTTATATTTATGTTTCGCATACATGGCTGCTGTCGCAAGACACATTTCAGTGTGCACTGACAATAAAGTACTATATCATATCATATGATATCAATGAAATGTCTTGACTTTGGGCTTGATTCCAACCGAGTCCACCCTTGCTCAAACTGTATGTATAATCATTGTATTAATATGATTTGACATGCCACGTGTTCTTGCTTTTCATCTTATCTTACCATATGTTTTACTTCTTTGTCTCTCAGGTTGTTTGCCACCAAGTGCAGTGGCTGCATGGAGAAGATCGCCCCCACAGAGTTTGTGATGCGCGCCCTGGAGTGTGTCTACCACCTCAACTGCTTCTGCTGCTGCGTCTGCGACCGCCAGCTGAGGAAAGGCGACGAGTTTGTCCTGAAGGAGGGTCAGCTGCTGTGCAAGATCGACTACGAGAGGGAGAAGGACTTGCTCAGCTCCGTGAGTCCGGATGACTCAGACTCAGGTGGGCGCTCTGCACCCTTTCACACCAGCCTGGGAACAACACTCGGGTGCCATCGTAAAATGGCACCAGGGTGTTGTACTCTGTATGGTGTATTACCCATACCGCGGTGGTGTTAGCCAACCTAGAAGTCTTCCATCATGTCTCTGTCCTGAATCCATCCTCCGTTTTACTGCAGCACCCACTGCTGCCTGTCCTTAATAATTATGTTTGTGATAGGGCATTCACGAATAGTTATTTTTAGTATTCGAATTATTCGACCCCAAAGTATTCGAATAGTCGAATATTCGACAGGACTGGCCAAACTGTCAAATATTAAGTACAAGAGGAACATTGTGAAAATAGACGATCTGCTATTTTCACAATATTTATCTGCGGAACTGAGTCACATTAAATGTAATACCTGCAGTTCCAAGTGCTTGTCAGGGTGGGGGTCCCCAGTTCAAATATGTTTATTTTGGTTGTCACAGCCTAAAAAGTTTTGAGAACCGCTGGTATAAAGCATTAAAAAATTCATCCACCAGGGGCATTGACAACTCATTCTTGACTTCCTATCTAGCCAAACTTTATAAACTATATCTTTTTTAAAGAGAAAACAATAAAAAAATAAAAATACTCGAATATTCGACTTCGGTGAACAACATCAAATAGTGACTTTGATATTAGAATATTCGAATATTTGGTGAACGCCCTAGTTTGTGATAAAAATAAAAAAAAACTGACGAGGCACATTGTTGCACAACATCTGCACATTTCAAAGAACTGGGCTGCCAAAGCCTTCCTTCCTTGGGGCTTCGACCTGCTGATATGTCTGAATTTTCCAAATAATTCTTCTTCCTGGATGAGAAGAAACTAAACTGGAGCACAAGCTTCATGCTTCTCCATGCAGCGCCGGCAGTAAAAATCTGGGACTTCTGAGACGGCTTTTGATGGTTGATTTTGTTAGTTTTCTAATTTGGGGCGAGGAGCGCCGGTTTATGATGTACAGTAGGAAGTGGGAACAGGACACAGCCAAGCCACCCTGTATTAACCCATTCAGGCCTAGGATTATTGACTGCTTTAACCAGTGAAAAATAGCAGATATACAAGCTCGCAGCGCGGCACCGAGTGCTTGTAGATCTGCTATTTTTGAAAAAGTCGTGAAAATGTGTGCAAATCTTTAAATTGATATGTATTTTCAAAGCGAACGTTTGTAACTCAAATTTAGCTTCGGGGGGGGGGGGGGGGGGGGGGGGGGTCCCTGGAACTAAATATTTTGAGATGGGGGTCCATGGCCAAATAAATATCAGTTTGGGGGTCATTCATATGAAAAGGTTTGAGAACCACTGTCATAGTAGTCGCTTAAGAACAGACTAACTGAGCTCCAGTTAAGTGAAAAGGACCTTTTCTTTGACGATGGCTGGCCAGATTGCTAGCTGACATAGAAACATTGGTTTTTTCAATTTTTTTTAGAAGGATTCAAAAGACACTTATAGAACCGGGTCAAAATTCAAATTTTCACGATTTTTCAAAAATGGCAGATCTACAAGCTCGCAGCGCGGCACTCGGTGCCGCGCTGTGAGCTTGTATATCTGCTATTTTTCATTAGTTAAAAGCATAAAATAATGATACACAATATGTGTACCCGTTCTGAATGCGTTAATGGCTATCCATGCGTGGGCGGTATCTGGTGCTGGAAAGAATTAAATCACTGTATCATGGTGAGTGACAGAGGGATTTGGGGGCCTTTTTCGCAGAAAGCCAAGCAGCGCGCCTCCAACTCTTATCAGCTCCAGTGTTCCTTTACTATAGCCCTCTACGCGCACGCACACACACACACACACACACACACACGTACGCGCGCGCGCGCACGTTGAGGCGTCTCGCCAAACCCCACTGTTCGCTGCCATCTGGCTCGCATTCAAACATGCACAAAAGCAGGGAATTTGTCAAATACATCTGTGCCTGTGTCAACTTTTGTCAACTTATAGGAATATTTGCTTTGCTTCCTCGTTTCGGTTGTGTCCACCCAGTCGGTGTATCACACGTGTCGGTGAATTGACTCCCAAAATTCAAAAGATTGAGAAAATGTTGACATGAGCAGAGGTTAACCTCGGCATGTCGCCGATGAAATGTAGGTTTCCAGTGGTGAGATGCAGAGATATATGGTACAGTACATATCAGAACCAGATGACGTGACACGCCATGCCATCACGTCAGGGGCGTCGCAGCAAATTCTGGGCCCTGGGTACTTTAACTATTGAAAAATAGCAGATATACAAGCTTGTAGATCTGCTATTCTTGAAAAATTGTGAAAAGTTGTGATTTTTTTTTTTTTTTTTTTTTACCTATGTTTCTATGTCAGTGGTGCTCAAACCCTTTCATGTGAAGGACCCCCAAAATTATATGTATTTGGCCATGGACCCCCATGTTAAAATATGTATTTTCCAGGGACCCACCAGAAGCAAAATTCTAGTTACAAATGTCCGCTTAAAAAATACATATATTCACACATTTTCACGATTTTTTTCAAAAATAGCAGATCTACAAGCTCGCAGCGCGGCACTCGGTGCCGCGCTGTGAGCTTTTATATCTGCTATTTTTCAATGGCTAAAGTATTTTAAGGCCCTCCACCTTGGGCCCTTGTAACTCAGTCCCCCCCCCCCCCCCCCCCCCCCCCCTTGTGACGCCCCTGACACTGTACGTCTTCCAGAAATCACTAGAACTGAACATGTCACTGGGCTTTGTTAACAGTTACGCTGGTTGTGATTTTGAGTTCAAGGATAATTCCTGCTTTTAAGTGATTGATAGTTTTTATTTTTTAGATTTTATATATACTGTAGTAGATTTATAACCAGGAAAAACTGTTTCTCACTGGTAATTTCCCAACATGCTCGGCTGAATGTTGTCGACTGCACTTCTAAAATGGATTTCAAAGAAAATGGAAAATGTTCTTTCTTAAAATCACTTAACCCAGCATCAATGCTTGCTTATTTTCAAATTGACTGTGCCAATTCATCCTTGATTATTTGACCCATTCGTTTGCCATTGACGGGAACTAAACGATGCAGATGTTCTTATGTCTGTCACCAGAAACTAAAACTTGCATTCAATATACAGTTCAAAGAACCGTATTAACTAAGGAACATTCCTTGAAACAATAAATTGTGCCGGGTTGATTGAACGGTGACTTTATAATAACTGCAAACACATTAAGCGTTTAATGTGAACAGCTACTGTCATAAGTATTTCTCCAGTAACATATCTCAGAAATCTCATAAAGCCACGGTGTAATTTTGTTTTAATGGCAAGGTGTAGTTGTACGATAGAGAGCCATGAAAATGAAAGAGGTTTTATTATCACCCAAAACATTAATATCCTTTTGCTGACAGTAACAATTTAATAATCCATACTAGATATGGTCACCATTTTGAGCTCTGCATAAGTGCAAAAAGTCACATTCTCCCGCAGTCGCTTGAGGGCTGCATATCCCATATGCTTTTCATGTAGTGGTGGATGTAGTTTTCTTATCAAATATTGATTCAGTGTAAATCAGCCAAAGCTGACTGCAATTAATAATAAGTGACACAGTGTCCAGTTCAATAACAAATGCACATATTTCGTTGCGCTCTCCCCATAAGAGCTGGTCTTCCCTAAGTCTAATCGTGCTCGCCGGCCTATTCCTTTTTTGTAATAAATTGATAACAAAGTATTAAAAACACGTGTGTCTCCTTTGATTATGGGGCTCGTGGTGTCTGAATCTCCTCGGAATGGCGAAGAACAAAAATATCTATTTATCAGCGGACTGTCACTGACTAAAGGGGGAGTAGTCGGTTCAAAACCATTACTGATGTTTCGGAGAAATGATTCTCTCTTGCAGAGAAAAGCGACGACGAGGAGTTGGACATCAAGCCAGAGAAAGGTGCTGGAGGCCAGGGGAAAGGAGACGACGCGAAGGATCCCAGGAGGCCTAAGCGGCCTCGCACCATCCTGACCACTCAGCAGAGAAGGGCCTTTAAGGCCTCCTTTGAGGTCTCCTCCAAACCCTGTAGAAAGGTGAGCCAGCAGGCTAATATGTTTCAGTTGAAAACATATCATTTTTGTGGTGTGACACCAGGGACGTGCTGGCCATTGGGAAAAGCGGGACAACTCCCGAACGGCCGGTTCATTCCCGGCCGGTCCAGGCCGGCCATTAGGAAAAAATAAAAAACAGCCTTGTATGATGGCCTTCATCATACAAGGCCGTTGCACAAAAGTAGTAAAACAGCAGATCGTGCTTTCTACAGGGTTTGGAGGAGACCTCAAAGGAGGCCTTAAAGGCCCTTCTCTGCTGAGTGGTCAGGACGGTGCATCGGCTGTTTTCACTACTTTTATACAAAACAAACGGTTTTGGACATACAAGGTTTTCACCCGACAATGACGAAATATACAGTAATTGGCCCACTGGGTTGTCACTTGTCATGATCTGAAATGGCAAATCTTTGAGTAGCAGCAGCGCTATAGAGAGAGATCTCTCTCTATAGCCCTTTTGCGTGCTATAGAGAGAGATCTCTCTCTATAGCACGCAATGAGGGCCTCTCCAACTCTTTTTCCCGGGCTGAATCAGGGGCCCAGCACGTCCCTGTGTGACACTTGTCAAAAGAGTCGGACGACCAAGTATAAATTAAGCCAAAGTGCACGCATGTTCAAAGTCTTATTATGCATAAGACAAGACATTTTAGTCAGGCACTTAACCAAGACGCACTAGATGCTGCCATACTTTTCTGCACTATCTTTTAATACAGCATTTTATTATTTTCCCTGGCTTTCATCAGGCTTCGGGGACACATGGAGTATTAAATGCGCGCTGCCACGAGGCCTACAGTAGTTTCACAAATAAAATTCTCAAATTCAAAAAAAGTTTCCCCCCCACCTCAGAGCTGGGCTTTGAAGTGGGCGAGCAGCATTCTGTTCTGTGTTAACTGAGGTAGAGTTGTAACACAGTCCGCCTGCTCCAAATGACATTCTGAGAGAGGAGAGCTTGCCTCCATAGCTCAGGCCCTAAAAAACATGCACTGACTGCAGCCAGTCCAAAGGCTTTGAAGAGGCAGTAACCAAGAGGTCTAAAAGAGACTGCTGTATTAATTCAACATTCATTGAAATCAAAGCAAATAAAAGGGGCAAAGTGCCCATTGGGAAATGTGCCAGGTACATAAAGGACACAAACTATTTCCGTGTGCTGTGGAGGGTTTTTGTTTTGTCGTGTGATGTCTAAAGCCTTTTTTTCTTTCTTTTTTCACAGGTGAGGGAGACACTGGCTGCTGAGACAGGACTTAGTGTTCGGGTGGTGCAGGTGTGGTTCCAGAACCAGAGAGCCAAGGTGAGAGAGCCTTTAACGCAGGACAACCTATGATGAATGACTTTGTTTTTATTTAGAGACATGAGTCAGGTCACATGCAACAGCTTGGTTCCCTCTTGAATTTGCGGGAAAGGGCAATTAATAATCCAAATAATAAATCACCCAGACTGTGTGTGTATGTGTGTTAAACTTATCACAGCATTCCTTTCACATCAGTAAAGTTACAAATTCACCTCACTCTTGCCTTTAAATGTCTACACCCTCCTCTTTTTTGATACTATCTCTGAAGGCCTTTGATATTTGACAATGAAATGCGCTTAGATACAAGTTTATGTAGTTCATTCAAGGGTGAGCAGCGAGGAGCATCCTTTTTAAATTAAAGAGTGCACATGTTAGTCTGAGGAGTTTCTCACAACTTTGACTCCTTCTTTACAGATGAAGAAGTTGGCAAGGAGACAGCAGCAGCAACAGGAACAGCAGAATTCTCAAAGACTCGGTCAAGGTACGACACAGAACCTGCACCTCAGTGTAACTGTTTTAGAAGTCATGTTACTAAAAGCGTAGGGTCTGTCTTACATCCCAGTATACCTGACCGGTTAATGTGACTGCATGTAAATGGGCCTACAACGTCCACAGTTTAAGGCAGTGTTTCTCAAACTGTTACATTCCAAGGTCCTCCCTTAACTCTGACAGTGTACAAATGGAACCAAATGGACCCGTTAGGGTTCATTTGGTTCCATTTGTACACTGTCAGAGTTACAGACTTGTAAGGGTCAATTTAGACCTCCCTAAGGAGGTCTAAATTAACCTAGAGAGTCCTTGGAATCTACTTTGAGAAACACTGGTTTAAGGCATCCCTCTTCTCCACTTCTTTGCTGAATCTCTTCACTGTCCTGTGTAGATAACGTAATATTTAAAGACATTACTGCTAATAACTCATGGATTATCTAAATGTACTGTAAATTAGGATGGGACCATAATGCTATACTCTGATCTACATACATGTATGCTTCTGTCTAATCATATTAACGAAATAGCACAAACAGCATTGGGCAATCGTAATGGCCTCTGCTCATGTGTGACCTGGTATGATTCCGTTTGCATGGGTGGGGGTTGAAGAGACGAGAGGCTGTAGTTTGGGTGAAGCGTGGCAGAGAGCTGGGAAGGAGGGTGGGAGGAACGTCGTCCAAACACTCTCAAAGTATTATGTGTGAAACATTGAACATACTATGACCTACAAGTGTCCGTGCTGTACTGTAGTCAGTTAGGGCATTGGTTCTCAAACTTTGAAATTTGAAGGTCTCCCCTTAACTTTGACAGTGTACGGTGTCAAAGTTACAGACTTGTAAGGGTCAATTTAGACCCCCATAAAGGAACCTAGAGAGTCCCTGAAATCTTTGAGAACAATTGAGTTAGGGTAAGAGACAGAGTAGAGTTCACCAGTGGCGGACAGTAACATTTACTTGATATTTCTTCATATTTGTTGGATAGTTTCACTCAAATACATACTGTACTTGTCATTTTGACTCCATCACAATTCTTGGAAGGGGCAAAGGTACATTAAGCACTATTCCAAATAGTGAAAATAGCCGATCTACAAGCTCACAGCACGGCGTGATCTGCTATTTTCAATATTATTATAGAGTAGAGTTCACACGGCCATGAGATGCATGTAATGTGAATGTAAACCAGAACAACTTCACATCAAAAGATCTGGATGGTTTGGAAAACTTGGAAGCCAAATGGAATGAATGGCAAACATCATTTCACAAGGCCTCACCACTGTAAAGGAAAGTGCAGGGGGATGGGCTCTAGTCACAAAGCCACAAGGACTATGGTTCCCACTCACCACTCTGAAAGCCAAGAGCAAGATTTTTAATGTCAAGTGTGAGAGAATCACTCTGTACCAACGTTAACAAATAGGTTACCATGATAACGCTATACACACAAGTCATCCAAGTAGATTCGCGGGAGTAGCTACGGCTAACTCGCTCGCACAGCCCTGTTCGCAATACAACGTTGCTGGTACTTGACATTTTACACTTAAGCCTCTATCAGAGTCTAGGGCAGGGGTCGGCAACCCAAAATCTCAAAGAGCCATATTGGACCAAAGAAACTAAAAACAAATCTGTCTGGAGCCGCAAAAAATTATAAAAGCCTTATATATCGTCGTTGTCGGGTGGAAACCTTGTATGTCCAAAACTTTGTTTTGTATTTATCATTTACAAAATAAATGAACTAAACTAGTGAAAACAGCCGATCTACGAGCACTCAACGCCTCGCACCGCGAGGCGTTGTGTGCTTGTAGATCGTCTGTTTTCACTACTTTTGTGCGTCAGTATTGTATGATGAAGCAGGGCTTTACTTTGCAAAAAAAAAAAGTCTATATGTCAAAATGCCTACTGTCAAAATGTTACAGCATTGGAAAGTGTTAAGAATGTTTGTGTCATGTTTGTCCTCCTGCAAAAACCATATTAAAACAAAAAATATATATTTTTCCCCCCTATCCTTTTCCCTTTTGAAAAAGCTCCAGGGAGCCACTAGGGTGGTGCTAAAGAGCCGCATGCGGCTCTAGAGCCGCGGGTTGCTGACCCCCGGTCTAGGGTGAAGAGCTATTCACTTCACCGCGGTGTAGTTTTCTAGCTATCACCTAAAAATACATAACAAAGCCTAGGTGATAGCTAGGAAACTACAACGCGGTGAAGTGAATAGCTCTTCACCCTGGACTCTGTTAGAGCCTTTAGACAGCTAGTCAGACAAGTCAGTTAAGTAAGCTATATTCAAATAGATATTTATATTTGGTGAACTGGTGATGCACTTACATTTCAATGGATTGCATTACATTAGTCATATTGGAATCTACAAGCACAATCATTTTTTCTCAGTTTGTCCTTAGTTGACTGGAAACACGGTCAGATTCACCCACTGACCGTGTCCACACACTCGATAACACTTTTCCATCATTCTGATTGGCCGTCTTACAGAGGTGATGTCCAATCGGATGGAGGGCATGATGAACTCTTTCACGCCGCTCGTCCCGGCACAGCAGCAGCTGGTTGCCATGGACCAGAACGGCTACAGCACAGACCCTTTCCAACAGGGGCTCACCCCCCCACAGATGCCCGGTGACCACATGAATCCATATGGTGAGCATCTAACGTCCCCTTACCCCCTTACCTCAGCCATCCATCCCCCCCTAAAAACACACACTCATACTCATCCCTTGATGTTAGCTCATAACTCCCTAGTGTGGGACATGTGTCCTGGCCACAGCCCCTTGATTTAGACCGCTCGCAGAGCAATACGAGCAGCTTCCCCTCCCACATGAGATAACACAAGCATGCTCACAAGGCGTCGGGTTTTGAAGTTTGTTTTCAAATAAATTTAATACGACTTTAACTTTTCCACACACACACACAAACACCCCGACACCCCGTCTCTCCCTCCTCTGAGGCAAAAGTTCTTTCTCCGTTTCCATTGGTGGCAATCTACGGTACACGTAGTTCTTAATGTGCGATCAAAGTGATCGCTGGGTTTCAATGATCAGAGTCGCGGTGGCTGATTGCCATTATCAGACGAGCAACAAGGGTCTCGTATGTTCTTCCTGATTGTGTGTGTGTGTGAGTGTGTGAGTGTGTGTGTGTGTGCGTGTGTGTGTGTGTGTGCGTGTGTGCGTGTGTGTGTGTGTGTGCGCGTGTCTGTGTGTGTGTGTGCGTGTGCGCGTGTCTGTGTCCGTCCATCCGTCGGTACGTCGGCCGTCCACCGGTCCGTCCGTCCGTCTGTGTGCGCGAGCTATGCAGCAAAGTATAAAGAAACAAACAAGATGGAAGAAGCCCGTCAATCAAGTATTAGTCCACAGGATGTAACTGGAACAACACATTTTTGAGTGCTGTCCTCAACGCGTCCCAGAGGGACCATTTCGCGAAGTTCATAACTTCCTTATAATTTGCCTCCATTTAGTTCCTCTCAGTGGTGAAAACCCAAATCCCCAGTCTCATCACTCTCCTTTGGTTCGGGGGAAGAGAACAATATTGGCAAGGCATTAAAAGATATGTCTCATCACACTGTCCCCATTTTGTGCAACACTATCATTAAGATCCAGAGTGTAATAAAGTTAACTATTCCCCGCAGAGAAATAACATGTTGAGGTTTTATGAAAGGCGTAAACAGTTGCTATTAACCAGATCTGTTAGGAGGATGCCCCCTTGTTTACATGCCCCTTCGTAGACCACAATTGTCCCAGTGAGGGCAGCAAAAAGTGGGCTTTGATGATCCTTAACAAAACAGTTTTGCACAATTGTGATGACACACAATAGCAATTTCTCAATGTGGCTATTAGTAATTATCGTTTCACAACAGCGTCATAAATCTGCTATACAAGATTGAATTGATTTTGTAATCAATACCATGGGATGCGTGTGTGCCTGTGCGTAACAGTACACGATGCTTCTAATGGCCAAACGCCCAAACTAAATGTCGATCTCCTCCCTCCGCAGGAAACGATTCTGTGTTCCACGACATAGACAGCGACACGTCCTTAACCAGCCTCAGCGACTGCTTCATGGCGTCATCGGAAGTCAACTCCATGCAAGCCCGCGTGGGAAACCCCATCGACCGGCTCTATTCCATGCAGAACTCTTACTTTGCATCATGAAAGAGTGAAGAACATCAACACGGAATACAGTAAACTGTAACATCTCAACTTTGAGGCCGGAGGGCCAGGAGTTTCTACATCGTTATGGACAAGACAGTGAAAGGAACACCAGTAGCCTCCTGGTTATGTATGGAAGCTGACGCAAAGATAGTTAAATAAACCACTGTTGGAGAACAGTGACGATTCCTGGGGAAGAGACCTAAAAAAATATTGTTAGATTATTTGGTAGGATTGCTTATCTGTCACAGGAGATATTGCTCCTTTCTTTGTTCACTTAAAGAAAACGAGTACATATTGAAGCCACTGAATATACCGTCTCAAAACCAAATAACACAGCGAGTTTATACAGTGCATGATCAATTGTAAACTAAAATTTTTTTTTGTATGCCCCTGGATTCATTGTGGTGTTTCATTACACTACATGGATCTCCATGTTCAGCGTTTAGCATTTTGATCACTTCCATAGGTTTAGATATCGTGTTGATAGTAAATAGACGCAGCATGTCTGCAAAAGATTGACTGTAAATGTACGTATGTATGAGATATTTTGTGCGTGCGTGTGTGTGCGTATGTGTGTGTGACAGAGAGAGGGAGAGAGAGAGAGAATTGTTTAGAGAAAATAAAAGTTGAGAATTTGGTGGACATGTAGGATCAGTAAAGTGTAAATAATTTCCCCAGGCAAATTGGATGTGCATGTTAAAAATGGAAAAACATTCTATTTATTTAACTATAACAGGCTCTTGAAGGTACATATTAAAAATTGAAAAGCTTTATTTAAAAAAGGAGAACTTTTTTGTTTTGTTTTGTTGTTGAGCGCGATTAATTAGTGATTACATGAGTATCACAACTCATCTGTATGCCTTTTTAATATGAAGATTAACCCTTTTTCCTTTCTCAGCCAAGCTGTAAATGAGCGACATGCTATTTATTTCGTACAGACCATGAAACCTTGTCATTGTCATTATGTGCATTCTCAAAATGTTCAAGTTGCTAAATGACCAAAGTTTGATTGGTTTGATGAATAAACAATGTCTTTCTCCTGATGATAACATTCAATAAATGCCATTCAGTGATCATTCAAATGTCGACATTTCAAGTCTCATTGGCTTCACGAGGTGGGTTGGTTGGCCGGTTTCATTTTGTTCTTCAGCCACAACGTTTCACTATATTCACTATATCACTAGGGGGTCCTCAGAGTTACTACAGGGGTCCTCCAAATCTTAGTGTGATTGAAGCTTTTTTTTCTCCCTTTTTGGAGCGGTGAAAGCGCTCCCAATAGACAGGTATGTCCGTGGGTATGTGGGTGGGTGGGTGGGTGGGTGGCTGGCTGGGTGGCCGTGTCCGTAGCCTGGCAATACCTTGAGTGACCACACACAACACACTAGTTAAAGGAGGGGCGCTGTTTTGTGTAGGCCAGGCACACTCACCACTCACTCACAGGCACAGTTTACACTCACTCACTCACTCACTCACATAGGGTACAGCTGCTCAAATTCACCGCTCCACTTCGAACCGAGGTTTGATTTTTTATATTAACCCCTTGAACCCTAGCGTCCATATTCTGAGATCTTTAGCCAAATTTGCGCAAGGCGTTGTGAGCTTGTAGATCGGCTATTTCCGGCAAAGAGGTTTGGTGTTGAGGGGAAAAAAGAGCACACCAAGTACAGAGTGAAAGGTCAAGTTGATTAAGTATTGACGGTTCAAGTGGTTAAATATCTGAAAACACAAATTGACATGAATCCAAAATACACTGATGATTGTGCTGTCAAACAATGAAACTATATGGAATCTATGAACAGGTTGTGGGGGTCCCTGCTTCATCTCTCTCTCAACTAAGGGGTCCTTGGACTGAAAACGACCACTGCTATATTCCATAACTGTGACCACGACAGTTCCCAAACTACCGGTATCTCAGCACTCCCACCGCCCCACCTGAGAAACACTAACTTTGCCGCTATTCTCCAATATATGAAATAACTTTACTGAGAGAGAACGAAGAGATCCTGGGTGTAGAGATAGACAGAAACAGACATGCATAACCACGGGAGGCAGGAGAAAAGTTCAACAGACATACCGATACATCGACATGATTGGGGGAACAACCCCGCCTCCGACCCCAGGGCCTACATGGCGGCAGCTTGGATGTACCATCTGGGTGCTTCTTCATCGACCTGACAGCTTCTCAATGCGGCCAGGCAAGCTCAGCTCACCCGCATCCCCTGCAGCAGCAACATCCACCGTCACTCCAAGAAGTCCAGCATCTCTCGCTGTCAAGGAAACTTATCTCGGCTCACCATCTCCTCGATCTGCAACCCGCATTCTCTGACCCTTTGCTCCCACACTCACAGGTGGACCATCAGATCTGAAATACTGCCAGGAATGGATTAAATAAATCTGTTTATAATTCATGAAACCCCACACATAAACAGATATGATGCGATATTTAATTGTATTTCGTCACTGTCGGGTGGAAACCTTGTATCTCTAAGTTTCAAATTTGTATGTTTTTTCACAAAGTAAAGCCCTGCTTCATCATACAAGGCCGTCGCACAAAAGTAGTGAAAACAGCAGATCTACAAGCACACAACGCCTCGCGGTGCGAGGCGTTGTGTGCTTGTAGATCGGCTGTTTTCACTAATTTAAATCATTTTTAAAATGATAAATGAAAAATGAACGGTTTTGGACATACAAGGATTCCACCCAACAACGACGATTTTTTTTCTTAGTGTACCATTGCCACCGCAGTACATTTCACAAGTGTGTATTTCTTTATTTTAATACACATAAAATGTCACTGTTACTTTGACTCATAAACGTGTACCCATGCCAGGTTATAATAATCCTGAGTGTAGCTATTCCTGGACAGAGGAAAGAACGGGGCATTGCCACATTAACCACAGTGTGTTGAGCGTGACCTGTTCTACCCGTGTGGTAGCGTCATATATATCTCTCCTATCAAGACAGCGATCTGACAGCCAGGTGTTGGAAGGCAGGCTACACCGACATTCATCTTCACCTGTCAGAGGAGCCCCCCCCTCCCGCCCCCCTATCCACCAAAGGGCTTACACGGTGACATCAGCTTAAGTCTCACACGCCATTGGCTGACCTGTTCAAATATGCAAATGACCTATGGATGAGTCTACACCTCCGCCGTGACCCATGTCTACATCACAATACAGTGTTTCTGGATTTGCTGTGTTGCTTCTGCTCGTTGCCAGGAGCATCAGCATACACACAATTTGTTCAGTTTTAATAAAACCGTGTATTTCCCCTTACCCCCTTATAAGGACCTTTCTTGCTCATAACCCATGACCCAAACAGAAATGGTTCTGTGTACTTGTGACCCTTGCATTATCAAGCAATAATCAGCAGGGTTTTTATTATTTTTATTATTTGTATTAGGTAAAAATATAAAGTATATATAAAAATGGAGACTGCATTATACCCTAAACATAATTTATATTAAGCTAAACTAAACTAGGTGTGTGTTAGACTGAAATAAATTAGGCGTGTGTGTGTGTGTGTGTGTGTGTGTGTATGTGTGTGTGTGTGTGTGTGTGCCATAGGGTGTGTGCGTGCGTGTGTGCGTGCGCGTGTGCAACTCAAGCAAATGTGTGAGTTAGCGAAGCGTGTGTGCGTGGGTGTTTATGTGTGGGCGCTTGTGCGTGAACTCAAAGCTGACGATGGCTGCAGGCAGGCAGGTTCAGGTGTATGTTTTAACTGTGTGAGGATTACTGCGTGAAAGGCTTGGCAAACAGACATGACAAAGCCTCCCCTCTTACAGTAAACATGGATGGAGCTGGTGCGCACGCCCTGTTTGCGTTGGGTAGCAAGGGTGACTGGCTTGAACTTCAACCCTCTTCAGTACAGGCCAGGTGAGTCCATATAGAATAGTCGTTTGGTACAGAAGAAGACAGAAGGACCTGTCACTGCCATTGTTATGGCACACGCTCCATTTAGCAGTCCCAATTTGTACATGCAACAAATGTAGCCATTTATAAAAAGCTTTAAATACATATCGGGGAATTTTGCCACGGGCTTAATTTGCCTGATTACCATTTTGTGGGGGAAAACAAAAAAATGTTTTGGTGTTGGGAGTCATCATGGCCAAAGCTCTAAACTGTTCAAGATGTCATAGAGTTGTAGAATAGCATTGTACAGTACACAATTAAATAGCATAGAGTGTTACTCTGTATTCAGATTTCGTGTTTGTAATTTAACTGTGAATGTTACTGTGTGTTCCATCACTGCTATGAACTACAACCTGGGGTTTAATATCATGTGTTAATTTAATTCCAAGAAGGCACCCGCTGGCCTACCGGTCCAGGCGCATTACCACATAGGCTATGATGCCTCGCGGCGTTGCTGGTTAAATTCCCAATCCGGGCGACATTTGCCGCATGCCACTCCCCATCTCTCTCTCCCCATTTCCTGTCAGTCTACTGTCCTATCATCAATAAAGGCAGAAACAGTCCCAAAAAATCTTTAAAATGTAATGCCAAGAGTTGAACAGACGTTAACACATTTTGCAGTGCATACACATATACCTCATTGTGATCAGTCTATAATCAAACACCACACACAGAAACACCCAAACTCTTGAAGAGAGCACCTAACTCACTAAAGAGGTTGAAAGATGCCATTTGACAAGGGCACTACTTATCAGTGCAGCCACAAGCAACCAGTATTCCACCTCAACCTTGAGAGAATAATAATGCACCTTACTGGTCCATTTTCTACACTCCCAGTTAAAACTGACACTCAGGGTTTTGCAGTGATATTTACCTAATGGACATCCTCTACCTAAATTCCCTGTGTGCCAAACAGTAGAGGCGGTGGTTGAATGTGCCCTGCTATGTCACTGTTTGCTCACCAGCGCTGGGACTTGAATCGGCCAAAGAGGACGCGGAGAGGTTGAGGTAGTGTGGCCTGGATATGAAAACAGCTCCCCTGAAACCTAAGCTGGACACACACACACACACACACACACACACACACACACACACACGCACGCACGCACACACACACACACACACACCACACACGCACACGCACACGCGCACGCACACAGTCACGCACATTGCAGGAAAGTTAAGAGCTGGCCATGAGTAAACTTTTCACACATTTTCTCCTCTGCCTCTCTGGCACCACGTAGGAAATGAGTCTAGTGACAATATTTTCATTAGATAGCCAAATTCCTGATTCTTTAACCCCGACGACACAATTGGAGGCTTGTATTTAATGTTCTCTGTTAACAATTTGCTTCACTATGAAAATAAATAAATAAATCCATCTCTGTTTGTTAAAGGAAAGAACACCCAGCAACGTCCAGGGTGTTAATTTATAGCCCTACTCTTGGATTTTACTGTGCACATTCAGTATTATTGAAGGAAAAATAAATTATGATCAATTGGCATCTTCAGGGGCGTCACAAGGGGTAGGAAAGTGGGACTGAGTTACCAGGGCCCAAGGTGGATGGGCCCTATAGTAACTTTAGCTATTGAAAAATAGCAGATATACAAGCTCACAGCGCGGCACCGAGTGCCGCGCTGCGAGCTTGTAGATCTGCTATTTTTGAAAAGTTGTAAAAATGTGCGCAAATCTTTGATTATGTATTTTTTAAGCGAACATTTGTGACTAAAATTTTGCTTCCGGGGAGGGGTCCCTGGAACTAAATATTTTGAGATGGGGGTCTAGCTGTGGCCAAATACATATATCATCTTGGGGGTCCTTCACATGAAAACGTTTGAGCACCACTGACATAGAAACATAAGTTTCTTGCACACATTTTCACGATTTTTCAAAAATAGTAGATCTACAAGCTCGCAGCGCGGCACTCGGTGCCGCGCTGTGAGCTTGTATATCTGCTATTTTTCAATAGTTAAAGCACAGGGGCCCCGCAGTGAATCCTTGTACCCGGGGCCCAGAATTTGGTGCGACACCCCTGGGCATCTTACACATGACCAAAGACAGTAGCAGTACAACCCAGAATCCCTTAATTAACCTAATGACATATAATACTGTAATGAATAATGAAGGCTAATCAATCAGTGGGTAAAACAACGAAACCACGAAATGCATTGTTCGTCTTGTTTGTTTTCTGTATTGACAATTGGGATGTAATTTAATGTGGTATGCCGGCAGTATGACAGCGTTTAATGTGCATCCTCAATTGTTATTTCTCAACATTGTATTTATAACAGACCGACATAACATTTTTTGGAGCATACCAAGGCCAATTAATTATATATGGGCCGGGCCAAAGACACGCAGCCATCTGTGGGTTTCGGCGCAGTCTACAGTAGATGTCTTCTCATATGATTTTTTGAGTTCACAGCTAGTCCAAGCCGGGAGAAGGGGGTAGATTTTTTGGTGTTTTTGTTGGGCATTTTCCATGGCGTGTGGTTAATTGTTAGGGGGGAGACTCGTAACCAACGTCTGACACATATTCTTTGAGCCTCGAGGGCTTGTGCGCAATCAGATGACAGACTATGCTGTGGTTGTGACCAGAAAGAGGGGTCACAGCCAACCATTCATGCATGCAGGGGTGTCGCACCACATTCTGCTGGGCCCTGGGTACAAGGATTCACAATTATTTTGTGCGTTAACTATTGAAAAACAGCAGATCTACAAGCTCACAGCAAGCTTGTAGATCTGCTGTTTTTGAAAAATCGTGAAAATGTGTGCAAGTCTTTGAATATTTCAAATCCTTCTAAGGTTTTTTGAAAAACCTATGTTTCTATGTCAGTGGTGTTCAAACCTTTTCATGTGAAGGACCCCCAAAATGATATGTATTTGGCCACCGACCCCTATCTCAAAATATTTTGTTCCAGGGACCCCCCCCCAGAAGCAAAATTTGAGTTACAAATGTTCGCTCAAAGAATGCATATAATCAAAGATTTGCCCACATTTTCACGACATTTCACAAATAGCAGATCTACAAGCTCACAGCGCGGGGCCCCTCCACCTTGGGCCCTAGTAACTCAGTCCCACTCCCCCCCCCCCTCCCCCCCCCCCCTCCCCCCCCCCCCCTTGTGACGCCCCTGCATTCATGCATGTCCTCAGAGCAAAGCATTGCTTTAGTGTGTCAATCAGAAACACACAACACTCTTCCCCTTGTAAAGGAACACTGTTTGTGCGGTGCAAGCCTAGCCTAGTAGCAGACGTTGTAATAGTAATATTATTTCATTGATCTCACAGTGGGAAATATGTTTAGCATTGAAACACCCGCAAGTCATGCAATACACACAACATTGTACGGCCGGGGACACTGCTTGCTTGCATAGACCAGCACGGAACAAATGAGGAACATGCTGAAATACAGAAGAATATCCAGGGTTTATGGTACTATACTGTACGTTTTAAGCAGCTGATACGTGATCTTTGTGGGGTTCTCTCTGCTGATTGGATTAGTCTCCTGACCTGAACATGTATTTAGCCTACTGTTTACTAAAGAGCTGGGGAGACACATGTTATTGGAATATAGCGCTTTAACTTTGAAACAAAAACATTTTTTGTATCACATACTCGCCCTGTAGACTAAGGGCGACCATACAAAAGCTGAATGGGTAGTACTAGAGAGGCCGCCTGGGAAACAAAAGGTCCCAGGTTCGATTCCCGGCCCTGGCAATGTGTATGATGATGAGAACTGTCTACCATGGACCAGGACTTCTTTTGGTATGTAGTATGTACAGTAGTTAACAAATTGTCCCAAAAACACCTGATGTGCCATGACAATTAACCAGCAGACCATCTCTGGAGAGTTGGTCTTTAAACAGATATAAACAGAAATTAAAAGACAAAGAACACTGGACTCCAGACAAAATAATATGAAACCTTGGCACTTGTTGACAAGTTGACAAGTTTTGAAATGTTCATATATTTTCAAATGTCTATTTATTATATATATATGTAATACAAATGCTTACGATGTCTGTATAAAAAAGAAAGCTATTTTTTGTATTGTAATCCGCTTCTATATTTTTGTACATGGAATTGCTTAAAATGTTTGTAACCCTGAATAATTTCAATAAAGTCTATTTAAAAAGCAATGTGTGTAGCAGAGACTAGTCCCCCCTGCGCTCAATTCTAACCATTTTGGCCCTCTAGTCTACACCAAACCTCTTTGCCGAAAATAGCCGATCCACAACGCCTCGCGCTGCGAGTCGCTGTGAGCTTGTAGATCAGCTATTTTTGGCTAAAGTTCTCAGAATATGGACGTTAGGGTTCAAGTAGTTAATATAAAAAAGGAGAAAAAAGATTTCTATCACACAAAGATTTGAAGGACCCCCTGTAGTAACTCTGAGGACCCCCCTAGGGGTCCCGGACTCCCTGTTGAAGACCCCTGCATTAGCCGATTCTCAAGCTCATACAGAGGCAACGCACTGTGAGCTTGTACATTGCCTCTTTTCTGCACACAACACGGTCGTACGACAGAGCATAAATTATCCATAACTCCTCTGAAAAAGATGCCGTGGGATTCACCTCTCTGTGCCCGGGGTGGAGATATAGCCCTGGATAGGTTCAGTAATCCCCCGCACTATTGGCGCCCATCTGCTTTGGTTTTCATTTTTCTGCATTATTGGTGCTTATTGGTACATGGTCTAGGAATGCAGCCTCTGTGTTTGAAGTGCAGGAGGAAGGTGATGCCAGGGGCATTGGCTGAAGGAATGGTGACCTCAAGGTCTAACACAAGCTAGCACTCCTAACCTCCAGGAGCCTATCCCTTGATGCTGGAATCCAAAGCGTGCACGCTTTGCCACCCCAAAGGTCCCGGACTTTACAACTGCCATTTTCTTTAGGTAATTTGGCATATCTTAAAACAAAACATATTGATATGAAGGTTAACATAGGCAATCTGAATGGTTTGAACCATGTCATTGATAACAGAAGATAGCTGCCATACCCTGGGTCCAGGGGGGAAAATAAAAGTTACTTTGAAATATAAATCCATGAATGTCTCTTTGTCTATCTGTGCTGGTTATTATCTATCTATAAATGCGACAAATCTCTGTCTGTTTGTTTGTAATCCGCGTATCTCGAGAACCGTTCGTCCCACCGGCTTCAGATTCGGCACGCGCGTTCCCCGCCGCCGCGCGGAGTGCAGTGCCGGGCCTCGACCCAACCCGACTCGCGGTTTTCCGAAACCGGCGCGAAACGTTCGGAATCTCCTTATGCGGAGCTGATTGTTGACATCAGGCTGTTCCGGAGGAAATCGGCGCAATCGCTGAGTCATTGTGACATCACTTCATAAAAGGCTCTGACATCACGTACGCCACATGAGTCAACACAAAATCTCTGTGAATGTGTATGTATGTATGTAATCCGCGTATCTCGAGAACCCTTCTTCCCACCGGCACGCGCGTTCTCCAGATATGGGCATAAAGTCTGACATCAGAGTTTTCTGCAACCGGTACTGTGTGTGCAGAGATCTTCATATATGGGCATAAGTGGACAAAGACAAACAGATGGTCAAAACGGGTCCTATGACAGGTATATTGGGGTTTGCATTAAAGGGTGGGGCATTCATGGGGTTTGCATTAAAGGGTGGGGCATTCATTCCCTATTTCAAATTCGGCACGTGCGTTCCCCACCGCAGCAGGTAGTGCAGTGCTCGGCCTCGACCCGACCCGACCCGATACACGATTTTCTGGAACCAGCACGAAAGGTTCGGATTCTGATGTCTGACATCAGGATTTTCCGGAACTGGCACTGTGTCTGCATAGATCTCCATATATGGGCATAAAATGGATGCAGACAGACAAATACAGATATCTCCATATATGGGCATAAATGGACACAGGCAAACAGATGGTCAAAGATCTCCATATATGGGCATAAAGTGGACGCAGACAGACAGATACAGATATCTCCATATATGGGCATAAATGGACACAGACAAACAGATGGAGGAGGAGACAAACTTAATGCAAACCCCATTATACCTGTTGTCATAGGACCCGTTTTGACCATCTGTTTGCCTATCTGCGTCCATTTTATTCCCATTATGGAGATCTCTGTATCTGTCTGTGCCACCGACTGTGTTGCAGACACAGTGCCGGTTCCCCCTTTAATGCAAACCCCATTATACCTGTTGTCATAGGACCCGTTTTGACCATCTGTTTGAAAAAGCGACAGAAATCTCATATATGGGCATAAAATGGACGCAGATAAACAGATATCTCCATATATGGCATATATGGCGCAGACAGACAGATACAGATATCTCCATATATGGGCATAAATGGACACAGACAAACAGATGGAGGAGGAGACAAACTTAATGCAAACCCCATTATACCTGTTGTCATAGGACCCGTTTTGACCATCTGTTTGCCTATCTGCGTCCATTTTATTCCCATTATGGAGATCTCTGTATCTGTCTGTGCCACCGACTGTGTTGCAGACACAGTGCCGGTTCCCCCTTTAATGCAAACCCCATTATACCTGTTGTCATAGGACCCGTTTTGACCATCTGTTTGAAAAAGCGACAGAAATCTCATATATGGGCATAAAATGGACGCAGATAAACAGATATCTCCATATATGGCATATATGGGCATACAATGGATGCAGAATCACAAAGATCTCCATATACGGGCATAAAAGGGACACAGACAGACAGATACAGAGATCTCCATATATGGGCATAAAATGGACGCAGATAGACCGCCCGAAGGGCGGCCCAGCTTCTAGTGTTGTTAAATTACAGTAAAATAACTACAAATGCAAAATGTAACAAAATGGTCACTTTAACAAGGTATTATAATTATATTCTCCACACTTTTATTCTCCCCATCTTGACAAAATGGTATATTACCAGGTTCCGCAGGCCAGCTGTACGTCTTAAAATGTACATCTTAAAATAAATGTATCATCATCTGTTGCTAAGGTATGGCAACATGACTGGTGTCTTGTACGCGCGTGAAGGCGTGTGTGCAAGACACCAGTCATGTTGCCATACCTTAGCTTTTTCTGAACTGATGATTGATCCTGTATAAGAGAAATTGTCACAACAGCACCACAGTATAGGCCAGTGTTTCTCAAGATGGGGGTATGTACTACAGGGGGTACTTGAGAGAAAAAGGAAAATGGAAACTGCTGTTATGTTTAATGATAAAAACATTGACAAATGTATGTGAACGTGCTGCTCCGTAAAGCTTTAAACCAAATTAAGTAATACTTTTATACTTTTGATGTCAGTATTTTCTTGTCAAAATGCTGTTGTTCATTAAAGGGGGTACTTGGATTCAGCAATCAGGAAAAGGGGGTACTGAAGCCCAAAATGTTTGAGAACCACTGGCATATATATAATACAGGACAGATACAGGTAAGAGTACATTCAGCTAAGCTAAGAGTAAAAAAACACCCAAATAAATGCCAAATAGGAGACTAACATTTTCTGAACCGACCATCTGCACTTGGACTGACCAGGACTTGCGAGAAAGGTTGTGTTGTAATCAGAAGGTCAGTTATTTGCCTAGTATGTCAAAGGGTCCCTGGGCATAACACTTAACCACTTTTGCCATCCGACCTGGCGGAGACAATAATAAACAATAACAATAATAAGTATGTACATTGGTCATACATACAATACAATGCGAGCATGCGGACTAGCTGGCACAAAACTGAAGAACCATGCTGTATGCATCATTTCTACCCCCAAAAGTTATCCATGCATGTAGTGTATGAGCATACTTCACAGTGTATAAAGGCAAGAGGAAGTACCTGGCCTCCCTCGCTCTGACGCAGAGTCTGCCCCCCTGTCTCTCCATAAGGCGCCCCGGCAGGCTAGGGGGAGGCATTATAGAGACCAGGATTACAAAATGTCTATTATATGAATGGGTTTTGATGGCAGTTACATATCAGTCACCACATTGTGTATTTGTCTGTCATTAAATGTTCCATGAATTGAGTACAAAGCACCCCAATGGAAACAATCCATAGTGCTTTCTTGGGTTTAAAATTGCATTAGAAAACATATAGGCCTATTGAACTGTACTTTCCTGTGCTTGTTTTTTTTTTTTTTTTTGCAGACTGTTATGCATCACCCCATACACTGCCACCCACTGGCCAGCCATTGTAACAGCAGCATCATTTTGTCAATATCCAAGATGGCTGACAGAAATGTAAACATGCCCAACAGAAGCTCAGGAATATCCATACCTTCTGGTAGGAGACTCTTGCAGGTAAAAAAGAAATCAAGTACATCTTATACACACTACAGTTGTAATTCCAAATATGGATTTTATGTTGGGAGGTGATTGATAATCTGTCCAGTAAATTGGACATACCTGTAGGCTACATCGCTCTATTTCCATTACACTTACTGCCACTCTTTGCTCTTGAAAATGCTTCATCTACTTTTTTTTGGATATAAATCAATGTATTCATGTTTAGAAAGTAACCTGCATTGTTTGTATCAAAAATAATGTTTGTTATTTACATTATTCGAGTAACAGTTTGTATAGCCTACCGTATATTCATATTTTGTGGAGCTCAAGTGCAGAGCATGATAGAAAGGCCTACATACAGGATAGAGGAGCTGCTCTCATTATGACTCCAGTGAGGATTATGCTGGGCCAGTGGGGAGGAGGAATGGCTGTCAGAAAAAGAAGGATCAGCAAATGATAGCAGTGACAGTGGAGCCGACGATGCTGACTGAGATGTATAATAAAAATCAAACCTGGGTTCGAAGTGAAGTGGTGAATTTTCATTCTATGTGTTCTAGAGCTATGAAATCTTTGTTCTAGATCTATACATTCTATGTTCTAGATCTATACTTTCTATGTGCTTCAGTTCTATGTTTTTATGAATTCTGAATGAATGAATGATTTTATCTGGAGGGCCAAATTGTCATGTGAAGCTTGACCAATCCTCAATCCTGGACGCACGATACACGCAAAGCCACTCACCGCTTCAATAATAATAATAATAACTAGAAATAATGTTCCTACGAAACAGTGTGGGCTCGCTGCTCCCTCATATAACTTACTGGTCTCGAGCCAAGTGCTGTTATTATTTATCTCAGGTCGCACTTGTTGGTGATGATGTCACCCAGAACGCTGCTCCTCACTGGCTAAGGGCCCTGCCTTTGTACTGTCGGTCATTTTTTGAGGAGAATAAGACATAAAGATTTGGTACAACATACTGGTCTCGCCTTTCAGCGAGCCCACACTTATACCCAGTAAGACGCCCTAAGGACGAGTAGCGACCTCGCCCACATGGGTGCGTGCACATGGGAGCTTTGTCATGTATACGCTTCTGCTGAGCTGGTAGAGTCATCACTGTGATGTCAGAACAGGTCAGCTATATCCATGTATGGAGTCCGTGAGGTCAGATGTAGAGGTATTGACCAGCTCCATATATGGAGATCTAGGTGATGATCCAGTCGTCTCCATGTATGGATATCCAGGGTTTGATGTACGTGGTCAGTGTGATCTTCATACTTGGAGATCCAGGTGATGAAAGTCAGCAGTCTTGATTTGCAAATGAATTCTGTCTTGGCCATATGGAGCGTCCATATATGGGCATTGCCATATATGGGCATTGCCAAATATGGGCTTAATATATGGGCATTCCCAGATATGGGCTTACATCAGGGCATGGATATCCAGGTGATGATTTAGTCAGCAGTCTTGACAGTCAACAATGTGATGTCAGAACAGCTATAGACATTGAGGCCTTATGGACACCATCTGTGTGGTGGGTTTTCATACCAAAAAATTGTATCTTACACAAGATGTTTTGGTGTAGAAACCTACATTTTGTGTTTAATCCCGTATCCTATATCATACATACAGTACATGTCTGACATTTCTAACAAACCAGACCTGTCAAAATCGGTTGAGAATTCAGAGAGTTGATTATGATTATGTTGATTATGATTCTTCTAATGTGTGCTTCAAAAGGGCATAGAGGCAGTGGCACGGCTCTCCCCCACAAATTGATGACGCATAGCTAGAACCACAGCGGTTAATGAGAGCCAAGATCTACGTTTATCTATGCACCTGTGGCCGGTGCACCATGCTGCCGTGCACACTTTAGGCTTTCTTACTGTGTGAAGCACTGAGGCTAAATGTTTATTTTGTGTACTTATGTTTTGAAATTAATTATGTAAATAAAACTTTCTTCTTGAATGTGTAGGCTAACCTGGATAGTTCTGTGTTTGATCCCTGTTCCTGATCCTGGTATCATCATGGTGAAGTGTTCTTGAGCAAGAAGACGACGATGAGCAGGTTGGTTACATTCATGTGTGAATGTGTGTCTGAAATGGATGCATGAAATGAATATGCATTGTAGTCAAATGTGCTTTGGAAGAAGAGCACTGTACTGTATAGGCCTAAATTTGCTAACACGCCCATTTTTCAAAGATAAATTATTAATCAGTTATTTAGAATAGAAGTTTTTATTTGTTACTCATATACAGTTGGTACAAGCAGCGACATGGTTGGACATGTTCTGCAGAGACTATACAATATACAATATCATCTAGAAAATGATGATAATACAAAAAATTACAAATAAAGTTATCTAGAAATGTTACCTCCGCCAGGCCAGGTTACCTATCCAGGGCTGTGTCAGCCAGTCATGGGGTGCAGACGCCAGGACATAAGGAAGATGGGCCTGCAGTTGAGCTCAAATCAAGAGAAAAGCGGAAGTAGAGCGTTTCATTGAAATGAATAGGTGGGGGCTGGCCCCTCAACATCAAGCCCCCAGAATCACGGTAGAACATTAAAGGCCGTCAGGGATCGGGGATAGCAACACTTCCGCATTTAAAATGCTATTGCACGTGCGGCTACCATTTTAAACCCTAGTGTGCCTGCTCATAACTCTATCGCCAGCTGAATTGGCCTCGATCTTCTTGAGACAAATTAGGTACTTCCAGCAGACTTCTGGGTGTTTCAAACGCTGCTGAGCAACTTTCATTGAACTGAATAGCTGGGCAATCTGTCCTCTCGTTTTTATGCTCAACATGCAATTCTAATTTGGGGATGATTGGTCATTGTGTTCATGACATTTTTTTTATATAAGAAATTTACCCGGACACAATTTTGGAAAGCAAACGGTATAGATAGTGAAACCCTGGTTTCTCCAGGTCATTGTCAAATGGGGGGGACTGTTGCAACAAACAGTGTCATTTGTAGCATTTGTGGTGCCTCATGGGTGGAAGTGACAGCTGAGAGCTGTTCTTGGCCACACAATTGTAGGGATACAGCAGAGGTTGGTAGAGTTGTGTCTGCCCACCCTCACCACTTGATCTGACAGTTAGTTAAGTCCAGTGCCCAGTCGCACACCATAGGGTTCAGTCCCAGGTCTGCCAGCTCTCTAGACAGCCTGGTGGGGACTATGGTGTTAAAGGCAGCTCTGCGATCAATCAATTAAAAAATAACAGCCTAACATAGCTCCCATTTGTTATTGTGAAGGTACGTAGGAGTTGGTGGCTTTGGTAAGCAAATGGGAGAGATGTCCTGAGAGTGTCCAATGTGCTGGAAAGAGAAGAGCAGATGTGAATAGAAAAGGAATTGATGATTACATGACCCTCTTTACTTCACAACACTGGCAGACCTACAGTAACATTCTTGCACAAGCCTATCTGCAGATCTACTGATGATGCATATTTGTAGACTATAGGCAGGAATCCGTCACTCGAACTACATAAACTCAGCAATCATGTTAGCCACAAGGTTTTGGAAGGGAGCACACATTTAGTTTCAGGTTGCCTAGGCCATTTACACAAACCTGTCAATAAAGATGCTGTATACTGTATTTTGGTTTTACTCACATTTCTGTTCCTGTTTTCCAAAATAGTTTTGTGAAGTATAAGAGAGAGGTGTTGTTATCATCATTTGATAGTCTGTGAAAATCTGTCCTTCTGTGCGTGGTGATTCCTTTACACTTGTCTTCCTGAAATTGGAGAGTAGAGGAGGCCAGGGGCGTCACACTGGGGGGGAAAGTGGGACTGAGTTACCAGGGCCCAAGGTGGAGGGGCCTTAATTATTTTATACTTTAGCTATTGAAAAATAGCAGATATAGCTCACAGCGTGGCACCGAGTGCCGCACTGCGAGCTTGTAGATCTGCTATGTTTGAAAAGATGTGAAAAGGTGTGCAAATCTTTGAATATATGTATTTTTTAAGCGAAAAACTAAACTACAATTTTGCTGCCGGGGGTCCCTGGAACTAAATATTTTGAGATGGGGGTCCGTGGCCAAATACATATCATTTTGGGGGTCCTTCACATGAAAAGGTTTGAGCACCACAGACATAGAAACATAGTTAAAAAAAAAAAAAAGAAAAAAAACCTTAGAAGGATTTAGAAGACATTTATAGAATCGTGTCAAAAATATTCAAAGACCTGCACACATTCTCACGATTTTTCTAAAATAGCAGATCTACAAGCGCGCTATTTTTCAATGGTTAAAGCACAAAATAATGCATAATAATGCGTTCCCATTCATGGGGGGCCCCATGAGTGAATCCTTGTACCCAGGGCCCAGAATTTGGTGTGACACCCCTGGAGGAGGCAGCGTCTTCTGGCTCGCACACACACACAGACAGACGTGGAGCTGAGAGGCTGTTCACAGCAGGTACTACAAACATTAGCTCTGAACCTGGGATGTGGTGCAGGACAAGGTGAGCCCTCAGCCGTATATTTTTCGGTTCTGGATGTTTTCGACAGAACTCACCTGTGAGGCTGATAAATCACAGGCACAGTGTGCGCTTAGACCCTGCTCGCGGACAGTAAATCTGAAAGTCAACAGCCAATGAGGCCTAAACTAAACTGTTAGGAATTCTGTCTTTGGCACACTTCCTGTCATGTGTACCGTATTTATTACATACCTTTAACCCATTTAGAACGGGGTACACATTTTGTGTATCATTATTTTATGCTTTAACTATTGAAAAATAGTGAAAATTTGAATTTTGACCCGATTCTATAAGTGTCTTCTGAATCCTTCTAAGATTTTTTGAAAAGTACATGTCAGCAATCTGGCCAGCCATCGTCAAAGAAAAGGTCCTTTTCACTTAACTGGAGCTCAGTTAGTCTGTTCTTGAGAGACTACTATGTCAGAGGTTCTCAAACCTTTTCATGTGAAGGACCCCCAAAAGGATATGTATTTGACCACAGACCCCCATCTCAAAATATTTAGTTCCAGGGACCACCCAGAAGCAAAATTTGAGTTACAAACGTTCGCTTTGAAAATGCATTTATTCAAAGATTTGCACACATTTTCACGACTTTTTCAAAAATAGCAGATCTACAAGCTTGTATATCTGCTATTTTTCACTGGTTAAAGCAGTCAATAATTCTAGGCCTGAATGGGTTTTAATAGCTCCAATGAGAAACCTTTTTCGCTTGGCTTCCTGGAGGCCATCATCGACTTGTAAGACACGCGTTTGCTGTGAAAATAAACGCTTGGCCTTCTGTCCTTCACATGCGGCGAGTTATAAAAGCAAGGCCTGTTATGTGGTCTTTTATTTGTTGACGTAAATTACCATCCAGTTTTAGCTAATTCCAAAAGATCTTTATAAAACCGTAAATCAGGAGTTGTTGAGTGCCACACTGACTAATGCCGTGCTTAGTGTGAACCTATTCCACAGAGATGATCTAATGACCGGCGGGACACGTGTGACCTCGTGTACGACCTTTTCAAACCTTGGTCATATATTGTTAGGAAACAGAGGTCTACGTTACTGTGCCCTGTTCTGACCTCTTTCAGTGTAGCATCGTTATCAGTTCATCATTGCTATTATAATCCATAATGTTGTATATGAATATCATTTGTCAGTAGCAGCCCCCCCCCCTTCCCCCAGAGACAGGAGTCCCCTAACCCATTTAGGCCTGAGATTATTGAAAGCTTTAACTATAGAAAAATAGCAGATATACAAGCTCACAGCGCGGCACCGAGTGCCGTGCTGCGAACTTGTAGATCTGCTATTTTTGAAAAAGTTGTGAAAATGTGTGCAAATCTTTGAATATATGTATTTTCAATGCAAACGTTTGTAACTCAAATTTTGCTTCTGGGTGGTCCCTGGAACTAGATATTTTGAGATGGGGGTCCGTGGCCAAATAAATATCATTTTGGGGGTACTTCACATGAAAAAGTATGAGAATCACTGACATAGTAGTGTCTCAAGAACAGACTAACTGAGCTCCAGTTAAGTGAAAAGGACCTTTTGTTTGACGATGGCTAGCCAGATTGCTGACATAGAAACATGGGTTTTTCTAAAAATCTCAGAAGAATTCAAAAGACACTTATAGAATCGGGTCAAAATTCTAATTTTCACGATTTTTCAAAAATAGCAGATCTGCAAGCTCGCAGCGCGGCACTCGGTGCCGCGCTGTGAGCTTGTATATCTGCTATTTTTCAATAGTTAAAGCATAAAATAATGATACACAAAATGTGTACCCCGTTCTGAATGGGCTAATAGAGCTTTGATTTCCAGGGCATTGATTAGCTTTATGTTCCCTGCGAGCTAACAGAAGACCATCATCCTTTGTTTTCGTCTGCTCTGCCTTTGCCTTTTCTTTTTTGACAGTTTTATTACAAGGTCTAAAACAGGCCAAACAAACTGCAGATTAACAGGCTCCTCAGACGAGCTTTTCAAAAGGTTAGTAAATTTCAGCATATGGATTTCTTTTTTCTGTGTCTCTCCCAAATGTCATGGTTTAATTATTAACCATGGGGCCATTTTGGAGAGAAGGGAGATTTGCACTTTTACAATATTGTTGTGCCGGGCTGAAGTTAAGTGTTGAAAGTGTAGCGGAGGAGACCATTGTCCTATTCCTCCTTGTTTAATGAAGATGGATTTGTGGCCAAAGCGTTGGCTGTAATAAAGAAAGACTAGATGACCTTTAAGGCCTAGTGCAGGGTTCCCCAATAGGCGGCCCGCGGGCCATTTGCGGCCCGTGGGGGGCTACTGTCTGGCCGCCACCAACCCCAGTAATAATGGTGGTATAAGAGCAGCAACAACACTAGTATATCGTCATTGTCTGGTGGAAAACCCGTATCTCAAAATATGTACGTTCTTTCGCAAAGTAAAGCTCTGCTTCATCAAACAAGGCCGTCGCACAAAAGTAGTGAAAACAGCCGATCTACAAGCACACAACGCCTCGCACCAGTTTAAATCATTTTTAAAATGATAAATGCAAAACGAACTGTTTGCCCCCTGCAATGTTGTGGCCCTCGGCTTGGTACCCTGGACATGATTTGGCCCTTGGGGAAAACTAATTGGGGAACCGTGGCCTAGTCTTAAGGAATAAGGATAGGGAAACATTTTGATGGTCTGGAGAGCCAACATTTATAATCTACTTTGAGAATTATTTATTTCTTAAGTGCCGGGGTTTCAGGTTATCAAGTGTCAGTTGTCAGCAGGGTTATTTGATTCAGCTGAAAATGACGCCACAGTACATTTTAATCATGACAGCAGTTTTGTTCCCTTTGCTATGATATTATTATCGACTGCTTATGTGACTGTTCAGCGAGGGTTATTGTTTTTTCTGTTCGATGGAGTCCGTCAGGATCCTCTGAGCTCTAACTCAAGATTATAACCAATCACAAACACCAAGGGGTCACGACCTCCCAGAGTGACCCTTATGAGTAGATATCGATTGCGCTGCGGTCGGTCAGCCCTAAGTGGAGCCAACGGTGCAGAACACAAACATGTATTGTGTTGTTTTGGGAGCAGAGCAATATTAGAACTAATCCCAGCCACATCCCTGCGCTTTGCCCTGACCCGTGCACTTCTACTCTGCTGTGAATATCAGCATGTGTGAGCAGGGGCGTGACAAGGGGTAGGAAAGTGGTGGGACTGAGTTACTGTCTGGGGCCCAAGGTGGAGGGGCCCTAATGACTTCATCTATTGAAAAATAGCAGATATACAAGCTCACAGCGTGGCACCGAGTGCCGCGCTGCGAGCTTGTAGATCTGCTATTTTTGAAAAGTTGTGAAAATGTGTGAAAATCTTTGAATATATGTATTTTTTAAGCGAACATTTCTAACTCAAATCTTGCTTCTGGGGGTCCCTGGAACTAAATATTTTGAGATCGGGGTCCGTGGCCAAATACATATCATCTTGGGGGTCCTTGACATAGGTTTCTTGCACACATTTTCACGATTTTTAAAAAATAGCAGATATACAAGCTTGCAGCGCGGCACTCGGTGCCGCGCTGTGAGCTTGTATATCTGCTATTTTTCAATAGTTAACATTCATGGGGGGGCCCGCAGTGAATCCTTGTACCCAGGGCCCAGAATTTGGTGTGACGCCCCTGTGTGTGAGTGTGCGCCAGGCTTATATTTCCCAGAATTGGCCCGGTGCCGGTTAGACCATCATAACTTTGTGGCCGCGGAGATGCTTCCTGAGGCTAAAAAGTCCACACTTAGGCTTTCTCCAGGGCTGCTCCCTGAGGCGGTGCAGCGGTACACGGGTTCACATGGTCCTCTCCCCCACCTCCATACATGTCATCGGACTGGCTGTGCCCTCCTGACTGAAAGGTCTCTGTTGACTTCCTCTGCTGACAAGGAGGAGGCCTGACCAGCTACACGGCGTTGAGCGCAAAACCGCCGAGCCGAGCCACAGAAACAGAATAAGCAAAACTTTGTTTTGAAGCATTTTACTTTCAAATTTCATGTTACAGTACATACCGTAGGTTTGCTCTCTGTACTAGGCCGCCTTTGAGCACGGGCCAGGGGTGATGTTTGAAACTCATTCATGACGTATCCCAGAAATACCCTATATGACACATGTAGTCCTTGATCTTGTTTTGAATGTGGAGTTTTGCTATATTTGCTAAACATATTCATGACAGAGAAAACTATCAAAATTTGATTTATGTGCGGAGCAAACCGGGCATGAAAGGATTTTGACCTGTACGGCGGCAATGTCAGGCAGTAGATTGACAGAATGGCCTTATTCTCTCCTTCGGGTGTCTCGGAACGGGAGGCTCATGTGCAGGCAGCAAGCCCTGACAGAGAGCTGCCATTGCACTCAGCACTAACCTACCCACAAACCCTTGCCTGTGGCTGGCCCTTTGAAGGTGCATGTCATTTCTTGTCAACTTGCCTTGGGAACACTGGATTCCATGCTTTTTTGTCCTCACATTGTGTTCAAAGTGTCTGGAATGATGCAAAAGATAAGCCCCACTTCAATGTCATGCGAAAGAAGTACAAAAGTCATTAATCCCCGGCGTCAGTAGTATGCCAAAGAAATACAAATAAACTCACGTTCAAAAACGCCTTTGCCCGGCTTGCTTGGCTTGCCTATTTCAAGTCAAGGTTTACATACTTGAATCACATACTGTATCTTGTAGTCTTTTTTCCTTAAAAAAGAAAAAGAAAAAAGAAAATAATAATAGGCCTCTATTTGGAATGATACAATGAAAAAATGCATGATTGTGTTGGTTAATAATAACATAATAACATGATATCTTTCATTCTCTCGTCTGTCTGTCTACACCTAAGCAAACACAGACACACCACTGCACTGCTGACGGGGAGCATGGCATATTTGTGTCACCCCAGCAATTGGATCAGAACAACATTAATAGACCATGCAGGTTGTAATAGAATTAAAACGTAAATATGCAAAGTACGCGAGGGTGCACAGCCGCTACCGTGCGGTATCAACAGAGACAGGTGACAGCCATCTTTAGTGCTTGTGACAAAGATCTGCCCACAAATGGTATTGCGCCGATCGAGACGCATTAACGAGTGATGTCTGGGAGCTTAGATTTCAGCACAACTTCTGCCTAAAACAATCTAAAGCTGTAAATGATCTCAGCAGGAGGAGTCCCGTTCAACCACAATAAATGGATCCCTTGTGGATATGTAGAAACGACTCATGTTACCGGAGCAGCAAGGTCCCAGTAGGGTTGCTAATGCTGAACAACATTCAAATAAGTACAGTTCCTACTTTCTCCATGCTGGTTTACGGAAGAGAAATTACCTACCCATTACATATTCCTTGTCATTCTTTGTAGCGATTTAATTGCCTAATGATTATTCCATGTTAAAAAAAGATATTTGGGAGGAGAAGTGTTTAAAACCTCCTACGTGTCTGAACAGGAAGTTATTTGCTCCTAGGCAGCTACAATAGAAATCCAGCGTGTTCTAAATAAGGGTGGATGACACAACTGTCTGGCGAAGTGATTCTGGCCCACTGACAGCTCGTCTTGCCAGGAACATATTCTTGTTTTCACCAGTTTCTACGTAAGTGTTCCACGTTCAACGGGTTGACTTGAATGAGCCGTTCCATGTTGCCACCACCTAGCAATTTCCACAGACACACACTAATTGTGTGAGTCAAGTGATTGTTCAATAATATACCCTTTACAGCCAATGCCCAAGGACCTGTACCTGATTACAAGGCTATTACCTGTGGAATCCTTGTCTGGACATGCTGGAGGAACCTAATGTGTTTGTGTGACGAAAGATTCTCTCTGAGAGGGTTAGGGCAAGAGGGGTACAGGTGAGAAATGACAGGTGATGAAATGAGCGAGCAGTCGGTGTGTCTGAGGCATGTGTTGTTGCCGTGTATTGTTGTTCAGGTTAGAAGGAGAACTTCAATCCTGGCACTCTGTTTTTGACCAATTGCAGTACCTTCATATGATTGATTGTTTTCTTGATTGATTGATGAGTTTTGATAAATAATCATCATGAATGCCTATATATAATCCAAAATACCAGATAATATCTAGTCTCGTTCATATCATGATATAAATATAATAATACTATAATTAAACAAGGTTGCCGATGCAACCTTTTTGATAATAGGACACAGAGGGGAAGAGGATACATATAATACTAACATAGCCTAGCCCTAATTAGAACCATTACAAATGTTTTATGTTATTCCAAGGTGTTTCTTAGGAGTCTATATAGTAGTCCACTATCACCAATTTTTGTTCCTTCAAAAGATGCACTGTAAGTTTTGAACACGGCTAAATAATAGTAATAATAATAATAATTTGACTATATTTTGTTCACAATCTTTTAGATTATTTTGCGTTACTCTTAAAGCTAATTTGTACTGTGCTTAGCTACTCTTTTGAAGAGTAGTTTGACAAAACAATATGTATTTTCAACTGATTCGCTTTATCAAGTGACAAATGGGATGTACTGTTACTAGGTATACATTTGCCTTCAGATTTATTTGTCACTATACTGTAGGTGTTTGTATTGTATAATGGATTTGTCATTGAGATTCACGCTGTGGAAGAAGATATGGTTAGTTGGTATGATAAAAAAAACAGCTAATGTTAACAGCATTAAATTTCATATTGTTAGAATCAGTTTGGAAATTACTAAATGTTCAAAATGACAGTTGTGGCTAATTGAGAAAACGTAAGAGTTTGTGAAAATCAAAGTGTACATCTTTGGCGGCCGAGGACTGGACAAATTGGGTAAACTTGGATTTAATCAACATAATGCATAAATACAGCAAGTTTTTGTCATAAAAACAAGCCGTCTAGACAACTTCATTGCTGCCACTGTTTCTGTCGAGCTTAATTCTAGACTTCCACATCTGTCTTTATTTTCTATGGGTTTTAACTGTCTATCACTGTGCGGTCGCTGGGTGTTTCTCAAAGTACCCACACAAATCTTTCCAGCTCCTATAATAAATGTACTATTATATTTTCTCCATGGTTAACCATGTACACTTTATGCACTACTTCAGATATTCTTTTCAGTAAATAGGCAAAGGGGACAATAGCGATTCATGTTTTGTTCTGTGTTTTCTGCAGACAATCGGGCAGTTTGCTCACGCACGGCGCTATGAAAAAGATGAAGCATACTGAGCATACTGAAAAAAAAAGAAAAAAAATATATATATATTGTCGTTGTCGGGTGAAAACCTTGTATGTCCAATACCGTTCGTTTTGCATTTATCATTTTAAAAATGATTTAAACTAGTGAAAACAGCCGATCTACAAGCACACAACGCCTTGCACCGCGAGGCGTTGTGTGCTTGTAGATCTGCTGTTTTCAATACTTTTGTGCGACGGCATGTATGATGAAGCAAGGCTTTACTTTGTGAAAAAAAAATTACAAATTTGAAACTTGGAGATACAAGGTTAGTATCTATCAACCTGAAAATTGTGTCTGAGATTTAATGGCAAACACGAGTCACCTCTTAAACTTTGCGAAAAAGGTACCCAAAGTTTACAGGGCAGGCCTACAGATGGAAAAAACATCTCTCTGTTAAAAATGACCATTAGACTAAAACGTGTCACCACCATCCACTCCTCGGTATACTGGACCAAAAGAGGGGGGTGGGGGGGGGATGTTAAGAGGGAGAAATCTATGTGTCTTGGATTAATTAAGCTGAGGAACTCCCAGTTTGGTAGGGCTTAGCATTGTGCAGGGCGATGTTTTCTTCCGAGCCTTTTCCACAGGGATAGGTTTGCACTCATCTTTGATAGTTAACCCTGCGCGACCTTTTCCCCAGAGTTGGACGCACTCCCACCTCTCTGCTCCTGCTTCTCATTAGAGCTCCGTACCAGGGACGTGCTAGCCATTGGGAAAAGCGGGACAACTCCCGAACGGCCGGTTAATTCCCGGCCGGTCCAGGCCGGCCATTAGGAAAAAAATAAAAATAAAATGTCTGCCTTCGTTCCATTTTGGGGGCTGGGCGGCCAACAAAGTAAATCGTCACTGTCGGGCACAAAAGTAGTGAAAACAGCAGATCTACAAGCACACAACGTCTCGCGGTGCGAGGCGTTGTGTACTAGTAGATCGGCTGTTTTCACTAGTTTAAATCATTTTAAAAATGATAAATACAAAACAAACGGTTCTGGACATATAAGGTTTCCACCCGACAACGACGAAATATAACAAAAAAAAAGGGCCTCTCCAACTCTTTTTCCCGGGCTGAATCAGGGGCCCAGCACGTCCCTGGCCCGTACAATCTTCAGACTCAAGCCTAAGTAGAACGTACGCCACACAGGCCAGCAACAACATTGAAGTTCACGCCAAAAAAACGATATCCCTGCGAAAAAGTAGTTCTCTCTCATGGCTTGTCCCTGTGTGGCCGGCCGCGTGTGAGTATGTGTTTGCCTGTGTAGGTGTATCTGTATGTGCAATTGTGTTTGTATTCTGTCGTACACAGTATTTGTATCGTTCACACCCTAAAAACTGCACCGTCGGCTCAATTTGTAGTCAAATCGATATCCATAACATGCATATTTTAGCTCAGTTCAATTACTTTTGATGGTTCATAGCGTGCCAGGTCAATATTCAGTGTTTTTTCAGCATTGTATCACTGAGTATAATTATCTGTTGTAAATGTGTTTTAAATGTAATAATTGAATTCTTCACACAGTCCGCAAGGCAAGGCAATGGATGGTGGACTGAATTGGAAAAAAAGGAAAAAAAAAAAGAAAGAAAAAAAAAACATATATATATATTGATCACTTTAACATCAGTATTTCCCAGATGAAACTAGTATACCACACGTGCAGGGACACACCAGCAGTCTTCCATAATTAGTAAGAATTTAGTAGAATAAAGAATATAAATAAAATTCTAATTAAATCAAAGCACGATGAATGCTAGTACGCAGTAAAGTCTCTGTGTTTGAGATTTTACTATGTATTGCAGACAATTTAGCCTAAGCACATTTCTTTGTTTAATTTCCTTTTGTACCCCACACACCCCACCAGTTCAAATAACAAATCTGTTATATGTTGTCCACGCAACATGAGAGATGAGTTGTTCTACGGAACAATCCTTTTTTTTTCTTCCTATACTGCGTAGGTGACGGTATTGAAGCTGCAGCTGAGTCATTACGCTGTATCGTTGCTATCTCAGTGTATGATGAGAAGTGAATTTGTCTGACCTCCGCGGGGGCAGCACAAAGGGCTGAATTCAAAGCAGGAGCAGCCAGGGGCCACGCTGGCGGCGAGCCCATCTGAGGAGCACCGGCCAGCCAGCCAGCCAGCCAGCCAGCCAGCTAGCCAGCCAGCCAGCCAGCCACCACCTGCATTCTGCTGCTCCCGACCCGGTCCTTTTCCCCCCTGCCCTCCTTTTCTGATGCCTAATTTATCGTCGTTGTCGGGTGAAAACCTTGTATGTCCAAAACCGTTTGTTTTTCATTTTTCATTTTGAAAATGATTTAAACTAGTGAAAACAGCCGATCTACAAGCACACAACGCCTCGCACCGCGAGGCGTTGTGTGCTTGTAGATCTGCTGTTTTCACTACTTTTGTGCGGCGGCCTTGTATGATGAAGCAGGGCTTTAGTTTGCGAAAGAATGTACAAATTTGAAACTTGGAGATACAAGGTTTCCACCCGACAACGACGAATATGCTCCATCGCATGACGGTGCCGCGCGTCCAAAAATAGTGTGAATGGGGCTTGACTAGGGACGGGACGATAATCGTTATTATCGTTTATCGTGATAAAAAAACACTCACAATAATCGTATCGTGGAGATTTACATTTATCGTGAAATGATCCTCTGTAATGCACTGATGGGATCATTTCACCTTTTATTTGCCAAGCTGCATATCCGTTACCATTTAAACCCTCTATAATTTGGTCAAACGGACCTAGAAATAACATACTTGATAGTCTTTTTTTCACTCTCTATCGAATCTCTTTGCCAAAAAATAGCCGATTGCAACGCGTTGTGAGCTTGTAGATCTGCTATTTTTTGGGGCAAATGTTCCGCCCCAGGGTAATGGATGTTTGGGGAAATATTTTGATTCTCGCGATAATATCGTAAATCGCAAATGTCTTTGGTCACAATAATCGTGACGTGAAATTTTCATATGGTCCCGTCCCTAGCCCTGACGGGGCTCATCTGCATGGTGGTCATATCCTATACTCCCACTCCTAATATCTCCCCGGTCCATCTTATCTGTCCATCACGCAGACTGATATCTGGGTGACAGCAACACTATGGCCTCAGCTGTGAGCGCTCCTTTCATGCTGTCACCGTTGGGGTTGCCTTGCTGCTTTTCAATTTTAGCTGTGACAGAAATTAATGATATCTCTCTCTTTTTTGTGTGTGTGTGCTCGCTTTCTCCCTTGTGCTGCCTTAAGCCAAATTTTCTAAATAACAATGTGATGCAAGTCATTATAGGGCTATATTCGGCCGGCGAGCGACACCGGCATGAGATAACGTGAAAATTAGGTTTACAGGTTACCACTGAGTCTAGTCGTTTGTACTACTGTTGCAGCAGCGGGAGTTATACAGTAAATATATATTTAAGACTGTAAAAATGTGGTAAAAGTGTGTAAGATGAGATATTAGCTGTCAATTTAGATTTTTTATTTTATTTTTATTTTTACAATTCTTTTGTCAGTTATGTGATGGTGTCTGTAGTGAAAAATTCAATATTCCGCTCCCTTTGCTGTGTTTTATTTGCAAAAAAATAGACATATCTTAGAACTCCAATCTTGGAGAGCTTGTCATGCTTGTCAAAATACCAATTATTAGGCAGAAAGTATAATATGACAAGATAGTATACTCTTTGTATCTATGGGGGCTATGTGTCTCAGTTACTCTTTAAAAATATGCAATGGCTATAGACACAAAATTTTTCTTCATAAACAAAAGGTACAGTAAAAGAAAAAATAAACACGTTTCTATTTCACAGGAGTTGTTTTAGTCTAATGATGACTGCTATCCAATGGCAAGTTTCTACCGTAAAGCTTATTTTAGCTGTTGAATCAACACAAGAGTTAATAATTTGTCAAGCGGCTAGACTGTAGACTCTAGGCTATTGATAAGGACTGGATTATTTTTTTTCCTCTCTCCTTCCATATGGTCAAGTTGCAGTGAGCCAAAAGTGTTTCTTTTATCAGTTCATAAGTATCCAATGTTCATCTCCCAGTTCAATGGTGCCCCCTGGAAAGCAGGCAGTGAACTGCAATTAGAAATTCTAAGAAACAAATGGACCAGGTGTAAAAAGACAGCTGGACCCTGGATTGATATCATTGCCCCCCATCCCCCAACACACACACACGCATGCACACACGCACGCACGCACGCACGCACACACACACACACACACACACACACACACACACACACACACACACACACACACACACACACACACACACACAATCCTGTTCCACTGTGAAACACACATGTCCAGTGTTTCTGACCTGGCATTAGCATTTGGACATCTAATGTTTTTCACTCTGGAGTGATAAGATAATTGTGTCAAGATATATATTTTTTTCAATATATCTTTTTTTGCTCATAGACCTTTGCAGGCAGACATTAGGGCATTGTAGATGAAAAGTAAAACATAAATAAAAATAACAAATGTTCAAACATTAAAAAATAGAACATCTATAAACTCATAAATGGGCTTAAGAGGTTAATGAAACTGAATAGGCCTATTAAATGGTTTGTAAATCCATACAAAATCTAAGGAGTAGGCCTACAGAAATCATTGCAGTGTAATTAGCATACTTGCCTTATCAGTCTTCCCTGTCAAAGGACATGTAATTTAGAATTCTAATGGAATTGTCAGTTGTTGTTTTTTTGGGTGAGCGTTAAATTAATTTCCTGTCAAATTCCTAAAAATCCAAACGAGCCACCCTTTGACTCCTGGACAACAACAAAAAAAAAAATCAAAATCCCCCAAAAATCAAAACACTGCATGGGTTGACAAGACAACAGGGCTAGACAGCGAACGGCGGGATGCCTTTTCCCAGACAATAAGCCAGCCAAACGGAGGATGGTGGAAGAAATTCTCCTCCCAGTCGTGGATCTCGTCGGATCCCCTATCCTGAATTCCAGAGCTGTCTGCAGGAGCCCCCAGGGCTGGCAGACTAGCAGGGCGCGTTGTGGGAGTCTGTCCCGTGTCTGTAAGCCCAGGCAGGGGGGTGGGCCGGGGCCGGGGCTGGGGTGGGGGTGATAACTGCATTTTTGACCCCCCTCGCGCGCGCGCCGTCTCTGCCACAGGACAGCGTCTGACTCCAACGGAGCCACCGGCCACCTCCAGGTCTGTCCTCCTCCTCGCTGCTGTCGGGCAGAATGCGGTTGTCTCTGTATTTAAACTTTTTAATGTTTTTCTGTGAATTAATTAAATGCCCTACTTCATCCTACTACAGCAGTGGCCAGTGGTTCTCAACCTTTTCATGCCACGACCCCTAAAATAATCATATTTTATCTGGGGACCCCGCACCCCGACGAGCACTAAGAGTTGAGGCATTACATTTTGTATAACACTGTTCTATTGTGAAAATAGCAGATCTACATGCTCACAACGCCTCGCGTTGCAAAGCGTTGTGAGCATGTAGATCTGCTATTTTCACAATTTCTGCCTCTAATATTTGATAATTTGACCAATGTTTAATTTGTCATCTTAGAGGTATTAAAAAGTCCTTAAATTGTCACTTTAGAAATGTGCATACACCCTCTACACTTTAACTTTATGTTGGTTTGTTTACTGTCGAGTGAGAAAACAATGTTGCACATTAAGTTAATCATCTGGAGACCCCACAAAATAATTTGAGGACCCCCTTGGGGGTCCCGACCCACAGGTTGAGAACCACTGAACTACAGCAGTGGTTCTCTAACGTTGATTTGAAGGTCTCCCCTTAACTTTGACAGTGTACAAAATACAAATGGAACCAAATTAGGGTCCATTTGGTTCCATTTGTACACTGTCTTGTACTGTCTACAGACTACAGTACACTGTCTTGTACACTGTCTTGTATACTGTCTTGTACACTGTCTAACCGAGAGAGTCCCTGAAATCCACGTTGAGAACCACTGTACTACAGTGTCACACAAAAGTAGCAAAATTAGCAGATCTACAAGCTCACAGTGTGACGTGCTTGTAGATCTGACACTTTTGCTAAACTAAATTGAGTGAAGGTGAAAGTTAAGTGTGTGTCTGTGAATTTCTTAAATATTAAACCAGTTAAAAGTATCAACTACTAGAGCTTGTGACTGAATAACTACATTGGATCCATAAGAACACAACACTTTTTTCCATTTCCTTTAAAGTAACAGTTTTGGACATACAAAGGTTTCCACCTTGCAGTAAGGTTATACATGCATAGCTGCACTAATTCCCAAGCTTGGTAATGGCGGATGATGATTTTTGAAGAGCAGGACCAAGGTCCGCTGGCCTTCGCGCCGCTTGCAATGTCGTGGACAATAATTACAGTCTGTTCGCCCAACTGGGACACCGCCCAACTGGGATTTTTCCATCACTCATCAATATGTCCGTACATGGACAAATTAGTCCGTCGCAAGACCTGGTCTTGTCCGTGGAAAGTGATATTTTCTTTTTAAACACCATTATAATGTTCTTATTTTGATCATAAGACCCGATGTCAAGTCTCCAGGTGTTCTTCAGAATAATGTACAGTATGACACTTATTTACCACAACACTATGACACATTATGAGTCCATTAGTACTAGTGGTTCACAGATGTTTTATCCATACTATAATTAGGGAGAGCAGTCAGTCAGTAGTCAGTCAGTAGGAGGTCAGTCACAAAATGCATTATCTATTCACTCGCTTCAGCGACTGATCTCAAATTTAACATGGCATTGGCCATTAGCATTATACACATGGTGACGGAGCCCGAATTTCATTTGTCCCAAATTCTAGCTATTTATTAGCGTTTCTTCACTCTACAGCTCTACAGCCTGTTGTCAGGGTTACGGTCCGTTCCTCCAGGCCATGGGATCTGTAGCCCCGGGCCCACACACACCTCTCTCACAGTTAGGAATGTTGCAGTCTCTCTCTCTCTCTCTCTCTCTCTCTCTCTCTCTCTCTCTCTCTCTCTCTCTCTCTCTCTCTCTCTCTCTCTCTCTCTGCATGGGTCACGCATGCAACGGGTGATGTGTGTCTCATCTTTCAACGGGTATAGAAAAATGATGTGGAGCAAATACATCCTCATACTTCTATTCACCTAATTTTGCTGTTAAATTATTTGTATCAATCATAAATATACACTCCTCAATGGGCTGCTCCTTACATTATGATGCTCCCACATATTCTCACGCACGCACCATGCAGTTACAGTTACTTTCCCCATAACCCACACTCTGCACATATTTTGCAGCACATATATTCGAACGGGTAAGGTCTAGTTTACTTAACTCTGAGAGTGTACAAATGGAACCAAATAGACCCGTAACCATTTTGGTTCCATTTGTACACTCTCAGAGTTACAGACCTGTTATGGTCATTCAGGGCTATCTCTTGATGTGTTTCTGGTAACAGTATTGTCCACTCATATTGTATGTCTGTGGCAGAAATAGAATTTTGATACAAATGTCCACCACAAGCCAGAATGGCGATGACTCCTGGCATCAGCTGATGCTGGAGTTCATGGCAGGTAAATCAAATACCCATAATCTTTCCTTGTAAGAGGGGCCGCCGAAAATAGACAATCTACAAGGTCTTTTGAGCTTGTAGATCGGCTTATTTTGGGCGCACAGCACCATCGTACCACGAAGTATGTATTGGGCTTAAAAGGTTGATGTGCTTCACTACTGCTCTAGCCTTGATCATCAGAAGTAATTTTGAGAGAGGGAGGGACTCCGAGCATGAGCATGCCTGCGGCAAAGACAGGGCATGCTGCTCTCTGTGTATAGTGTGAATCTACTGTGTGTGTGTGTGTGTGTGTGTGTGTGTGTGTGTGTGTGTGTGTGTGTGTGTGTGTGCGTGTGTGCGCGTGCGCGTGTGCGTGCGTGCGTGTGTGCGTGCGCGCGTGTGCGTGTGTATGGGGTATGTGGTGTGCACGTGCACCTGCATGTGCACATGTGTGTGTGTCATATATACTGTATGTCATAGTGCAAACACTTTCAGATATCTCTTCTGATTTCTGAAGATTAGGTGTGAAATATATTCCAAATAAAATCCCTAATATTCAAAGTCTAAACAACAACACAATAAACATTGGCTTTCGGGGATAATCTGCAGCTTCGTTGAGTTACCCAATGAATCTGAGCAGAATTTAAAGCACTAGAACAGTGGCAGATGTGGGTGTGTTTTTTTTCCTTCTCTCCTGCAAGCGAAAGACATAGTTCTGATGGAAACCAAATCCTGTGCATTGCTGCTTCAGCAGAAATATCAAACAACTGGAGAGAACCGTTTCAGTTACGGAACTCGCCAAAACTTGGCAATTGTTCCCTGTCTTTGAAGTTACACAAACCCTCCTGCATTTACAATAAATAAACATTTGTGGCTGGGGGGAGAGAGAGGAATAAAGTTTACTAAGTGAAGTGGACGCTACATTGTTGTGAATAATATGTGGTTTTATTCTGGTTCACTCACATTTTGAAAGGCATAGACTGATATGAGAGAAGAGCTGCACTTTGATTACGCACGATTGGCCAATATCTAGCTTAAAAATGCAATATATGATGATTGAACACAGCAGATTCAATCGCTGTTTTCTGGGGAAGCTTTCTAAAGCGTCTACCATGTAGTGTAGAACTAATAAAATAAATAAGTTTGAAGAATGAGTTAATCTTTATGTGCATCAGTAGGCCTAATAAATCAGGTAATAAGAATGCACTGCTTCTGCACTGAGAATCATAGTTACTGTATGACAGGTTGTATGCGATGTTGTTATCGATCCATTGGTCCATGCAATTAAACGGTTATCGGGTATTGGTCAAAATATCAATAACGTGCATCCCTACTCATGATACCCAATTTAGGCTCCGTAGTGGGTTTGCGTTTCAAAAAGATAGCTAAAAAGATAGCAACGCATGATTGTCATGATCTAAGTGATCTAATAGATTGTCATTCTTTTGCCACGCGACACAACACCGTCACCCGACAAAAGTATAAGTGGAGCTTAATCTCTTTCAGACAGTCATACCGCACGAGAGCTGACATGTCATATCATGTATGTTGATCAGCATGCTGCAGCCCTCCAGTCTGAACTGCCCTGACTGTACCTCTGTGTAGGACCGGTTCTGCCTCTGGAGGAGGTATTGGGGTGGTGGGGGGGGGGGGGGGGGGGGGAGTAGTCGGTTCTGGAGGCGATCCATTATCAGTAACAGGTCAGGGTCACACAATGGGGGCACTTTGTCAGATCTGTTGGGGATGCACTGCGGTAGGCCAGAGGGTCACTTTGATCTCCGTTGCGCATGTTCACCGGGGTGTGCCATGTCCGAAAACTGATCCACTCTCTTGACATTTCCCTCCCACAATTATCTCAGGATCTATATCTCTCCTTTTGAAAAAAAAAAGTGTGTGTATACAGTTTGTGTGTGTGTGTGTGTGTGTGTGTGTGTGTGTGTGTGTGTGTGTGTGTGTGTGTGTGTGTGTGTATATATATAATATATATGTGTATATATATACTATAATATAATATATAATGCCTGTGTTACGCTGTAAATAGAAATCTTAGTTTAGTGTTGTCTCAATTATATCAAAGTTGAATTTTAAAAAGAAATTGCGTGTGTGTGTTTGCGCGCGCACCATGTGCACACGTGTGTGTGTGTGTGTGTGTGTGTGTGTGTGTGTGTGTGTGTGTGTGTGTGTGTGTGTGTGTGTGTGTGTTGGGGGAGCAGGCTTGTGTGCATGCGTGCGTGCAAGTGTGCATCACAGTGTCTCAGGTCAGTCCTTCCCAGTGTTTGTAGTTTTTGTCGTCCTGAGGGCCCCTCGTGGGTGTGCTCACTTTAAAGGGCCCACTGAACTGTGAGGACTTGAGACATGAGACTGCCGCCCAACTGGCCCCGGGACACGGGTTCACCCGGAGAATGTGAGCTGTGCAGGGGAACTGGGCCGAAACGGGCTCCCACAATCCTCCTCTCCATTCCACAACTCAGCAGGCCAGTTCAAAAAACACCCCATTCTGGAGAACTGTACCTTCTTGGTATGGATAGATCAGTGGTTCTCAAACTTTGACATTTGAAGGTCCCTTAACTTACGGGTCCATTTGGTTCGATTTGTACTCTGTCAACGTTAGAGACTTGTGAGGGTCAATTTAGACCCCCTTAAAGGAACCTAGAGAGTCCCCGAAATCCACTTTGAGAACCACTGGGCTAGATGAGGAGTTTACATCAAATTCTACCATCTTTGCACCCTGACCACAATAGGCAATGTAAATGGCATGAGGCTGCAGACACCGGAAGTGCCGCGGTTAACAGAAGTTACGTCATGCGTTGCAGTCTTCCGGTGAAATTCTCCCGGCGGAAGTAGCACCGTTTCATGCCGTTTCAGCCTATGGTCATAACCAGGCTTTTTTCTTCGCAGATGAGTAAGCCTGGCTACGCGAGGCTACCATCTTTGTAACAATTGCGATATCATCAGTAGAGGTGTTTGCAAATGGTCGACTCGTCTTATTAAACTGTGCTGCTCTTGCTAGTTGGCACAGAAATAGTAGAATGTTAAACAATTATTTATTATCATCATTTTATTGCAGAACACACTTTTATTCTGCAAAAGATATGTTGTTTTGAAATTAAAATCTCAGCACTCACGGTTCTCCTTAAACTTCATTATGTGCTCAAAGTACCTTATTCCCAGGGTTACTTCTTTAAGGCAGCAATTTCAGTATGACTGCCTCCAAGCATATATTTGGGGAAAAGGTAATACTTTACCCAATGTACACTTCCATTCAGCAAAGCTAACCAAGGTTTTCCCTGTTTCAATTTCACATGAGAAAGACATTGATTTCCTACATATAAATATAATCATCTTGCAGAATTAAGGGATTTGTTTGCATGCATATTTGTAGGATAATGAGCTTAATTCATGGTTGCAAAATGCCACACATTTCTGTGGCATTTATAATGACAGATTATAGGTTATTTGAATATCCCTTTAAGCATTTCCAAATGGCTTTTTTATACCCACAATATCTTTTCTAATTAGGTTTGGCCTTATAGATCTGTGTCCTCTGACTTTTAGACTAGTCGTTTAGTCGGTTAGATAGACATTGTTTAAATGTCAGTGAAATTATTCGCTGCACTCATCCCTACTCGTCACTACTGTTGTGTAGGGGTGGGCAATGTAATTGATATGGAAATACATCGCGATAGTTTATCTGCCAATACTGTATTGATACTTCAGGCCGTAGTATCGCGATACTTTGAGGAAAATAAAATATGTTCCCATGCATAGGAACCAATGGTAGAAGTCTGGTCCTGACACTCCGCTGCCTCTAGATGTCGCTTTACTATTAGTAGCTACTTCCCCTTCCCACGGTTCAGTGAGTGAGGTCTCTCGGGAAAATGGCTGCGAACAACAAAAACAACAACATTAGAGCAGCGTCTTCAGCTTTTAAAGCTGATATATCGCAGTGGTATCGCAATAATATCGTATCGCAAAGATTCGCAATATATCGTGATACTATTGCATCGAGACCCAAGTATCGTTGCTTTTGTGTAGAGATATTTGGATTATGACTTGTGTTTATTGCCTTCAGGATAACTCCTTTCTAGCTACTTTCTTAATCGATCAGATAATACCACTAGTTTTATCAGTTCTATAGTGGGAATCGCATTAGAACACCAAGCAAAGGATCTTCATTTTTTTGATTAAAGCAACGTGCGATTTATTTTAAGCTACATGTGCAGGGATATGGTTTAAGGAAGCCCCTATAGACTGCACCATTCCCAGGAGAGAAAGACGCAGAGACTAGCCTACGTAAATCGAAGTAAAGCCCCACCAACAGCGAACCCCCAGCTGAGTTTTGATATCAGGTTATGATGTTTGCTGTTTTAACATGAGCCTCTGTTCTCTCTCCTCCTGTTGTTAAGGGCAGACAGACCCTGGGGGCTGGAGAGCTCCCCAGCTGGGATCTTGGGTTCGGATCTTAAAGGAAAATACCAGTGATGTTCACTTTTTTTTGGTGCATTTCCCTTCGCTGTGACTCTTGTTTTACAGTATACCCCCTGGCGGGTTCTTCTCATTGCATTGGCTTTATTATTATGAGTGCTTGATTGATGATTGCTTATGGTTGCTTTAAAATGTAAATATCGTCGTTGTCGGGTGAAAACCTTGTATGTCCGTAACCGTTTGTTTTGCATTTATCATTTTAAAATGATTTAACTAGTGAAAACAGCCGATCTACAAGCACACAACGCCTCGCACCGCGAGGCGTTGTGTGTTTGTAGATCTGCTGTTTTCACTACTTTTGTGCGACGGCCTTGTATGACGAAGCAGGGCTTTACTTTGCGATAGAACGTACACATTTGAAACTTGGAGATACGAGGTTTCCACCCGACAACGACGATATTTTGATACACCATTTTATACATAGTACAGTAGGATCAGGGGTTGTCAAAAAACACACCTGAGTGCAGTGCCCAGATGATTCCCCCCCAGGTCACAATACATGTTAAACAATAATTTATACTGTAGTAGTACATTTGAGCACTTTCATTGAAATGTTACCTGTTCAGGAAAACATCAATTTCCTCAACCAATTATGCCATATATTGTCGACTGGGTTTGCCAAGGGCTTTATACTTCGTCTGCTATTATTTCCCTCTACACTGGATATCAGCAAAAAATAGCAGATCTACAAACTCACAGTGGTTCTGGTTGGCGATGCGCTTGTAGACGAGCTGTTTTTGTCAGATTTCCACCCAGGAACGCTGAGGTTCGTTTGGTTAAAAGGGAAACAAATAGGTTAGTGCCATAGTTAAATAGACAGTGGTGGACACTGGATTATAGGTAACTATGTCTAATGTAGGGTTATTTTATGGTGCTTCAAGCTGAATGACGTTGTGCAAAGTATTGTGTGCATGTGAAGCACGTGAACCTGTATTACATAGAGGGCTGGGCTGTCTGCACAGCAGCTCCACATAAAGAGGTATTGAAGAAACCATAAAAATGAGTGAAAAACACAATAACGCCAGCCTTTCCCGTGGAGGCTACAGAGGTATCATTCAGGCTCGTGCTCCTCTGGGTGAGGTCTGACGGACGTCAATTAAAGCGCTATTTAAATATTTAAGCAACAAAGTTTACAAGTCGTCCCATGAGAGCAGTTATGGGGGGCGGGGATGGGGGGGGGGGGCTCTCCCAGGAGCAGCTGAATGGCAGGCGAGCGAGCCAAAACGTGGATCGTTGGGAGGCATCGTGGGCTATAGGGTTACAGTGTGAATTAAAGCCGACACTAAGAAGCGCTCCTCACAATGACCTGCAGAAAACAGCAAACAAAAGAGCCTATTTTCAGACGGTACAAAGGGGGAGGTTAGTGGAGATACCTGAGCCCGCCCGGGCCTAGTCAGCGTGTCTGTGGGAGGAGGAGGGAATGGCTGGTGCCGCAGGACCACCGCAGCCTAGACCCTGTAGCCAGGAGAAGACACAGAGACATTCCTACGCAGTATAACAAACGGAGCCTATTACTGGTTCGTTTTGGGGTCCAGAAAGGGTCACTTTTTACAGTGTTAACCACTTTGGCAATCCCTATTTGGGGCATTGACGCATTATGCAAAACATTTCTGAAATGTGCAAGGCAAGCATAGCATTATCTAGCTCAGTGTTTCTCAAACTTTCAAATTTCAAGGTCTCCCCTTAACTCTGACAGTGTACAAATGGAACCAAATGAACCTGTTAGGTTTCATTTGGTTCCATTTGTACACTGTCAGTTACAGGCTTGTATGGGTCAATTTAGACCCCCTTAAAGGAACCCACAGTCCCTGGAATCCACTTTGAGAACCACTGATCTAGCTCTGCAAATAGGAATAAGGCTTACGTGGATAAATGAACATTGAGGTTTTTCGGGTATTCATGTGCAACACCAGCACACATGAATTGAACAAATAATAACCATAAAAGCATAATATAATGTTAGTAGCATCCTGCCACCCCCCCAGACCCTCACCCCCACCTCTTTCATTCTGTCTGTGAATGTTTCTGAATTCCTGGAGAGTTTGTGCTGCCCCAGCCCCCCCCCCCCTTCCCCCCCATCTGCTGTCACCATGGTCTTCAACATGCTTTCACCTCCATCCTAATCCCCCACTTCATCTGAAAGTCATGGATGACAGCTTTGGCTCTTCTCTCGCTGCCTGTCCCCCGCTCCTTCTCTTTGCAAAAAAGGACCCCGGCTCTCCTCGGGAGTGATGGAAATGGCAACGAATAATTGGCGCTTAAGTGGAGTAAACTAAAGGGTCAATCATGTCACGAAATGTGGAAACGGAGGATTACAAAAGTGCATATAAAGGGCCTTGTGATTATAAAGATGATCACCTCGGTGCTGTATAGTCCCCATCAGTTCAGATCTAATTTCCCCAGATCACAAGCTGAGTTGTCTTCATTATCGATATGCACATTCAGTCAACATCATCCTGCTGCAGGTGATACAGGAGCGTGTCCTTGATATCTGAGAGATATTTGTTTGCTCACAAATCACACAGAGCATCATTTGCCTCTGGTGTAGCTGACAGCCTCCTGCTTTGAAGTAATTACTTCACTCAGACTTGTCCCCGGGTGCAAAGTGTACAAAACATCAGGTGCATTTCTAAATTGGCACTTTGACGCCGACATCAAATGGAGCTGTTATGAGTGGCGTCAGACGTTTGTACGGTATATTCACAGGCTCATCCAGCGATAGCATTCAGAGCACATTCTGGGCACTCCGGCCAAGAAGGAGATTCAACAGACCATAAGAATGTTAGCAGCGCTAGCCAACTCGTATCAAGGTAATCGGCTAAGCTTGCTGCCAAGCAGGGAAAATAGCCCTTCCTCAAGACTAGGGATGGGACGATGTGAACCATTATCCTGGGGTGGAACATTTGCCAAAAAATAGCAGGGGAAAAAAGACATATATCAAGTACGTATATTATAAGTACCTTTATAGAGGGTTTAAGTGGTACCAGATATGCAGCACGGCAAATAAAAGGTGAATTGATCCCAGTGAAGGAGGACGTTACCACGATAAATTAAATCTCGACGATACGATTATCGTGAGTGTTTTTTATCACGATAAACGATAATATTGCGTATCGTCCCATCCCTACTCAAGACACAACTTGCCATAACCCTTTAATACGCTTTCTTAGTTTATTATGTTAGTGTAAACTCCTTATTTTTCATCTTGTTGCTTTGGACGTGACCCCTGTTTGAAGAACTCTCTTATTTACTCATTATTAGTGGAGATAGTATTATTGAAACAAACATCAGATAGGTACCGTATACCAACATTACTCAACAGCATTTAAGCAGACATGCTCGATCCAAGGAGATAACATGCTTTATGAACAGGTGAATAGCGTCAATTGGCACTTATATACTTTATCTTCAATGTATGTAAATTAGATTTAGTGATTGTCTTGTCAAGAACATTAAGGTGTGGGAATTGTTTTTGTGTGGTTTATATGTATTTGAAACTTCCCTATGAAAGTCCTGGCAGATATCTATCTCCAATAAGTATTTTTACGTCCAAAATGTAGGCTAAAACTAGTGTGGCTCAGTGCAGCGTCATGCAGCACATGGCAATGAAATCCTCATCAAAGACATGCATAAACATCTGATATGCATGCATTACGCATGTCTTTAGTCAACCTGTGATTGGAACAGACTAGTGGGGACAGGCAGACTAACAGGAAGTAACAAAGCAGGCTTGCGCATGTGAAACACTGCTTCCAGCGCGCGTGTGTGTGTGTGTGTGTGTGTGTGTGTGTGTGTGTGTGTGTGTGTGTGTGTGTGTGTGCGTGCGTGCGTGCGTGCGTGCGTGCGTGCGTGCGTGCGTGCGTGCGTGCGTGCGTGTGTGCATGTGCGTGTGTGAGTGTGTGTGCACACATGCAAACAAGTATTTATTTCTTCTAGTCTACTAGGCAGAGACAAGAGAAGAGTGTTCATCTTGAAACTTTTATTGGGGATGCTTGATTGAACACTGGCGTGTGCACATGTGTGCGCCGTGCGGCCATGTTAGCTTTCCCTTATGCAGTCTAGAGATGAGAAGAAGTGGACCACGCAAGGTACTGACAAATGAGCATTGAAATGTTTCAGATATTCAGAATCAATATAGGCTATTTAGCCTATTGAAAGATGTGTGTTTATTTAAAAAAATAAACCTCCTTAATGCACACATATTTTTCCCATAGGGCCTATAGGCAATGGCGAATGTGACGATGTATAGCACATACTGTAACAGTGGTGGCCATTTTGTGGTTCCACAGATAGAAAGCCTATAGAGATTTCCAAATTCCAAATTTTTTCTGAAATCTCTATGGGAAAAATGTATAGGTTTTCTATTATTGCCTACACTATGTTGTAGACATAACATTATGGTAGACGCTCGGCCGCCCAAAGTGCGGCCGAGCGTCTAGTCGGGGACCGGCCTACCCCGGAACAATGTAAATAGGGAATGAATGCCCCGCCCTTTAATGCAAATCCCATTATACTGTACCTGTTGTCATAGGACCCGTTTTGACCATCTGTTTGCCTGTGTCCATTTATGCCCATATATGGAGATATCTGTATCTGTCTGTCTTCGTCTATTTTATGCTCATATATGGAGATCTCTGTATCTGTCTGTCGGGCGGTCGAGTGTCTAGTCGGGGACCGGCCTACTCGGGAATGATGTAAATAGGGAATGAATGCCCCACCCTTTAATGCGAACCCCATTATACCTGTTGTCAATGTCATAGGACCCGTTTTAACCATCTATTTGCCTGTGTCCATTTATGCCCATATATGGAGATATCGGTATCTGTCTGTCTGCGTCCATTTTATGCCCATATATGGAGATCTCTGTATCTGTCTGTTTGTGTCCCTTTTATGACCGTATATGGAGATCTCTGTATCTGTCTGTCTGTGTCCCTTTATGCCCATTATGGAGATCTCTGTCTGTATCTGTCTGTGCCTCTGACTGTGTTGCAGACACAGTGCCGGTACCGGAAAACCCTGTTGTCAGACATCAGCTCCGCATACAGAGATTCCAAACCTTTCGCACTGTACTCTGCACTGCGGCGGGGAACGCGCGTGCCGAATTTGAAGCCGGTGGCCTGAGCGGTTCTCGAGATACGCTGCGCACAAACTCACATACTCACAGAGATTTCTCGCATTTATTGTAAGATATTAGGTTGCTAGAATTTGCATTCATTTATAACTGTGAAAATCCAAATATATCAAACATCGATTAATATAATAGGTCCTGGAATGCTAAATGAGAGCAAAGATAGCGTGAGCAAAATACTTTTTATTGTATTGACATGAACATTTATTGATCAGAGTTGGATTTAAACCATACTTTGGATATGCGATCTGCAACTTTAAGCTCCATGCTTATGGTATATTAAATGTACTATTTGACTTCACAAGTCTTAGTATTAGTTGGTTCTAAAAGCTTGAATTCTTATAGAAAATTAACACACCCCTTAAATGTATGATTGTTACACTTCGGATTACATACTCCATACTTCCATAATGTATCATTTATGTTGGCAAATATCATTTAAAAGAAATATCTTAATACATTTTAACTTTAACACACAAATATAAATTTCAACCATTGTGTTAATACTTTTGCAAAAAGTTAACATATTGTTGTTTAGATATTGTTTGAGGTTTAATTGTGACACTTCATTGACATAGGTTTTGACATTAGATGCTATTCATGGCAACAGTGCATAGTCAGACTGACTAGCCCCAGCAGGAAACCAGCAGCTTATATGTCTCCGGTCCCTGCTGATTAACATGGATAACTTTGACCCACAGATCGGGTGGGGATTCCTGTCTAATTGAATTACTGTCAGTCTCCCAACTTCTAAATATTGTCTTGAACTTCTACCCTCTGTGTTGCCTGAATCTATTTACATTAAATACACTGGAAATGTGTTTTTACCTCATTTTTGTCTACGACTTTTCTCAAGGGTGGATTTTTCTTTTTTCCCCCTTTTTTTTCTTTTCAACAACAAAAGACACACTGTCTGTTTTATTCTTCACAAGAACTGAAATACCAGGCATCTCCTGGTGTCTCTTAGATGACTCGGCAGTGAGTACATTTTTGGATCACGGCTTTGCACTGTGGAAGATGTGGTTATTTAATATAGTTATTCTGACATAAAATAAGGGTATTTTCATTGGACTGAATGACAGAGCAAAAAAAGAAGGCACAGACAAAATAAAATGTTTCTATTTGTGGAAGAACATCAAAGCAGATTAACCTGATGATAGTATGTTTGGACGTGCACAGTAGGTTGTTCTCTTGTCTTTACAGAACCAGACACCTGCTGTGTTTTGGCCCCAAAACATTCTGTTGAAAAGGCCTGATAATATGTGTTCAATTAAGCTTAACCCACGAGGGCATACTGTACATCTGTACATTGTACAGATGTACAGTATCTCGAGGTATGATCTAGGAGAGGGAAGGCAGAGGAGGCTGAGCGTTGTCCGTGAGTGTCTGCCTCATTCCTAAGTTAAGGCCAAAGTTATGTCACTTATTGCATCGCTCTGGAATGAGGTGCGTAAACATGGCTGCCAACCCTTCTCCCCCTCTGGCACTCAGAAGCCCAAAGCCAAGACTTATGGGCAGTTTCAAGCACTTTTCCCCCTTTGTTTCATTGCTGCAGGTAAAATGCAGATAAAGATTTCCACAGTGCCACACATTTCCAGTGGATAAATAGCAACACCTTAATGCCAATCCACAGTGCTGTAGTGTAGCCTAACGTGCATTTGACTTGGACATTCAAGTCACACCGACATGACCATTCTATTAAATATGCATATCTCAAGTGTCCATGGCGGATTCCAAAGTGGACAGTCTAAGATTTATGGCGCCATTGACCCTCATTGCTTTTCTGCTTCCTCAAGAGAACCTGCCACAGGCTGTGTGCCAAATGCTTTAAAATTTAAAGAGGTGATGAAGAAACTATCCAGAGGAGACAAAAACACATCAGTTCTAGCACAATAAGACTTTTCTCTTCTTTTCTTCCATCCAGACTTGCCTTTCCAGTTGATTCTTTTGCCCCCAAGCATGTATTGCCGTTTGAATGTTTGAAATCTCTAGCAATTCAGATATCCTACATTATATAGTGTAAGACTTCCCTAGAGCCTTCACTTATGAAGCGAAATAAATAATTTGCTAAAGTTGATAAAGCATCCCCAGGGGACCAGAAAATACTCCCTTTCCTTTACAATTGGATGAACCTGAAGAATTGCTTGGCTTTTTTTTTTTTTACATGGCTTAGAGTAGATTTTTCATTGATGCAAATTGTGTGCTGTGAGCTGTGAGTCATCAACAAAATGTATTCTGCCAAAAATGTAAACCACATTGGAATCCACTTAATTCTTGCAACACTGGCCTGGTTTGGCCTCAGTTATTGCCGGAAGTTGAAACCTGCAAGGGTTGAGGTCGAAGCCATTTTCCTTATGAGCTTTTGCTGCAAGCAGAACACCTGCATTCTTCTATTCTGCAGTTCTGCAATTTGAACTGAGCATATACACGAAAAAGGTGTATCAAACGTCTTTCAAATGTCAGAATGCCACGTAATTCTATTGCTTCTGACGTGCTCTCTCTGGGGAGGGGGGAAAAGAGCGACAGGAAAAAAAAAAGCAACAGTCTCTCAGCAGTTCACTGATTTGTGCACACCTACTGGTAAACTGATGAGTGTCCCTTAAATGCTTTGTATTGACCTTCAAGCATTTGCCTGGCCACGGATGCATGCGGCTGTCGATCGGGATGGGGTGGGGGGGCAATTCTCCTGTGGGTCGGTCAGGGATGTTTTTTTTTCTCCGGAAGGCACATAAGATCACTGTCTGGTCCTCCCTGTGCTGACCTTCCACAGCACCAGGGGCGTCACAAGGGGGTGGGGGGGGGGGGGGGGGGGGGGACTGAGTTACTAAGGTGGAGGAGGGGCCGTACATATTTTATAATTTAGCTATTGAAAAATAGCAGATCTACAAGCTCACAGCACGGCAACGAGCGCTGCGAGCTTGTAGATCTGCTATTTTTGAAAAGTCGTGAAATGTGTGCAAACGTGTGGAACTCAAACGTTGCTTCTATTTTGAGATGGGGTGTCCGTGACCAAATACATATCATTTTAGGGGTCCTTCACATGAAAGTATTTGAGCACCACTGACATAAAAACATACTGTTAGGTATTTTGTTATGGTTAATATCATCCTTTTATCAATTCATATTGATTGATAGATATTAATTATGATACATAATTATAGGATTCATTTATTAGGTTAAATATTATGTAAACCACTGTCTGAACTTACAGTATAGGTTATTGTTACCCTGAGACCAATGTTTTTTGTTGTACTGTAAGTTCTGGTTAGTGGAAAGTTACTAGGACCTTACGTGTCTCTGTCTTCTTGTTATGATTATGGGAACGAATCAATGAGTCCCACGATCTAACTGTCATATGCTGTATTCTTTATATACTGTATGTCAACCTCCATTTTAGGAAGAGAGAATTTAGCCAGCTGCCACTAGGATGGTATGCTCACTATTTTGTCTCCTTGTCTGCTCTCTTCAAAATACAACATTTAAGATATAGTCCTTTGGCTTGTCTCTGTCTTATTTTGGTTATGGATTTATCCATATCCATATTTATTTAACTTAAGAATTTATCTAACACATATGTTTTTCAAAAAAGAAAAAAAAATCCCTTAGAAGGATTTGAAATGTAAGCCATTTACCATTCGAGGTTGTGGGTTGTTGGCTCATTTACCACTGTTTCAGGGTTGTGATTTCTACCACTTTTACCATATAAATGAAAGAAAACAGTTGTAACTTGCAAGGATCTTTAGTTACAATCATTAATTGTTTCAGTGGGCGGGGTCCAAGATCCAACTCAAGGTTGTTGCCTGATTTACCACTGTTTTAAGCCAATCAGAATCCAGTATTTGAACATGTGACCACAAAAAGTGATAGAAAAGACTTTTTCACGATTTTCAAAAAATAGCAGATCTACAAGCTTGCAGCGCGGCACCGAGTGCCGCGCTGTGAGCTTGTATATCTGCTATTTTTAAAGCACCCAGGGCCCCAGGATTTGATGCGACACCCCTGTCCACAGCACCAACAGCGCCCCAGGCCGTACAGCCTAGCAAATCTCCCCTGTGCTGCAGGATGGATGGATTGAGTTCCAGGACTCTCTCTCCCCTCCTGGGACTGACCCAACCTGGGGGGAACAGGGGGCTTTCATGGGGAGATCACAGGTGCTTATTTACAAAATGGCAATTTTCTTCTTCCATAATTCCATGTTACTGCATTACCAGATCTTTATCGTGAGGCCAGTATCTCATTCCTGAGGTTTTAGACTTTAATGAAAGATGCTTTGCCTCCGGCCGCTGGGGGCTAAATCAACAAGCCCGAGATTCCTGTTGGCCTTTTGTTAGGGAAGACTAAAAGGCAGCAGAAGGACAGATCTAAGGTCAGAGACGAGACGCGGACCTGAAGACAGAAACGCTTTGCCAAAAACAAGCTTGTGTCTAACCACTTGCAAGTGTTTCTGTGGTTCCCAAACCTTTTAGGTCAAGACCCGAAAGAGAAATCTACAAGCTACGAGCTTGCAGATCTGCTATTTTCAATGTAACATTTGTTTACTAATTTAGAACATTTCTGTGATTATTTTTATTCTATTCATTTGAAGAATACTTTCAACCTATGAAGATTTACCCACAAATGGGTCCTGACGCACTGTTTGGGAAACAGTGCTCTTAAATGTATTCTAGGTCACATGTAATAACAGTTTTACATATCAAATAGCTTAGTTGTTTACTCAAGTATATATTTATGTACTTTAGAATGAGAATCAGTTTATTGGCCAAGTATATTCACATAATAGGAATATGACTTGGTGCATTGCTCTCAGACTCATAAAACGCATACAGTATGTATTTGTATACCATGTTTACATTGAGCATACATGTAGAAATGGAAATTAAATGCTATAAATTAAATATCCTACAGTATGTCAGAGCATTTGAAACATTCTATTATAATGATTCCTTATGCACTTGGTAAAAAAAGAAAAGGGTTTGGAATCTGCTAAACTATCAACGTTATGTTTTGTGGGTGTGTAATTTCAGCCACTTAGGATCATTAAAAAGAGATCATATTGAATATCACTTCTTGAGAGGGAAAGAGAAAGCGAGAAAGAAATAAAGAAGAGATTTGTTTGTCAGTCAATTCTGACCCACTCAATCCCCTTAGCCTCGTGAAAGAGGGGGAGAGAAAGGGGTCAGGGTCAGCTTTCTGTAAATCTGCTGATGAAATGTTGACAAAACAGCCAATTTTCTGTAATTTTCCTGCAGCCCTCTTTCAACAGCCTACTCACTCAGAACCCCTTCATTTCAAACAGCGGCACATTGCGACCTCTGACATGTATCTCGTCCCTGACTTCTTTGGCACTGGCAGAAAGACGTAACAGTTGTGCCTTTTAGGTCAGGTGGACGCCGTTTAAGAACCCAAACTCATAAAGGAGGCCTTTGTCTCCTCAGCGGAGCTCTCCTGGGCCCCAGTAAAAGGATAAGAAATGTAGTTAATAGCTCAGGAGTGGCCTAATCATCAGCTGCCATTACTGCTCCAATATCAGCAGGGATGACAGACTTATCAATAACAAAGGCCCAGCTGAAGCCTCCACCGCTCTGTCATTTTGATCTTTGCTCCACTAATCAGAGCTTTCATTTGAGCTAAGCACCGGGCAGCACACCTCTCATTCTCTTCATGCTGAGCCAGATATCACTCATCTTTACAAGCCACTCTGCATTCCCCTCAACCCCAGGCCACCGTTTCCACAAATTGTCTTAATTTCTCATGCAAATATATGACACATCTGAGAGCTAATTATCCTTGCAACACATGCAATTATTATGGCTTTATTGTCCTTTACTGGTACAGTACAAGTGCCTTTGATTGAATTTCAGGCTTTAGTCTTTGTTCAGTGCTTGTTTGTCTTCTCCACTCGCGTTTGCTGGAGCCAATCTGATTTCCAAATGAAATTAGGATGTCCTAAACTATAGTGGCTGTTAGTGTGGCAGATGAATATTTGATGTAAGTGATATAGCACACAATTAAAGGCATTTGTCAATTTACACAGTGTGCTATAATAGAATAGTTTTTCACTGCCTATGGCATTCCTAATTTACATTTAGATTTTGTGATATGTTTGTAACAGTTACTATGACTGTGATGATGTCTGTGATAAATAGTGACAATAAGTTAATACAGATGATCGTCCAAAAATCGTAATACATAAATTAATAAATATTGTATCCCATGTCTTCAAAAATCACTCGTTTATTTAAATGTGTGTTAATCAGTGTTAATCACTGAGTTCAGCGACACGACTTCCCGTTAGATACCTAGATTGTATTTTGTGAATATTAGATATCCATGTTGTATACCTGTAACATTGGTATATAAACACAGGGACGTGCTGGCCATTGGGAAAAGCGGGACAACTCCCGAACGGCCGGCTCATTCCCGGCCCGGTCCAGGCCGGCCATTAGGAAAAAAGTAAAAAATAAAATGTCGGCCTTCGTTCCATTTTGGGGGCTGGGCAGTCAACAAAGTAAATTGTCACTGTCGGGCAGAAACCTTGTATCTCCAAGTTTCAAATTTGTACATTTTTTCGCAAAGCAAAGCCCTGCTTCATCATATACAAGGCCGTTGCACAAAAGTAGTGAAAACAGCAGATCTACAAGCACACAACGCCTCGCACCGCGAGGCGGTGTGTGCTTGTAGATCGGCTGTTTTCACTAGTTTAAATCATTTTTAACAAACGGTTTTGGACATACAAGGTTTCCACCCAACAACGACAACATTTAACTCATGTAATTGGCCCACTGGCTTGTCACTTGCCATGATCTGAAACGGCAAATCTTTGAGTAGCAGCAGCGCTATAGAGAGAGATCTCTCTCTATAGCGCACAATGAGGGCCTCTCCAACTCTTTTTTCCCCGGCTGAATCAGGGGCCCAGCACGTCCCTGTATAAACAACACATAGCAATATTTCCCCGGCTCATTCTTCCATAAAGGCCCCTCCTTCAAGGAGAAACCTGAGAGGGCCAGAGAGGTGCTCCCGCACCTGGACGAGCTGCCCTTTCATTTTACAGTCATGGCGAGGAACAGGCACTGACTGACTCAAACACCTGCTATTGGGAAATATGTTCTCCATCACTGAGCTATAGCCTATTTCTGGACAGGAGCACTGGGAGACCATTGTTCTCTCAGGCCACTGACAGCCAAGGTATTCTGGGACTCCTGGTGCACCGAGAATACAATGTGTTATTCATGGTAACCATAAAACCCATGGGCATCTTATACAATCTTTACCAAATCAACAGATCTGTACTGTGTGTTCAGAAATGTTTGGAAATTAAATTATTCTGGATTGTGTCTTTGGCCATATTGGTAATGTGTGTAATGAGCTTCCATTAAAAACGAAACATTTTAAGATTCAGAAATGTCAGAATGTGAGTGTATATTGTCAAACTATGTCGAGTTCCCCCCAAGACAAAGAACATCTTTGATATTTAATAATCTGGTCTCACTCATATGCAAACAGAAAAGAAGACCTCACTCTTTAGATCCCCTTTGCAAATGTATTCAAGCATGGCTGTTTAAATAAATCTTCAAATGGGAGCTAAAGTGCGAAGACTCTTTTCTGTTTGGATGTGTCCAGAACCTACCTAAGGTTTCACCTATATATATATAACACATATTTTACATTTATGATTACAAATCGAAAATTTACAAAAATATACTTATTTTCAAAATATATCATATTGTATATTATTGTTGCCCCTCAAAATATATGTTTGTCCTATACCCATTCTCCAGATAGTTTTTTTGGGGGAGATTTCTTTATATTTTGAGGCATATGACAAAGATTTTGTTTCAGCATTGGGCAAGCTTAGTTTGAAACAGTGGAGCTCCCTATTCCTTTAGCCTGACATATGATATGAGGTCCTTAAACAAATCATGCAGTCTCTTATACAGTCTTATACTGGGGGGCACAGGGGTCTGGGGAGTTTGTGCTGTGTCATCTGGGATTAAAAAGGAGCAGCACATCAGAGCCGCAGGGTACACCACCTGCAGCCTCCTATATGATCCCTGGCCCTCAGGGGCGTCACACCAAATTCTGGGCCCTGGGTACAAGGATTCACTGCGGGGGCCCCCCATGAATGTTAACTATTGAAAAATAGCAGATATACAAGCTCACAGCGCGGCACCGAGTGCCGCGCTGCGAGCTTGTAGATCTGCTATTTTTTGAAAAATCGTGAAAACTGTGTGCAAGAAACTTATGTTTCTATGTCAGTGGTGCTCAAACTTTTTCATGTCAAGGACCCCCAAGATGATATGTATTTGGCCACGGACCTCCATCTCAAAATATTTAGTTCCAGGGACCCCCCCAGAAGCAAAATTTGAGTTGCAAAGTTAAAAAACACATATATTCAAAGATTTGCACACATTTTCATGACTTTAAAAAAATAGTAGATCTACAAGCTCGTAGATCTACAAGCTCGCAGTGAGCTTGTAGATCTGCTATTTTTCAATAGCTAAAGTTACTAGGGCCCCTCCACCTTGGGCCCTGGTAACTCAGTCCCACTTTCCTACCCCTTGTGACGCCCCTGATGATCCCTGGCCCTGCACCATTCCAAACCAGCCCCATTAGCTTACCGCCCAAATCATTCCTTGGTCAAGCAAATGACACTGAACTCACAAAGCCTCATTTCAGGAAAGATTACAACTTCAACAGGAAACCCTTTGATTATGAGTCCGTTTGAAACGTTATCAATACCATGATCATTCCTGCAGGTCAACAAAACTATCTCTAATCACCATGCTTTGGCTGCGCCCTCGCTTGTGCATCAATCTCCTGGACGAAAAAAAAAAAGTTAAATCACAGTCGAGAATAGAGGAGTGACTTGTTTAACAAGACGCACGTGCAATGACAAAGCGATTCTTCTCTGTGTGCTGATCACCCACCTGCACACAGATTAGGTCAGATATTCACCTGAGCTGCCAAGCTGTCACTCACATCATGCAACAATAGAAAAAAACTAAAAAGACACACACAGGCCCACATTCATCCGTCTGATGCTGTAAGTACTGCAGACAAAGTGCCCCAGACACCAGGCCAAGAGGCAAGAGTATACTCCATTATCTTCTCCAAAACAGAAACATTCATGTCACCCCAAAAATGATGTTACTTTAGGCCTGCTAAATGATCATCAGTATCACAGTTAACATCAGGTGATATCAAATACCAAAGTATTATTTTCATTTATAAATTATACATCAGTCTACACACCAATGTGACATCGCATTTTGACTAATGTAAGGTTTGTAAAGCTTGTATTTTATTGAAATCTCTTAACTGGATTAAAAGATTCAACTCTTTGCATACATTGCCAAGACACATGAAGCTAAATGTAAGACCTGTCTTCTTGAGCTCCTGCATGAATGTTACACTTATATTGCATTGTAAGCATGTTGGATTCAGTACTAGATACACAGATTAGAGTTCTCAACGGGCCTGAAAATTAAGGCCCGGTCCTAACTGGGCCCTAACTGGGCTGGCCCGAGGACCTACCGACTAGTTAGCATACATTTTAGGCCCTACCCTATGGTCGGGTTTGGAACGAATTTATACAATAATAAAAATAAAAATAAAATGCCCGAGGCCCTACCCGGCCCGACTAATTAGCATACATTTTAGGCCCAACCCTACCCTAAATGTTGTGTATGGTCGGGTTTGGGCAGAATTTGAGAACTAAGTTAATGTTCCTTTCCATGAGTGCACTACAGCATGTATGTGTGTGTGTGTGTGTGTGTGTGTGTGTGTGTGTGTGTGTGTGTGTGTGTGTGTGTGTGTGTGTGTGTGTGTGGGAGCGTGCGTGCGTGCGTGTGTGTGTGTGTGTGTGTGTGTGCGTGTGTGTCCCTCTGTCTGTCTGTTTAAACATACTCGGACAGATGGACGGACTGACTAACTGATTTCTTTTCTCTACCAGCTCTTTCATTAATGGAAAATGTTATCAAGCCCAGGGTAGCTATCACCAACACTTTTTTTTTAAGATAGTTAAATTTATTTTGGTTTATTGATTTCCAGTAGATAGACAGTAGAATGAATGAAGGAATACACCCGCACACTGCCATTGCACGTTCCAGAGGTATTTTATTACAGTAGATAAACAGGAAATGGGGAGCGGGAGAAGGGGAGTGATGTACAGCAAAAGTCATTGTTGGGATCAGGATTCGAACCTGCAAGACCCTGTCAGGCCCAGGTGCCTGGACCCAAGGCCAGCGGTCTGGACCACACCAACACTTTCTGGCCATGGTATGGGATAAATGATAGAATAAAATAAAAGAAGTGATTATGTGCTGGTTGGTTTATTGGAGTATTTACCTTATTGTTCAATGGCTTCAACCTAAATCCAACCTTTCAGAACTGTTTATAAAACATTCAAATGAGATGTTGAGTTGTAGTTAGTATAGTTAGTGTTTGGCGCCATCTTGTGGTATATAATTTACAACAAAATAAATAAATGGATGCAAGTTGAAACTGGTCTTGCAGTTGATTAATTGAACATTTCGAATTCGTCTAACATAATTTACTCAAGTACTGTACTGAATTATTTTGAATTACTTTTACTTTACATGTGTTATGCCTATTTGGCCAGTAGGCCTATACTACTGCATTATATAGCCTACTTCAGGGGCAAACATTGTACTTTTTAGTCCACTATTGTTTTTGAGCAGTGCTCCTAGGAGATATAGCTCCAACATCTGGCTTTGTCCGGTCAAAAACTGCAGGGGAAAACCTATTCAAAAATGTCCGGGGCTTAAAGTAGGACTATCATCTAAAGGGGTACTATCACTTTAAAAAGTAATCTTAAAATATGAGTTAATATGTTTATGATGTCTTTGTGAGAGTGCGCAATTATAAGCCAATCAAATGAATTGGCTGTACTTAGACTACTTACTGTAGCCTACTGGTCAGCTGTTGTTGGGGGGCGAGGGGCAGATTACATTGTGACGTGAGTTTCAGACTATTTCAGACCGTTTTCAGAGAGACCACGTGACCTACTGTATCATACTATTATAATTTCGGGGCGTGTCAGCGGGCCTTTAAGTAAACTGAAGCCCGGCTACATCAGGCCTAGGTATGTCCTACAGTACATCCTGGCTCTAACGGCTCAAAGTTTGTTGTGTAAAATGTCTGGTCAAAACCTGGGGGGGAAACGTGTTCAAAAATGTCCGGGGCTCAAAGTTTGTTGTATGCCAGGGTCCCATTGGCCAAGCTTCGCAGGACGCGTTGTGATTGGCTAGCGGGCGCTTGATGAAATTAACTCATACATATAGCATCGCTCACTTCACACTATGTGTGATTTTTGTTTTTGTTTAAAGTTACTTTGCAGATTTAGATTATTGTTACAAAACAAACATTCATTTATAGATTATTATTATGGGTTACCCACACGTACGTATTATCTTCCATATATCAAGGTATCCACATATCAAGATATTGTCTTGGGGTCTAGTTTTTAGTGAAGCTTAATAGAAAGCTTGAAAAGATTCTGTCACCAAGAAAAAAGAAAAGCATAATTTGTTATTTGGCAAAATTGATTCACAACTAAATTATATCAGTGGAAGTGAAAAGTCATGCTTTAAACAGCCATGCACATGCCTACTGCCTATATCTTTCGATGACTTTTTAAACAAACTATGGTCCTACTGTCCTGGTCTCCTCCAATGTGGCCAATGTGTCTATAATTTAACTGCAAATGAACGATGCATGAGTCATCTATCTACATTATTCATCCTAACGGATTATTTTCTCTGATTAAAAGTGTCCATCATCATCCTTTGAGTCAGACAACAAGGATGCATCCACTTTATCCATGGGGCATGTTTTGAGGGAATGTCTTTAAAACTGTACATTTCACATCATAACTGACAGTCATTCTTCTTCCAATCCACACAGTACCACCACGTCATGCTAGAACACAATGTCTTCGTGCAAAAAAGAAAAGAAATACTGACAGTAGACAGCAGGGAGGGGCTGCTGCAAAACGCACACACACACTCACACACAGATAGAATGAATGCAAAGAACCAAAAGAACACTTCCTGTTGATGAAAAGAATTGCAGCAGCAACTGTGTGTGTATGTGTGCGTGTGTATGTGTGAGTGTGACACATCTGGAGTGGGGGGGAGGCCTGGCTGCAGCACTGACTGAATGCGAACTGGACTGGTTCTGGCTGGGGGGGAATGGACAACAACGTTTGATCTGCAAGTAGGTGACCACCAGCTCCGTACATTTTAACGGGTGACAAACAAAGCCACAAACATTATTAGTATTATTAGTGTGTGTGCCGTTGTTGTGAACAACGGTGTAATTACCGATCTGTGTGCTAGCTGGTTAGCCAGCTCGCAGAGCGCTAGCAGCCGCTAGCTAACGTTAGCTGCTACTTTATAACCGCGCAGCGATACTACTGACTGAGGGCTGCTAACGTCAACTGAGACTTTTCTTTAACTGTCCGCCGTTAAGATAGCTTAGCATCACATATATGACAGTCGTCTAAATGTGCCTCGGCCGCCTTTAAAGTGAACAGCTCGTAAACTGATAACGCCAACGAGGTGGCCTACGGGCGAGATAAGGGGTTGATAAAAAAAAAAAGCACTGCTAGCCGCCGACTAGGCGGCGGGGAGAAAACTATAACTCGGTCCGAAAGTTGTTCAGCCATTTTCCCCGGAATGTCTGTCCGTCTGGTGCTACCTACGTTAACGGCTAATTTAAGTAAAAATGTTTCGCTCGAGAAAAATGAAAAGATTCCAACGGGGGGAAAGTGACGACGTGGGTCGTGTCGACACCCTTTACAGTTGAAAATGCATATTTGTTGTTGTCGGTGTTTGACACTTGTCGAAAGGGTCCTGCTCTGCAACGAAGCCACAGCAGCCAGCTAGCTAGTTAGGTTTATCTGCTAGTATTAGTGGTGTGTTCGACCGAACCCATGTTTGTCACTCCCAAAGTTGATGTTGAAACGCCAGATAAAATGTGATAGATTAGACCATTGGTTCTCAAAGTGGGTTCCGGGGACCCCCAGGGGTCCTTGAGGGAGTTTCAGGGGGTCCCACCCCAGCTAAATGATAGTTAGGAAGTATAGGGAAATAGACCCTTATGGCTCTGTAAATCTTAGTTTGAGTTAAATTAACATTGATTTGACTATAGAAATGCCATTAAATGGGGGTCCGTGGCCTAATGCATGTCAAACTGGGGAGGTCCCTGAAATTAAAATGGTTGGAAATCACTGCTATAGCTGTAAACATATTCTCTTATATGAGGGTCCCTGCCATATCTTTTCAAATGGGGGTCCACGGGCTAATAAGTGTCCATTTGGGGGTCCTTGACATGAAAAAGTTTGAGAACCACTGGGTTGGGTTAGGCTGAGACAAGATAGCTGCCGAGAGATGAGATCAACAACATCATCAGCATCACTAAACATGGTTATAAACTTTTTGGGACATGTCATTGTTATACATATTGCTTGCAACATCCAAATACTTTGTATATATATAGTTTATAATGTATGTATATGTAGTCCATAAAGCCAACATGGTGAAAATGGGAATTTAGATCATTGGCGGAGCAGCCCAACAATCTCCCTCGTCCCGGGGTGGGGTTAGTTAGTTGTAGGCCCACGGGATCCAGTGATTCCAGTCTGACACATAGCAGAACTGAATCCATTACGCTTTTTTTTTCTTTCTTTCTCAGTGGCTGTGCTGGCTTTAAAACATGATGGCGTTAATAATAGGAATTTAAAAACTAACGTGGTTGTTGTGGAAAGGATTCATGTTCTTGTAAACATATGTTATGGCCTGGAAGGAAGGACAAAGTGCAGGGCTGTGTAAGGTTATTGAGTACATACCTGGGTTCACCCAGGGATACATCTGTGTTGCGAGTCAATATTTTTGGGTGACTTTGTTTTCTTTTGAAGTTTCTGAATCCAGCGAACACATAGCTCTGCACCGCAGTACTGTACACAGTATTCCTGTGCATATGGAGCCAGGCCGCGCGTCGTCTCTCTCTGAATATTTTCACCATAAGGCTTGTCAGAGCAGACGGGAGCCAAACCAATTAAGCCTTTTGCATGAGTAGGCATTATGGCTTTGCACCCGTTCAACCCTGCATTTTTATAGTCATGGTTCTCTTCAGGATAAAGCTGTAAAATTGTAGGCCTATTGGTTGGAGCCACCCATTGCCATCAGTGTTGATTGAGCAATGCACAGATTAACTGATAGGTGTAGCGTGGAATATCTGGTAAAAAGCAGGACTCTTTGTGCTCATGTAATGAAGAAGTCGGTGGTATATTGTTTGACATCTCCCTGGTGAGTACATTATACAGCATGGCAGAGGAAAGCTTTGTATAAACTTGACTTAAGAATCTGCTTGTTTAGGCCTCACTGGGGTGCAAAGATGACAGAGAAAGATTTCTCTTTCAACCCAGTGTCTTTCAAGTGACAGAGAAGTATTTTTATCAGTAGCAGTTATTAGGCCACAGCAAGCAACTATGCAAAGCCTGATTTCCCTGGCTATTTTTGACAACCGTTTTTTAATTAGGACTCTAGGCCTACTTGTAGTTTTGCACTGCAGTTTTGTTAAAACACAGTGACTGTTAACTAGTATGTGCTGCAGTTTTGTTAAAACACAGTGACTGTTAACTAGTATGTGCTTGGCTTTTGTATATTTTTTAAAAACTGTCTATCCACAGTGACTTGGTATTACATTTAGTTTTATGTTGGCAGAGTACATGTGTCTGTACATTGTTAACTAGACCGAAGATGTACAGATTCTTTGGAGCTTAGGTCTATCAGTAGAACAAGTCTGAAGACACAGTTGAAGGTAATTTTCTTCTCATGTTTAAATTCAACTGTTCAGCTTCACTTCAGTATTGATATCTACATTACAGTGAATATAACAAAAGCCGAACAATTCCTAAACCTAATGCAGACTCAATTGATTGGGTGTGGTAACCATGAGGTGTATCAGCATATGTTGCACAATGCACATGTGGAAAATGAAGAAAGGCACATTAAATATAATGTCAAGACAAGCTAGTAAATTAACTGGTTCATTTGGGCCATTAACCTGCTTTCTGTTCCCCTTCCTGCTTCAATCAGTCAAATAGAGTATTAAGCACCTACTTTTCTGGGCTCTGGTGTTATATGCTAGAGTCATGATACCTTTTATGCTATTGTGTTACTGGGTAAAACTGCATGGCAGCCCTACTTTACTGACACCTCAGGGGTTGAAAATAATTTCTTCCCACTGTGGGAATATTTTTAAGCTGTATGTGATTTTCCCAGAGGTTACAGTAAGCTGAGAATGAACATGTGGTTTTTGGCAAAAATAGACAAAGGAAAACAGGGGATGGCCACTTTCAAGAATTCCACTAACCCTTATAGGACTATATTATTCTTACAGACATGCGAGTACTTTAAAATAAAAGATGAGTTTACTCCTCAGTCCCTTATGATACCAATTCTGACGTGCTTATGAATTAAAATAGAGACCCATGGGCCAGAATCACAATTATTAGCCTAGTGATATGGATTGAGTTTTTCTTTTTTCTTCCACTCTGCCTGCACCAGTTTGATAGTGGGCGTTTAAAAAAAAGCTATACCTTTAATTGACAAAAATCTTGGCTATTTTCTGCCATCTTTTATTATCTGTTTTATATTGCTCTCCCTTCCTTTGCTTGTTAAGCAATTTTTGTCTGGTCTGCCCCATAAGCTGTTTTGCAAAATATGTGAAATGCTGCTGATCTTGAGGAAAGCATTCATTGCTACTTTGCTGACTTTCATCTTTCTTTCTTTCTTTCTTTCTTTCTTTCTTTCTTTCTTTCTTTCTTTCTTTCTTATTTGACAAATGGCCTTGGTGACTTCAGTCCATCCGAGTGTGTTCAGTGTTCACCTTTGTATTAGCCAAACTATCATAACACTCGTTCATCTAAAGATAAAGTAGCCTAACAGTTCAAACTGCTGATGTTGCCAGACAGGATCTAACTATAAAGTGAGGTAGTACCTGGGTCAAGTGGGTTTATTACTGAACGAGAGCTTTTAGGTTTTCCCATGTGAGCCATGCATGTGACCCTCACCCAAAGTGCGCATCTCAACCACTGAGCATGCATTCTTTGGCTGCCCTTCAACTTGGCTCTCACTTCAGTATGCATGATGTTGGCAGACCTCACCGATATGTTTAATGCAAGTACATGCTATATTTAAAGACTGGTAATGGCTGAGTGAAAATAACATGTAGGCCTAGCCTACCGTTTTTTCCCCCCTATTCCCTCTTTTTTTTTGCTTTTGATTCCCTGCTTCTTTCCCTTTCCTGTGCCAGGATGAGAGCATATGGTTTGTTGGACAGGTGTCTTGGCAAGCTTTGGCAATTGGAGAAAGTGTTTATGTTCTCAAAGTGCTGACAGAGACTTGATGTGCAGAAGATCATGCTGAATTGCCAAGGAGAGGCGAGGCTGGGTGGAGGAGGTCGAGGGGATGTGGGAGGGTGTGGAGGGTTAAGATAGAGCACTGCAAAGACAACTATTTTCTTCCAAAAGTATTGCCATACTTGCGCTTATATATATCACTAGTACTACAGGAGAGCCAGATATCTGCTTTGTTGTTCAAGCATAAGTGTGGTGACACTAGTTATGATGGGGTTGAGTTATTCTTTTCTTTGCAACCAACCCAAGTCAGTAAATTTATTGTTGGATAGTGGCATCATCTAGCGTGCCATTCTTAGGGCTGTGGAGTGTGATCTATCATTCTATTGTCACGCCTAAACACATTCCTGTCCAATATTGCACTTACTTAACCCCTGTCCATACTTCGACCGAAACCGAAGATTTCGGTCAAAAGGTCCTTTTCGACCATAAAATGGTATCCCTCGTGACTTCTGAAAAGCTTTAGACCGAATGAGAGTTTGGAAATTTGCTCGTCTGAAAACACACCTCACCGAACATTTCGGTCAAAGTATAGACAGGCCTTTAGCCTGTTTAGTGGTACATGAGAATGAATGCTAACAGTCTGAGTCTATATGCTCACCAGGAGGTGTGGCCATGTCACAGATAAGCGATTGCTTAATTACAAAGAAAGCGGGAGCTTCAGTTAGAATAAAACTCCTGGTTCTTATTGCTACTGTCAGCTTCATCAAAGAAGCCTCAAATAATATAGCTTTGTAGAAAAGAGTATGCTTGAAACCAGGCTACGGATTGCTAGCAGCATGTTCCCTTCTGGTTCTGGCAGCAGCAGAACCAGATTTTCCTCTTTCTTTGCCAAATGTAGCCTATAGAATGTATAGGACTGTAATGCCCTCAATCTGGTGACTCAGGATCTGAATGCCAATCACTATAGTTATGGTTCCTGGCTTATGTACAGGCCTGCATACCAGATAATATAAGATGCACACTTCTTTTCTTTTTCTTTATCTGGTTGTCAGCCTGTTTCCATAACTTTAATTGTAGAGGTGGACGGGAATAATGTCTCTCTAATCTCTAATACTATATATATATGAAATATGCATTTAGTGGGGTTAAGGTTAATTTTAAGACATGAACAACACAGTCAAAACAGAGGTGTGTGTGTGTGTGTGTGTGTGTGTGTGTGTGTGTGTGTGTGTGTGTGTGTGTGTGTGTGTGTGTGTGTGTGTGTGTGTGTGTGTGTGTGTGTGTGTGTGTGTGTGTGTGTGTGTGTGTGTGTGTGTGTGTGTGTGTGTGTGTGTGTGTGTGTGTGTAAACGCTAGGGTTAGGGTACTCCCTTTGGGCGCGTGCGCCTGATTTCGGGCGGTTTTCCCCCTCATTTTCCTTCGGATACGGGCATCTTTTTGGCGGTTTTATGAATGTATTATTTAATTACTTATTATCACTGCTGCAATAACAAATACATCCATAGCCTACACAAAACACACAACTTTAGTCATGACCAATGACAAATGCACATCAGAAAGTCAAAAGGGAAAAAGTAAAGGCAAAATACACTTAGTAACTTAAAAATTGTTGCTTGTTGGTCCTTCCAAAATGTACATAGTTGACACTGTAGCAACTTGCCACGGGAATTAACTTTATTCAGCATCCTGATCCAATGTAAACTTAATTCCAATAAACGTAGCGTCAAATGTCATTGTCCAAAGTTTTAACTTAGTTTAACTTCTATGATAGGATGTATCTCTTTAGAATTCCAACAGAGCAATTCCTTTTATTAATATGCGATGTCCACACTGTCGTTCCACAGCCAAAACAACAGTCGCCACATTATGAAATCATCACCCTGAGTCAACTAACTGTAAGCTAAAGGGAGAGTATTTTTGCAGGTCTTTCAGTCCGAGTGTATCAAAAATGCACCTCGGTTAAGATGGAGATAACCTCCTGTTGGCCCAACCAGGTTAACATTCACCAGGTTAGCATTCACCCGCATTATTCTTTCTGAGGTTGGGTTAGGTTTAGGTCCCCCCCGACTCCACACAGCCAATCACAAGCTTCCACTGCCTTAACCCAGTTGCTTTTTTGATACACTCGGACTGAAAGACCTGCAAAAAAACCCTCTTTAGAGTCAGGGACCAAACCATTTTGGGGATTTAGACGGGGGGTGAACGTCTATCATCACTCGTGTTTAGTGTGTGATTTCAGAATTCAGACCCCTAAACGTTTGGCTTTGAGGGTCCCTAATATAGCCTACAAACCAGTAGCTGAAAATATAACCACACTCATTGGTAGAGTGCACATTGCAGAATACATTCAGATTAATAGAGCACATTGGACAGCAACTTTGTATTTAGGTACACAGTAGGTGTGACTGTGAGCATCACAGTCTCCTTACACTGTTACAATGGCTAAATCAATGTAACAGAAGTAGTAATAGAAATGAAATGGGTACATTGACTGGGTGACAATAGAGTTTAGTAGAGGTAACTTAGTGGTTTCATGTGCTGTTGTCTTCTCGGTAACAACACTATGGAACACTTTTAGAGTTAGGTTTAGGCATAGTTTTACTAGGGTTAGGGTTTCGGTTAGGTTTAGGCATAGTTTTACTGAGGTTAGGTTTAGGTTTAGGCATAGTATTTTTACCAGGTTAACATGCACCAGATTCGGACTAATGGGATGTAGGAACAATGCCATGGCACCGGATAACCAGGGGCTCTGGTTCCCCAGGCGGGCTCCCTATATATTCTGCACCTGAAATATAACAGTTCTAATATACACTGGCTTTAGCTCTGATTTATTTCACTAAGAAATGTTGGCAAATCCCTCTGGGTCAAAGCTTCTGCTAAGCCCCTAAAATATAAATGTAAATGCAAATTTTAATGAGCTACATTGAAAATAACTTCTATGTATGCTTGCAAATTCAGAAGGGATGTTAGTCTTTCTGTCTCTACGACTACCTTACCAAAACAGTTATTCAACAAAGTATTATTTTGTCTCACAGTGGCTATGCTTACTTATTTGTTATCTTATTTATTTTTGAACCAAATAAACACGTTATTTTTTTTAACCAAATAAACCAATGGCTTTAATTTGACATTTTCACAGTGGCTCAAGACTATATCCACGGGTTCCAACGCCCCATAGTGCATTGCGCAGACGCTGTACCGAGCTTCCGGCGCCACAGCCGAGTGTGATTTACAAGCTCACAACGGGCTGCATCTGCGACGCGACGTGAGCTTGTATGTCTGCTGTTAAACTGGAAGTGTGGTCCAAATAATCTCCAGTAAACTCCCGCGAAAAAGTGGTGGATAAACTTAGAATTGAGAGACACTAATCCTTCCTAAAACATTCAGTGGAAGATTCCAGATTTTATCTCATGTAAAAGTACACAAAAGTAAAATTATTTGGTTTCGGTTCCTAAACATTATCGCAACCACAACAACAACAAAAAAAGAATTAGGCTAAAAGCCGTGTCCATCTTGTGACCTTGTTTAACACCGAATAGTTTTGTCTACTCCTCAAACCAAACATTTGTTTCTTGACATCATTTAAGTTTTACAGGTTTTGTGTTGTTGATCTTATAAACTCCCAACAGCAATGGTATGCAGATTCTGAATTGAGTGGATGATCCAAAGCTTTTGCACAGCATCTCGACACTTGGACGAGGTTGCTCTTATCCTCCTAACACTCATTCCTTTGGTAAATTTCTGTGAAATTGCCCAGCTGCTGGGTCTTATTTCAAGGCCACATTTTCCCAGATGGGGCTGTTGTACGCAGTAAAGCTAGGCGCATTGTTTATGGATCACTGAAATGGGTCAAACATTATTTGTGGGGTTTAAATATGGATATAATGCACATGAATAACCTAAATTGTATGCCATTTTACAAGATACCAGGGTTTCTTAGGCAGTGTTTTAGGTATTCCTTCCTTCCTTTCCTCTGTCCTTCCAGAAAAGCGATACTACTGTGCTTGCTTCCTTTTCCTGACAGTTTCAGATGGCTTATTCTATAAACCGGTCCATATCCCCAATGGCAATAGCATTCAGTATTTTCTCAGGCTACTGTTGAAGTAGTGTGTTTGTTCTACTCGGTGTTGGTATATTTTTGGCACAGGCTTCCATCTCACTCCTATAGCCTACCTTGTCTAGTATGTCTCTTTTGTCAAGGAATTCTGTCAGCAGTTTTGAAAACTAAATCCAAATTGAGAAAGGAGGAGATCATCTAGAGGTCAGTTTTTGGCAGGGAGACGGGAATGCTGATATAAAAATCATTAGGGTTTATCGGACAGCACATTTTGTTTTGAATGGACCACAATATTTCCCTAAGGCATTGTGAAATCATTCATCTCCTCAGCATTAAAACCTGGTGAAAAAGCAAAATTAGAAGAATAATTTAAAATATATATTTTTTAAATATTTGTTTTTGGGCTTTTATGCCTTTATTAGATAGGACAGTAGACTGACAGGAAATTTTACTTGGCTTGGGTTTGACAACAAATAACAAAAATAAACGATCTACGAACTCACAACGTGTTGCATCCTAAAACGTGAGCTTGTAGATCTGATATTATTGTCTGTTGCCCCTCACATTCTGTTATTACTTTACAAAAGCATTATTCAACGAACCTGTGCTACTTCTGTTGTATTGTTTCTTCAATATATTGACCATGTCTAACAAAACCGGGTGGCATGCAAAAAAAGGTTTTGTCCATTCAGACATTGCTGTTCTAAACAAACGGCCTCGCTGATATGTTGGTTTGTGTATCCTGGGGACTTCATGTTAGGGTTGTCCACAACACAGGATTTATGTTGTCAAAGTCGAGTCAGGAGTTTAATTCGAGTTTTCGACGAGTCTTTTTTTCTTTTCTTTTTTTTTTTCATTTGGCATTTTTTCAAGTCATGCTTTAAACCACGTCAACATAATACAATGCAACAGTTAAATGAACCCTGATGAATTAATTAAAGCAATGAATCCGTTAACTACATAACGGCAGACTGCTATTTTAATTGACACCATTCCTGTGTAGGACTTCATACAGTTTGGAGCACAACACTGCTGTATCAAAGAGCTATGTTGCAGATCTAGTCATGCTGTTGCAGGACAAAACAAATAACTGTAAAGAGAAAAGACCAAAATGTTGTGTACCCGACAGTCAACTTTTTGAGCTGCAGCTGTTTGTGATATATTTTTATTTTAGAAAAAATACAATTGGAATACAAAAAAGGTTTCCCCCAAATTAAGATACCAGAGTTAATCTGGTTAAAGAAGTAAACTCTAAGTCTTTATTCTGTAGCCTAAACTCTCTTTTCTCTTGATTTACTCCAGCAGGCTGTCACCATCCTAGAAAGACACATCCGAGACATGGACGACGGCGGCGGCTACATAGAGTTTGACGTGCCGGAGTTCAGCAACACCGTCCTGAACCAGCTGAATGAGCTTCGGGTGCAAGGCAAGCTGTGTGACATCATTGTTCACATCCAGGGCCAGCCCTTTCGGGCTCACAAGGCTGTGTTGGCGGCCAGCTCCCCCTACTTTCGTGACCACTCGGCCCTCAGCACCATGAGTGGCCTCTCCATCTCGGTCATCAAGAGTCCCGAGGTGTTCGAGCAGCTGTTGGCGTTCTGTTACACGGGCCATATCTCGCTGCAGCTCAAGGATGTCATCAGCTTCCTCACGGCTGCCAGCTTCCTGCAGATGCAGGCCATCATCGACAAGTGCACCCAAATCCTGGAGACCATCCACTCCAAGATCAGCATCCCCAGCAGTGGCAGTCCAGACAAGGAGGGGTCTCAGGCCAGCCACAATGGTGTCAACGACAGCAATCTCTTTATTAACCCCACCCAGATCTCCCCCCCTTACTACTCCCGGCAGAGTCAGTCAGACCGTGCTGAGCTGGCAGTGAAAGGCTTGGGCAGGGTGCGACAGCACCCGGAAGAGGGCCAGTCAGACAGGGGAAGCAGTGACGGAGTGTCAGAACAGGATGCCCCCATGGAGGGAGAGACCGAGCAAGTGGAACTGATCGGCCAGGACGGACAGGTTACAGACGTGCATGTGAAAATAGAGAAGACTGACAGGCCCACTTACTCAGACAGCTCCTCGGCTGGTGATGACGGCTACCACACAGAACTGGTTGATGGAGAACAGGTGCTGGCGGTTAGCGTGGGCTCCTACGGTCCTGTCATCCAGCCAGCCGGATACTCTTACTCAGGGTTGTCTTCCCCGTGTTTTGTCAGCCTCAGCAGCTCAAGTCCCTCCCGCTCCATGCTCAGCAGTTTCAGAGGTGGACGTGCCAGGGCAAAACGCCCCATGACCATCCCAGCAGGGGTGCTGAGTCACATCAAGCCGGCGGTCTCGGATGAAAGTGAGCCAGTGATGGGTGCAGCGGGCCTTGAGAACGACGTGCGAGAGCGGAGCCTGCGCAGCCAGTGGTACCCCTACAACGAGAGACTCGTCTGCATCTACTGCGGCAAGACGTTCAACCAGAAAGGCAGCCTGGACCGCCACATGCGTCTGCACATGGGGATCACGCCCTTTGTTTGTAAGTTCTGCGGCAAGAAATACACAAGGAAAGACCAGCTTGAGTACCACATCCGTGGGCACACGGACAACAAGCCCTTCCACTGCCAGATCTGTGGCAAATGCTTCCCATTTCAGGGCACCCTCAACCAGCACCTGAGGAAGAAGCACATGCAAACGTCAGACGGCAACAATCATATGGATTCTCCAGAGAGGACGGACGGGAGCACAGGTCAGAAGGACCCAGAGGATGGCTCAGAGGGGATGGCCTTTGAGGCGCAATATGCAGAGGAGGCACCAGCCAATGACCTGGAGGAGAGTTCAAAATGTAGTCCAGAAGAGGCCCAATCATCCAGATGTGATTTTTAAGTCCTGCTTCAGGTTTAGGAAGCTTTAAAAAATGTTGATTTCAATTCGGACCTAAAGGACTTCTTTGAGTCAGCTCCCTCAAACTTTGGACTTATCTTGACTTGCATCAAGGCTTTCTGCCGGTCAAGTCCATTGAGTGCAAAAAGCAAATTGGTGCTTTTTGGAAATGTGATTCTTTCAAAGGAAAGGGAGTAACAGCTATTTTTGAGGTGGTCCCAATAATCAAGGCCCCTCCGTTTAGTTTTGTTTTATTTTTTAATCTTTCAATGTTTTTTAAAACATATTTACAGAGTTATATAGGCATGTTGCAATAATTGATAATGTGAAAGCTCTGGTAAGATGCTTGTCATATCACCTTTTTACCTGACCTGTTTTTGCACATGTGGCCATAGGAGGCCGCTTACTCACAAGGAATGATTTTTCTGCCAGTGCAAAGCTTCGTGTGATATATCTGTTCAATACCTCATGATGCAACTACATACTCATAACAGACAGTATTTTAACTTTTATGAAACTCCGCCGGGTTCTACCTCATAGCCAAGAACCTACCAGGAACAAAAGCGTTCGCCGTTCAAAATCCGTTTTTTAAGGGTCTATGTATTTCATTGCCAAACCCTGAAAAAGAACATTCTTTCAACACAAAGCCTTGATACTTAAAGTGAAATATTCCTTGCTGATTGTATGAATTGTTGGACTAAGTCCTTGTCAAATGTCTCGTGGTCAGCCAGGTTTAAATTGTTGACAAAGAAGGTGCTATGCTAGGAGTGCATTAGAATCGTTAGCTTATTTGTGTGTTTTGTATTTGGCAAATGCAAAGATTAGAGTAAGAGAAGTGGCCCTGTAGACTTTTAAGAAATTATTTCTGCTGTCTTCTTATCAAGCTCTAGTTTTTTCTTTCCTGAAACACTTAAAAGATTTTTATCTCTCACAATCACTACTGGAGATCTCGCTCTGTTGGTCAAGGTGTAGTTTGACATGCCACTGTTCGTGACATGGATAACTTATTTGCATTTGCATTGTTCTATATCCTGTTGGCAGGTTCTTAATGAACTGATCTGTGAGATTTTAGTTGATTTGGCCTGGAGGTTGGCTTCTAGGTTCATACATCTGACAGAGACAGAGTTCCCCCTCATCCGCTCGGCACAGCAGTATCAGCTCTGGGTCTGCTCACATAATCAAATCAATATCGTATACTACACTGACTAATATGCAAAATAATGCAGACAGAACAAAGGAATCTCAGCCATCTTGCCGTGGTATTTCTTTTATTCTTCTCCATATAAGAGCTGTTGCTTTGCTCCCATGTTTTCACTCTATATTCCCTTTTTATGATGAGGTGATCTGTTGATCTTTGTCCTCTGCATGGCAGGGGGTCAAACGGGGACGCCTGTCTCTTCATTTGTCAGTCCTTTGTTAATGGTGTTGGCCTAGATTTGGTATAGTTAGATTATAACTAGGCGGTAAATGGATTTTATAGATAGCTGGTGATCCAAAGTATTGGTGCACTTTGTGGAGTTGGGGAGTGGCTTGGGTGCTGGCTATGAGAGAAACATGGTCATTTCTCTCTCCTTGTCTTAAATGTGAAGCAGCAGCACAGCTTCAGCAGCAGCAGCAGTAGTGGTGGTGGTAACGCCAGAGTAGTGACACACATTTAAACTGAATCTGCACAAGCTTGTGTGACAGCAGTGGTTGTGCTTCTTAGTAAAAAAAAGTCATCACTACTGAATGTGAGCATAGACAAACACAAGTGCTCTGCATTCACATGAATGCTATTGGCCACAATTTGTTGTTTTTATTTTATTTCTTTTGTAACATTTGAACCAAGGGCAATGGGGGTAGGGAAGTTGGGATACCGTAGTTAACAAATAGCCTAGGTATTGTGTTTTTTTTCTTTTTTTTCCATTGTGCTTTAAAAGAATCTGCATTCATGATAAATGCATAAAAATGGCACTTGAAATGCCACGTTGATTATATATTTGTCATCCAGATTTCTAACGCCTTTTTTTCTTTCAGATACACCTGCCATATGCTTTTATTAGTCCCGTCCTGTCAATGCCTAATCTATGTCCTTTCACAAAATTCACTTTAACCGTTTTATTTTTATTTTTTATTATTATTATAATTTTCCATTTTATGTGTTGTTTCATTGGAGGATATGGTGTTTTGTTGCTTTTATTCTTCTTATATTACATCTTCAGTGTAGTCTTCTTCCCTTAAATGTGCACTCGTTATCATGGCTCACCAGACAGGGACACCGCTCAGATAACCCCGAATACTAAAGATTGGGTATTTTGCAAGAATCGGCATAGCTAGGTCTTCATGTTCTTTGTAAGTACGTTGTAGTATCCATATCAACCAGACTTGGTCACACCATGTCTACAGTGTGGCTAACTCTATAGTATCTTTCCTGTGAATGTTTGCTAAGTCACGTTTATATTCGTTACCTGGCAATGCACTGTGCAGGTTTGACAGCAGGTCTGACCTTGCCGAGATCAGTCTCTGAAATGTCTTAATCTGTTCAGACTCTTATCCTGGTGTCGAGAAAAAGGAGGGAATTTGGCCTTCTAATCATCATTAATGTATAAGTATAGACTAGGTACAAACTTCAAAAATGATTGTGCCAATAGTTCACACCAAAGACTTAAATCTAAAGGTAGACTCCATTACTGGGGAAAGATTATGTATAATTGAACGCTTACTTTGAGAATTGGGCTCTTAATTTGATGTTCCTACTCTCAATGGATTTACATTTTCATCATAATCCCAACAAACAGTAGCTTGGTTCAACTATAAACAAGGCATTAAGTAGCTGTCCTATTTTAGCAGGTCATTAAGCCATAACGAAGCTCACAAAAGGCTTAGTTGTGCAATACATTTTGTAAATTTTAAAGGCCAATGTATACAAAAGAATATTTCACTAAAAGTGGCATTTTAAACTTTGTGCCTTGCCACAAGCTTTATATCCTAGACTCTGGCACTTACTTATGTGCCTCATTTTCTTTGAATACGGTTCAATAGAGAGATTAGAATCAAATATGGCAATGTTCCTTCCTCATAGTGTGGGATTGAGTCATACAGAAATTACGTTGACGTGTATTTGTCATCCTTTCTGATCCCCTTGCACTTCTCCACCTACTGCTCCCCTTTATCATTGGATTTATTATTACTATAATGTTTTCATAGAATGGACAGTTCATTTTTAAAGATAATGTAAAATTACATCTAATCACACTTGCTCGTTCAAATGTCCATATCCCTGTACCCCCTCCAGAGACAGTTTGTATACTGCAGCTTTCCTCTCTAAGCACTGAGGACAATCGAAGCGATCTGCAATTCTGCATTAGTATCAGGCATTTCAACGAGAGGAGCAAGTAATTCAAGACTTATTTCCCCTCCATGATTCTTGTAGAACATCTGGTCAGGGAACAGCTGCTTGAGTAGTTAGCAGACCCTAAACGGAACATTAGTCAAGCGTGTTGGGGTGAATATCAGCTTGCCCTGATATATTGTATCTAAATTGCACGTCCCTTGCCCCAAAAATTGTATAAAATGCCAATGGTTATTTTTTTATAATCTACGTTATCTTGTAATTATGTCACCTGGCATGCACTTATAATAAGCAGTCAATAATACAGTACCTATTCCAAAGGGGAATTGCTTATCATTATAGTTCCCCTTAAGGGACTCCGCAATTACAGCCTCAGTCACTTCATTTTGTAAGGATATTTTACCCTTAAATGGTGCTTTTAGACTAGTCAGGTTATTTATTGATTTTTATCTTATCAAATGAGTATACAAATCCATATATACCATATAGGTGGGATGTTGGGGTAATTTGTGTTAACGCTTTTTATGAACTATAGTTACTAATACTAATACTCACCTACAGTACCGCCTGAACATGACACACTCAAACTTGCATTGATTGTTCCGAACTTCTGAGAGAAACATGACATGCATTGTGGGCCACAAGTAATCAAAAGGAAGTGTTTACAGGGAAGGCTGTTGGACTACTTTTTGAATTTGCAGCTCGTCCTATTACTTTTATATTAGACTCACTTCAGGTAGTTTACGAACACTGATACAGACTTAGAAGAAAATCTTAAGTCTTCCATAGCTTTTCTGTCAGTTTCTCTCCACTGTGTATTGTACAAAAGCAATAACCTTTTTAAAAGTGGTGTATTGGTTTCAGTGAGCCTATTAAAATCCGGGCTTGTCATGACTCAAAACAACCTGAATGTCAGGGAGCTGTTGAATTGAAGTAGGACCAGGGCAATTTGATATTGATTTTTTTTTTTTTATATATTTTCTGAAACTTCGGACAGCTTGACTTCCTCAGATGAAAAACAAGATTTGTGTTGCTTGCTGGTATTCTAAATACGCATCCTAAGCGTACAACCGTCAGTGAACTACAACACAAAGAACTGAGCGCGTCGTTCAGTCATCAACTCAATGGCACTGGTCAGAGCCTCCAGCTGTGTCAAATATTGAAAGGGATTTTTGGGCTGTATAGCCACTGTTATAGGAGTGGCCGTCATGTTTCCATGTTCAGGTTCAGTGGTCTCTCCTACCCAACCTCAGGCACTGAGACTGTAGATTTAGCCGGTCAGGGTCAGAAGGGAAGTGGCCAGGGGCTGGTTTTGAAAATGTTTCAGCTTGGCCATGATTCCCTTTTCTGTGAAATTCCCTTATCTCTACACTCTCAGGTCTCTGGATTTCATGTATTTGGTGACAAAGGCAAAAAGAAAAAAAAACATACTAGAACTCAGGGTTTATACAGTGTTTAAAAAAGTGGTCTCATTGGGCATACAGCTTTATGTCCGTAGTATCAATGTGCACTTCTCTTCAGGTGGGGATAACAATTCCCCAGTCAGTGGTTCCCAAACATTCTCTGCCTCAAGGTCTCGCTGAGCCTGTGTTTTCCACAGAGCTGCACGCTTGAGGAACTGTGGGAGACCATGAACTTAACCATGAAAGCAGGTCTGGCCACCTCCTACTTTGTCCACTCTACACACAACCTCACAACCCAACTGTGAACCTCAGAACTCTACTGTTTTGTACAACTATGAAGTAAATGAAGCTAGCTAGAGCTGATGTTGTATCTATTAACTTGCCATTTATGAATTTATTTTATAGCATGAAATAAAATATATTTATTCAAATTATATATTTTACTCATAATCATTCTGTGCTGCTTTATTTGGTTCTTAAGCTTGTAAATTGCTTTTTTATGATACAAAAAATGTCAATAGAATAATGCGTTTGTTTGTAAAATAAAGATGCTGATTTAGCTCTATTTTGTGTTTTTTTTTGTTTTGTTTTATACGTACATTTATGTTTGTGTTAATTGCTTCACAATCAAATGTCTACTGTGTACGCCGTACCGCCACTACCAGGGGGATATGATATACAGTGGATAGTAGCCTACTATTAAGCCATCGGACGCCATTTTAATCCCTTCAGACCCTTCACCTTATATTCAAAATTTCAAATATGCTGCCATACCAAACCTGTGCCTAAATCAGAGTTCTCAACGGGCCTGAAAATAAGGGGGCCCCGCCCTAACTGGGCTGGCCCGAGGCCCAGCCCGACTACTAAGCATACAATTTTGGCATTACTTGGCCCAAAAACTATCACAGAGTAAAAGTAATAAAATATTTAAAATATATATTACATTTTTTCATTGAACTCGAGGCCTGGCCCGACAGCATACATTTTAGGCCCTACCCTAAATGTCGGGTCGGGTTCAGGTATGGTCGGGTCCGGGCAGAATTTGAGAACTCTCTAGCCTAAATGCAGTGTAGTCGAGTACAACCTCATGTAGCCTAATTGAGTCAAAGTAGGCTATACTCCTGGTCAAATATTTCTCAATTAATTACAAGTGAGTTGCTCTGTTAAATTTCTACTTGAGTTAAAGTAGCCTACTGGAGTAGGCTACTTGCTTTTACTGCATGTAAATTATAATTCATGAAACCCCAGTAATAAACGACATAATCGATATATAACTATGACATTACTGGACTAATTCACCCTTTGTCAAATCCTGCCCGTTGTCCCGCCCCTCTTCACACCCATTGGTTGCTGTGTCTTGGTGGGACACTCCATCCACTACCATTGTAATTCAATTGCTTCGTATTGTTATTCTGTGTGTTCAATTCTAATTTCAAACTTGGTTTCAGTAAAATGGAGCTGCTCAGTGGCAATATAGTGGCTCAGCATGTTTTTTAATGTTTTTTATTTCTCCAAAGGTTATGTTTTAGCAAATTCAACATAAAAAAGGTGGAACCAGGGCGGGACAAGGTAGATGGAGCCTGCTGGTTGGTCAGTCAGGGACCAACCAGAAGGCTAACAAGGGGTGAATTGTCTACCACTGATGCCCCCCCCCCCCCCCCAAATTACTTTTTTTCTATCGATTACTCACCCCATGGAGACTTGAGTTCAATCATATTTTTTTGTTTTTGTTGCATTCCCATTTTCCCAAGCCAATTGATAATTTGAGGAAACTCTTTGTAGGCCCATTGATTCCCCGGAATTGGGGGTACATTTATTATAATCATAATCATGATTGGCTTAGGAATGCAACAAAAACTATTGAACTCAAGTCTCCATGGGTGAGTAATCAATTAAAATGTCATTGGGGTCATCCCCAATGACATTTTACGTCACTAATAACCTGCAGCTGCAAGTTATGATCCACTTGATTACCCGGCCCAGACCAATTACTCACAGCATCAGTGGCCACCACCAAGCCAGATATTCAGTTAGAGTCGAGCCACTCCCTTTCACTTCATGGGGAGAACCGGAAGTTTACGGAATCTATCGATGTCTATCCATAGAGTTATGATGTCTATGAGGGTAAAAAGTGACATTTTGAGTTACACGAACCACGTGACCGGCGCTGTTTATGATCTCGCATTGGCAGAACTCTCTATCCAAGGCTATTGCCAGTGGCCACCAAGGTAAAATGTGTCTGACTCTGTTTTTCCAAACGCTGTCATGCACACTGTCAGCCTGCACCGAGCCATGTGGATGCTGCGCCGACATACATGAGCAGCTGGTGACAAAACGTAAGTTATGCATGCAGTGGTGGAAAAAGTTCTAAAATGTTTTATAATAGGCCTACTAAATACTGCAACATGGAAATACTCTGTCTCAAGCAATAGTCCGGTATTCTAAAATGACTTGGGTAAAAGTAGGCCTACAAAAGTAGCCTATTTTATTGCACCAAAATGTTAGCCTCGCTTCTGGCAACACGTTTTACACGAGGCTACCAAAATGTAGGCTACTAGACTACCAAAAGTAAAGTAGCCTACATTATGCAGATTGCAGATTGCAGAAGACTTAGTTAATGCATGTTTTGTAGTAATAATGAATTAATAATGAATGGTAAAAGTATGTAGGCCTAATTGTAAATCATAGACTGCCTGTGTAAATCATAGACCAAAGCTAGGCTATTATTCAATTTTCAATTCAAGTGAATTCAAAGGAGGTTTAAAACAATTCAAGAAACAAACTGGGTAAAGAGCTAGTGTGGGAAGTGGAGTCCCATAGGCCTAAACAATGCTTTATTTTCTACTCTTTTAGATGGAGACCCATGGAGGCCTGGAGCATGTGGTGAGTGACCTTTTTCAGTTATCTTTGTTGAGCAACAAGTCGCACTACACTCAAACTGAGCCTTTATTTGGTAATTGTTCTGTTTTAGGAAATTCAAGGTTCAAGGTTGTACTTTATTGTTACATATTTTTGTACAGGTAGGCCTACATAAGAGTAAATGTATTTTGGTTTGGCTTCCTCCAGACAATGCAGCGGTATATATAGACTATATATATATATGTTACAGTACGTTTGGGTAACTCAGTACGTTCATTGTAAGAGCGCTTGTTTTGTCGTTCACCACACACCAATCACCACCAGATGGCGACGACAGCCATTCACTAGTGAAGGCGCTGACATCACTCGTTTGCGACTCTTTCTTTATTTACTAGCCTAGCTCGGCAGTGTTTAGCCATTAGCTTACTATGAGCTAGGGAGCGCTCCATTGTAGTCACTTGGACAGGGCGTTTATCGTGGGCTTGCCAATATAACTATTGCATTCACCACGGCTTCGTAACTCGCGTGGCGCTCCGCCGGCCGCGCGGCCCTGGCCCGCTCTTCGCGGCCACTCGCGCCGGGCGAAGAGCAGGACCAAGGTCCGCTGGCCTTCGCGCCGCTTGCAATGTCGTGGACAATCGAGCGGCTCCGCCTGGAGGACGTTGTTGTGGCGACCGCTTGTTCCGCCCCGTGCCGCACGACGAGTGCTCCTTTTCTCGACCGTACTGTTTCTCTATCAAACCGTGACATATATATATATATATATATATTATTCGTTCCCTTTCTTAATGTACCTTGCTCTTTACTGTACTCTGTCCTCTGGGCAACTGATTTCCCCCCTTGGGATAATAAAGGTATCTATCTATCTATCTATATATATATAGGCTACATTATAATAACAGCAGAACAAATAGAAAATAATAACAATAAAAAAGATAGTAGTAATAATCTATCTATAAATGCGAGAAGTCTCTGCGTGTGTGTCTGTCTGTCTGTCTGTGTGTGTGTCTGTAATCCGCGTATCTCGAGAACCGTTCGTCCCACCGGCTTCAGATTCGGCACGCGCGTTCCCCGCCGCGGCACGGAGTGCAGTGCCGGGTCTCGACCCGACCCGACGCGCGGTTTTCCCGAACCGGCGCGAAACGTTCGGAATCTCCTTATGCGGGGTTGATTGTTGACATCAGGCTGTTCCGGAGGAAATCGGCGAAAGCTCTGACTCATTGTGACATCACTTCATAAAAGGCTCTGACATCACGTACGCCACATGAGTCAACAAAAAATCTCTGTGATTGTGTATGTATGTATGTAATCCGCGTATCTCGAGAACCGTTCGTCCCACGGGCACGCGCGTTCTCCATATATGGGCATAAAATGAATGCCCCCATAAAATGGATTGCAGACAGACAGATACAGATATCTCCATATATGGACATAAATGGACAGAGGCAAACAGATGGTCAAAGATCTCCATATATGGGCATAAAATGGACGCAGACAGACAGATACAGATATCTCCATATATGGGCATAAATGGACACAGGCAAACAGATGTTCAAAACGGGTCCTATGACAACAGGTATAATGAGGTTTGCATTAAAGGGGGAACCGGCACTGTGTCTGCAACACAGTTGGAGGCACAGACAGATACTCCATATATGGGCATAAAATGGACGCAGATAGACAGATATCTCCATATATGGGCATAAAATGGACCCAGAACTATAACTGCAGTGATCTCCATATATGGACATAAAATGGACGCCGACAGACAGACAGACAGATACAGATATCTCCATATATGGGCATAAATGGACACAGGCAGACAGATGGTCAAAACGGGTCCTATGAAAACAGGTATAATGGGGTTTGCATTAAAGGGCGGGGCATTCATTCCCTATTTACATTGTTCCGAGTTGGCCAGGTCGCCGACTAGACGCTGGCCAGCTTCTAGTAATAATAATGACATAGAAAGATTTTGGGAAAAGAAAGAGAGTAAAGTTTAGTAGGCTACTACACCAACATCATTTTTCCAGTAGTTGCTACTGTCTGTACCTAACATTTTTGTGGACAACTTCACAGTGTGAAGCAACATGTTACTATTAACCTGTTGCTGAGGTTGGTATATTCAACTTCACAGTATATATTTATGTACAGTATAGGTGCAATTCAACTTCACAGAGTCTATTTATGTACATAGGTGCAGCAGCTCAAGCATAGTAGTGCAAGGAAGGGGGGGGGCTAGCGATTCCTTTAGCCTTGGATCCTTCTCGATCTTGACAGTTCGATCATGTTCCTGATTGTGCGTGGAAAGAATCTGTTTTGCAGTCTGTTGCTGGTAGCTTTGAGACTGCGTAGTCGTTTTCCATGCGGCAACATCTTAAACAGATTGTGGTTGGGATGGTTTTGATCTTTGATGATTCCACGGGCTTTGCTGACATTGCGTTCATCATGCAGCTGCCATACCAGGAAGTGAATCAGCCATTCAGGATGCTCTCTGTGGTGCCTCTGTATAATAAGCTCTTAGGACTTTTGGACCCATCCCAGTTTTCTTCAGCTTTCTGAAAAAGTAGAGGTGCTGTTGTGCTTTCTTGACCAACCGCTCTGCTGCACTGCCCAGGTGAGATCTTTCTTCAGTGATGTGCACTCCCAGGAATTTGAACTCTTTGACCCTCTCCACTGCAGCGCCCCCCATCTGGATGGGTGAGTGGTCTTTAGGAGGCCTCCTGTAATCAAAGATTATCTCTCTTGTCTGACCCAGACTCTTTAACCTGGTGTCTAGTTTGAGGGGAATTATGGTATTGAATTTGTTTGGAAATATAGGTATTGCTTATTAAACCATCTAATTATTGGATTCGTACAGCTCAGTATTAGATGTTTTATTTATTATTGTTCATGTGCTTGGTTCAACCCTCTTGAATAGGCTACTCTGCCTGAAAAATGTATTTTAAAATAAATAATTTACCTTTAAAGGTGCTGTAATATTTTTTGTTTTGTTATATTATTTTCAATTCCCCTGTTATCCTGTATACTGTTCATGTAGTGTAGCCCATAGACATAGAGAGCTACTGTATAGACACTTTCGGCTCTGGGGAATATGCATCGCGGCTGGTCGTTTCCAGTCGTTTCCATGGTCGTTTCCCACTTCGACGTGCGTCACACATACGGAAGTTGGTATATGCAGGTGGGGGCGGGTCTTTTCGTACACAGCCTCTGAAGCTGTGTCCAAACCTGGATGGTTCGAGTGGCGCGATTACATACAAAGTGAATGCAAAGACAAGACGACGCGCGACTGAGTGCGGCGTGAACGATCCGAAAGGGGCAGCGCAAACGACACGAACAGTTGCTTCGGTATCTTCGCCCCACTTGGAAATATCCAAATGAAGTGACCTTCGCTTCAACCCCACTCCACCCATTGCGTCCTGACAGCCAATCAGCGTTTATGTTGTCCGGAGACAAGGACATGATTTTGGTGTTTGGAGTTGGGGACCTTTATTTCAGGTGTTTCGCCTTGATTCCAACGGGACATGATTTCTTTACCAACGCGGACCTGCATGACCAAAGTGAAGCGATAGAAGCGACTAGAATTGAAGAAATAGCTTCAGGTTTGAACCCAGCTTTAGAACAGCTTTAGAACAGCTTAGCCGCGCGGAGATGGAGACGTGGCAATAAAGCTCTGTTGAATTGAATTGATAAGTCCCGGAAAAGACGCACTGTGATTGGCCAGTAGTCACTTTGGCTGGCAGCGTGGTCTCCAGCACTCCCGGACGCCCGGCCTCCAATTGTTGCACGTCGCTCCAATAAACTGCAGTGGCGGATGAGCCATCTAGCTTTTTATATCTATATGGTGTAGCCTATCTCTCCTGAAATTGGTATCCCAACCTTAACATGTATTGCTAAAAGAGCTGGAGAGCTGGGGAGACCAGTTACTGAAAAAACCTGCAATGGTTATATCAGAATATATTATTTCAACATAATATCACTTACTTTACCTTTAAATAAATACATTTGACCATGACAACAGTTTATATACATTATTGGGACATTTTGTGAATTATACAAATAGTAATTAGTAGTATAGTAAATAGATTATGTTTCTAAATGATTAGGCTTTCTGGTTATGGGAATGGCTTCCTAAATACACACTGCATCCGACATGACGCTCGTTGTCAACGCAATAACCCAGCAATGAGAGTTGGTAACATGTTCAGTAGCGCTTTCGAGGCCGGACGTGACCGGACGCCGTGTGGCTAATATATTTTCCACATGCACGCGCAAGGACGGCACGGAACAGTGCTTGCGCTTTGCATGCTAGAATGCGTCCCCATAGATTTGAGTGACGACGCGCCATATAACCTATCTAATGAAATGGCTATTTGCATAACACGTTTACCAGGTTTACCAGTGAGTGGGGTGCAGTCACAAGCCCAGGCTACTCTATTCATATGGATACTAAGGTTTCCAGCGGTGACTGCATGTAAATGTGTGTGATCCTCATACATGGCTCCATTGCTGTGGTATGTAGGCTATACTGTTTGTTCAAAGCAAACTTTGTTTCTCTACTGTAGCGCTGTATTTTCTAATTAAATGAAACTAGAAAGTAAAATCATAAGTAACAATGCAAATATAATTAAGACTATAAAACATCGTTTTTGTTTTCCCACCATTAGATCTGCTGACATCCGTTCTTTCTAAATAGCCTCTAGAGGCGCGTGTGTGCACGTGACGTCAATAAATGACCGTCCACCCTGAAAAGAAAAGCACCACTGCATATGTTGTCAACATATGCATGACAAACACACCAGTAGTGAGGAGGTGCTGACGACAGGTCCACGGGAGCTATATCAATTTGCTCTTTTTTCATCTTTATTTTACCTAAGTTTTTTCGACATAATAAAGCACTTCTTCATGGTATGAATGTACGTACATACATGTTTTGGCTGCACCAGTATTGTTGGGTGCTTTTGCAAACTTACACTTATAAAGCACCTTGTGGTCATCAAAGCCAATGCCTGGCTCTCATCCACGGCTCTGGTGCTCAAGGCACCAGGGTTTGTTTTTTCACGCATGGTTCGGCGCGAATGCCAAAGCCTTGTCGTCAAAGCCGGATTACAATGTATTGTAGACTGGGGCTTTGACCAGGCTTAAGACCCCCAATCTCCCCCGGAAGCAAACATGCCATGGTGTTTCATCAGCACCATAGACAGCACCTGTATTTTAACCAAAGGCTGTCGGTATATGCCTATTTCCCATCAAATAAAATTGTGTCAGCTACATCAAATGCCATCTTATACAGAATTGTATTTTATGTATTTGTATGCTGCTGGTCCGTGTTTCCAAGACAAATTTCTTCCAAATTTACGCCACTAGGGGGTGGGGGGGGGGCGAGAAGAACCTCTGGTCCAAAACTATGATATCCCTGGCCAGGAAGTTGTCCCAGGCTCGGAATCTGAGCTGGGACAATACCGGATGTAGAGCCCTGTGCAAATCCTCAAAACATTAAGAATAGAAACCAAACAACAACACTACAACAATCTGCAGCCTATGTGTCGAGGTGAATCCTACCAGACTAGTCCCTTACAGGTGCAAAGCATCAACTTAACTTCCCTGGGCGGTACTTTCGATACTTCCGGTTAGACACCCTCAGTAGCAGGTCTTGCCTAGCATGTCAGTCAGACTCACACTATAAGATACAAAATAATGGCGCATCACAGGATCTCATTAAGATTGTCCGGCTAGCCGGAGAAACCCAAACGCTGTGTGTGCTCCTGTGATCACATGTGGACGAAGATAATAAACAACAGAGCCAATGGCAATGGACACACGGTCAAACTAGCCCTGTTTTGGACCTACCCTTTACTATAGCTCCAGAATGGGGTCCTGTCGTGTTAAACTCAGGCAATGCTAATAAAAAATTTAAAGGTAGTCCTAATCCTAATGTTTTGACCGAATGGAACAATTTATCCATGGATAAAACAACCTTTTAGTTTTAAATATGTTTTTTCCCCCATCATAAGCCAGAGTTTAGCATGCAGGACGGTCAGGACCTCATATCTGAGCTATATTGGAGGTTGAGGTCACAAATGGGTGACCTAGGAAGACACGTTATATACTCTAAAACAAGCTTAATCTGTTCAGGTTATAACTTGTATATATTTGTATTGCATAATGTTATTTGTAATGTTCCTGTAATGTGCTCTGTTCCTCTCAAATAAATTAGTTTAACAAAGTGGCTGGGCTTTTAGACTCTTAGGGGGGAAACAGGCAAATCGGAGAAGGGTGTAGTAACCGTGACACAGTGACAAGATGAGTTGGGTTAGGCTGAATATATTGTCAGTGAATTTGTTGCAGATGGATTCAGTCATTGTCAATCAAACAGACAGATTTTCTTTACCTTCAAAAGCAGTGCGCTGCAAACCGCGTACTTACTGGTAATTCTGTACTGGAGAACAGCCTTGGAACTGTAATTTCTCCCAAGAGCAAACTGCAGTTTATACATGTGGCACTGGTCTTATGAGAAACATTTCTCAGTGTAAGAAATGGTTCAATAATGTCTGGCACTGAGCCAAACAGAACTAGGCAATACTATTAGTGTATGTGTACAGATAGATACTGTATACAGACACCACTTTAAAAGACAGAATCTACTAAAGGCGTGGCTTCCCTATGTATCTCTGACATCATACGACATCATATTGATAATGTATCTTTGATAATCGTCAGTCTTGTCCAAAGATGGCAGGGCAGTGGGTCTGAGATGAAGAATTCGCTAAACTGCTGGGAATGCATATCTCTCAGGTTATGCAAAAACCGTTGTACCGGTTGTACCTGTTGCTGCAGTATATTATCATAGTATACATCGAGGCCAGTCTCTCATGGCAGTACAATGATGGCATATTCATGACATCAATGATCTTCATATATGAGCATTCAAGAGACAGACAGACAGACTGACTGACAAACAGATACAGATAATTCTGGTTCTGGACAACCACTGGTCAAACAAACCTGTGCATTGTTGGCGATACGCATGGCAAGTTTGTGGTCGATCAGTCAGATGGCGCTCGAGTTATGCACAAGACATTCTGTCCATCATACACTCACAGAGATGCTGATAAAGATGTGAAGAATATTCACACAAAAGAAATTCACAATATGTGGAAAATATTCTTGGATACTTCCTTGGCCTACTGGCAACGTGCACAAGTAATTTAGCCCTAATCAGTCCAGTAGTATGCAACATTATAGCCAAGGGACACACACAGACAGACAGATGGACACACAGACAGACAGACAGACAGACAAGACAGACAGACACAATGCTTTGCTCTTCTAGATGGCTCACTCCCTCGGAGCCACGTGGTAAAAAAACTAGACCAGGTCAACCTGGTTGTGCCAGACCCCGGTTCTGCCAACCCCCTGTCTGTCATCATCATTTATGACATCATGCCTTTTGTAGGCATGTCATCATCATGTCATCATCATATATACCCTTTATATAGAAAACCCGGACAGACAGACAGACCGACATTTGCTTATGTAGGCCTACCCATTTCATGGGTCTGGCAACTAGACCAGGTCAACCTGGTTGTGCCAGACCCCGGTTCTGCCAACCCCCTGTCTGTCATCATCATTTATGACATCATGCCTTTTGTAGGCATGTCATCATCATGTCATCATCATATATACCCTTTATATAGAAAACCCGGACAGACCGACATTTGCTTATGTAGGCCTACCCATTTCATGGGTCTGGCAAATACAAGTTGAAAGAGAATATATATTTAAAAAAATCCAAATCCTAAATACACAGTTGTATTTAGCCCATGAGGATGGAAATCTATTTTCAGGAATGTATGCCGGTCAAGGTGATAATGTATTGCACTGAATTCAGTACAAAAACAGCTGAGAAGTTGCACAGTACATGAGTATCTCATGAATATGTATAGAAGTTGGATAAATACTAACTAGATTATGACACAGGCATTTGTTTTTTTTCCTGAGGTTATCCAACTGAAGGCCAGTACATTAGCTGTGTCTGAAGTTGGATAATATAGAATTACTAAACGCAAGACAAATGTACATATTTAAATCCTCACCATGGCTACCAGGAATTCTGAACTGGGGCATACCTCACCTTTCTGAGAATTTGCATCTGCTGTTGACATGGTTTGCATAATGTATCTAACATATGGATATTAAGAGACTTGAATTGAGTCTGGCATGAATTGTTTACTGACGCAATTGTGCCATTTTACCACAAGAGGGGGATATAGAATAGGCAGTAGGGCTGGAGGTGGAATTACCTACTCTCAGCTTTATCATGCTCTCTTTGATTCTAGTATGACCTTATTTGTCATCCATGCTGAAATCAGAATTGTGGTACTTTTTTGATGTATTTATTAAAGTATCTTTGTATCTATTTATACAAAATATTATGAAAATAATTATTTTGTACATCTATCTAAGCTACCATATCAATTACAGTACAGCAGCAGCATTCTGTAGTCTCTGAGGTTTTGGTTTATATTATTTATAAGTAGTTATTTGTAAGTAGTATTAGTAGTTAACTTTTTTCTAATTGTTAAATTCAATTAAACATGCATGTTTTAATTTCTTTGGAGTGATTTGGGGCCGTTGGAAATCTAATCTTTTGCAAAGATCACACAGGCCAAGTAGTAGAACGTGAAATAATAATGAGCCATAACATATGCTGGCCAGCGACACAATTAATTTACTGCCTAACCGGCCCCTTTTCCTGCTGCCTGGCTCACCATGCAGTTAAATGCTCTGCCTAATGTTCAGCAGTGTTATAGTTTCTGTCCCCACAGTGTTGAAAAATGCGTCCGAAGGGGGTTATAATATTCATCAAGTAGCACAGCTGTGCACTGTGTTCCCAACCCATTGCGGTGTGCTGTAGTTGTTTACAGAGCTGAAGCTGAAGGGGTCCATATGAGAATTAAAACCTCCCAAATACACTTGCTGTGTTGCATTTAGCTTTTCATCAACTGATTTGTGTGCTTTAGGACAGTGGTTCTCAAGCTTTTCAGGCCGTGACCCCCAAAATGATCATATTTTAACTGGGGACCCCCACCCTGACGAGCACTAAGAGTTGAGGCGTTACATTTTGTATAACACGGTTCTATTGTGAAAATATCCGATCCGCGAGGCGTTGTGAGCATGTAGATCGGCTATTTTCACAATTTCAGTCTCTAAGATTTGACAATTTGACCAATGTTTCATTTATCATTTTAGAGGTATTAAAAAGTCCTTAAATTGTCACTTTTTAAATGTGCATATACCCTCTATACACTGTTGGTTTGTTTACTGTTGAGTGAGAAAACGATGTTGCACATTAAATTGATCATCTGGGGACCCCCCAAAATAATTTGGGGACCCCCCCCTGGGGGTCCCGACCCACAGGTTGAGAACCACTGCTTTAGGGCTGCCATTCAGATTCGCGGTGAGGAGAAAAGCTTTTTATGCATTTTAATTAACGTTGTCTTGTCTACCGTCTTTCTGATTGTTGCTGCCACCATGCTATTAATTACTGGAAACTCTGCTCTATACTTGACTATAGTTCTTGCCGAGAATTCTTGTAATCCAACTGGAGGATTTAAATGACAGCCTTACAGTGCTACAGTAAAACCTGACACTGAAATAAATCAAAATTAAATTGCTCGGTACAGTGGAACATGAGAGTAAAATTAACCACAAAATAAAAGTCCAGGAAAGCCGTGGTAGTAGTAGTGTTTCCACTCTCGTTTTTATGCATTCTGAGGGTATGATGTATTGCTTAATCTAAACACAATCCTGAAAGAAGTCTTGTTATGACACTCTTGTAACCCAAAAGAAGTCTTGTTATGGCACTCTTGTAACCAGACCTTGACCAGCATTGACCATGTCACATGGTGTTGACCAGTGCTTTTTATACTTGTGCCAGGCTTTGGCTGGGTCTGTTATGTGGCATTGTGGCAGTGTGATTAAGCAACCGTGCTTGAATCCCAAGGCAGTTTCAAGGCATGCCAGATGGTGTTGACCAGTGCCTTTTTATACTTGTGGCAGGCTTTGGCTGTGTCTGTTGTGTGGCGGTGTTGACTGTGCTTGAGTCCCAAGCCAGTTTCAAGTCTTGAGACACTAGTCTCAAGTCAAGTTCAGAGTCTAAATGTATAGAATACCAATTTCAAGTCAAGAAGTTAAACATTTTTAAGTGATCAAAGTGTCTAAGTCAAGTTCAAGTCAATTCTCAATTCACTAGAATCCATGGTACAAAGCAAGTCATTTGAGTGATTGATATTGTTATTGACAAAAATGCACATATGAACATAATTGTGTACATATCTGTTAAAAGGATAAAACACTAAATAGCTTAAGATGTTATTTCCATTGTGGTCGTTGTGAAAATGTGTGTACAAAATTGTGACTTGAGTCAGACTAAACCAGGGGTGTCAGACTCACTTAGGGGAAAGTGTCGCTTAGAACGAAGAGTGACTTTATTAGAGCCGGACCAGCTGTGCATGCATGCTCGCGTTCACTTACACAGCTGTCACTAGCTTTGTTTGTGAGCCTGTTGTTTCACTGCTATAACTACTATATAACTTCAAAATTAAGTGAAACTTTGTTGGCTACACATACCACAGAACCTTTTTTATGCTGGCTTACTTTCAGCAAGTGATCACATGCACAATAATGGAATATTCAGAAAATATCAACAAATCATAATAATAATAATAATGACACTCCATGTGTCATTAAATAACCAATAAAAAATAGTCTGTGTGCGTGGGTGCGTGCGTGCGTTTGTGCGAGTGAAATGACCTCTGCTGCTTATACAAACCAGTCCTAATCTGACTGTTGAACTAAAGGTTGGATTATGTGTCAGGGTTCTCTGTGCTCCTCCTTCCTGAGTTACTGCTAAATCACAAATCCCCTTTGTTCCCCGTTCCACTCTTTAGCCTGACAACAATGATAATAAAGGAATTACAAATCTAATCCATGCTCTGTGACCTGACATTTTGTTCTTTTGTCATTTCCTTCCTGCTCAGACCCTCTTACAATTCTGTCTCAGAATTTTGTGTTTAAAGGTAGGGTAAGTTAAAGACCCAATGAAATGACTATTTTTGGTATTTCATTTTCAAGTTTCAGTTTGAAAAGGAAGCCTGTCTGTTTCTGAACCTATCCGAGGTGACCAGCCCTTCAGGCGATGGGATTTAAAATCTGAGTAGTGGGAGTAATGGGAGCCAGCAATGGGAAACAAACAGGTGAATGTAATCAAAGGTTCATTTATATTCAAAAACTCTATCTATGTCATCACTTTCTGAATTTCTGTTCACAGGAAGTAATTAAGAATGGCCTATTTAGGGACCTTTGATATAAATATACACAAAAAGTGTTTATTTTCTATTTTTTTGGCATCTAGTGTTAGGTATGGCCATATTTTCACTACAGATATGCTCTAAAAGTGTGAAAAACATGTTTTTGATTTCACCCTGTCTTTAATATTTGTGAGCTGGCCAGCCGCGCCAACAATTGACTGTGGTTATGTCTGTCGATATGTTTGTCTGTCCGTATCAGTACAGCCTCAACAGCTGCAATACCGCTGGTGACCAACTTTCAAGTGGCGCTGTTGAGCAGCCTTGAAGTGTTTGAAGTGAACTGAAGTGATACTGTGTACTATGGTATGGTATAGGCTGAGACACCGCTCACTCCCACTGGGTGGGCTTTTTATGTTAAAATAAGTGTTAAGTTGCTCTTTTGTAAACAGAAGGTAGGTATACATATGTTCAATCAGGAGAGAGAACTTGCACAAAATACAGATTAAACTAGAAGCAGTGCTCTTCCGAGCACAGGTCTCCACCAGGCCACACAAATCGGCCTGTTATAGCGCCACCATGAGGCTGATTTAAAAAATGTGGGGCAGAGGTTCTGAATTAGCATCCAGGGAGTGTGTGTGCTCAGTTTGGCAGCGATCGGGCCAACGGCGCCGGAGATTAGCTGGTAACAACCAGGCCACACAAATCGGCCTGTTATAGCGCCACCATGAGGCTGATTTGAAAAATGTGGGGCAGAGGTTCTAGATTGGCATCCAGGGAGTGTGTGTGCTCAGTTTGGCAGCGATCGGGCCAACGGTGACTGAGATTAGCTGTTCACAAACTGCGAGGACGCACGCACGGACGCACGGACGGACGCACGGACGGACGGACGGACGGACGGACGGAGGGGAAAACATACTCTTCCTCAGCCTTCGGCTGGTGGAGACAACTAGTGACATTGGAAGTGATGGTCCTAGGAGACAAGCCGACAGAATTGGTACTGGAACACTAAAATTGAAGCTGATAAATGGATACACCTTGCTGATTGGCTGAACATTTTCAACCCACCTGAAAATGTATCTTCTGTTTATTAAAGAGTTGGAGTTACTGAAAAAACACTCTATAACAATGATTACTATCAGAATATAGTGCTTTCACTTTCAAACTTTTTTTTCTCTTTTCTTGTCTTTTTTACTTACTTACACTACCTTAACCCTTTCAGTGCCCAGAATCACCACTAGAGGGCGCCCAATGGCCATAGAATCCACCATAGACATACGCTGTATAGCCGTGCGCAGCCATGACGCGCCTGAACACTTTCCTTTGTGCATGAACAGGAACAGGATGAAGTTAGCTTGAAGTTAGCTATTGGCTACCAAGCATTTTAGAAGCCCTATTTTCGGCGATTTGATTAAACCTTGCACACCTCATGGATATGCATGGAACAGAGAAAATGAGCTCTAAAGATCCTGGATTGCATTGGAGTGGATGGCAAATATCGGCGGCGCGACGCTCTTAAAAAAAAAAAAAGGCCGAACTAGTTCGGGATTGGCACCCCGAACGTTAATAAGGTCCAAACTATCCCGATAGGCACAATAAGAGTTAAGTAGTGGTATTCATGTGGATTCATTATGTGGAATTAAATGATAAGGCTAATATACAATGGTTGAACGATTACATTTGGATATTTTCTGCTATTTTAAAAAGTCAACGTTATTCCCAGGCATATTTTCACAGTTTTTCTGTAACTCTGCTTTTACTTAACATTTTTAGAGTTGTGCTTGTTGTGGCTAAATTGGAGATGAGTCAGACCACATAACCGCCTTCATAAAAATAGTGCTTGACTTGGAAAGTATGGATGGCACCAATCTTGCTAGATAATAAGACCTATTGTCAGTAGTATAGAACCTTTTCCTTCACACTAAGGTTTGGTATAACAGTTTCTTTAGTTATAGTCTCACACAGTGGAAAGTGCTGTGTCTTGAAAATGTTATGAGCCTCATTGGGAGTAGTTCTCTGCCACAATTGTGCAAAATTGACCTCATTAACAATAATTTGAATGAATGTTAATAGAGTGGGAATGAAAGCTAAATGGCCTCAATGGACCAGAACCAAAACTCACCATGCTTACAATATAACTCATGTTCTCTGAGTGAGACAAAGGGTTTGAGGAATTGTTCTAGTTAAGGAATAGGAGGAAATAGATGGAAGGTTTTCTGTTAGTCAAGATGAAAAGCCACAGGTTTTGCTTCTCGAGACATTCCTTCCCTGTCAAAGAAGCCACTGGAAACTTTCTCTCAAGTGATTCATTCCCATTAAGCCCTAGGAGTACTCAAGGAAATTGTTGGATTTAACCTGAAATTCTAGGTGCTGAACACCCACAGTGAACTGAGTTGAGGTGAACATGAATCCCCCACCCCCAACATTTAATAATAATAATAAAATAGACTAGAAAGATGCAATGATGCAAATGAATTCCGTCTTACAGTACCATTTGAATTGTCCATTTGGATTGGATTTTGCATGTAGATCGGCTATTTTCACAATTTCAGTCTCTAAGATTTGACAATTTGACCAATGTTTCATTTATCATTTTAGAGGTATTAAAAAGTCCTTAAATTGTCACTTTTTAAATGTGCATATACCCTCTATACACTGTTGGTTTGTTTACTGTTGAGTGAGAAAACGATGTTGCACATTAAATTGATCATCTGGGGACCCCCCAAAATAATTTGGGGACCCCCCCCTGGGGGTCCCGACCCACAGGTTGAGAACCACTGCTTTAGGGCTGCCATTCAGATTCGCGGTGAGGAGAAAAGCTTTTTATGCATTTTAATTAACGTTGTCTTGTCTACCGTCTTTCTGATTGTTGCTGCCACCATGCTATTAATTACTGGAAACTCTGCTCTATACTTGACTATAGTTCTTGCCGAGAATTCTTGTAATCCAACTGGAGGATTTAAATGACAGCCTTACAGTGCTACAGTAAAACCTGACACTGAAATAAATCAAAATTAAATTGCTCGGTACAGTGGAACATGAGAGTAAAATTAACCACAAAATAAAAGTCCAGGAAAGCCGTGGTAGTAGTAGTGTTTCCACTCTCGTTTTTATGCATTCTGAGGGTATGATGTATTGCTTAATCTAAACACAATCCTGAAAGAAGTCTTGTTATGACACTCTTGTAACCCAAAAGAAGTCTTGTTATGGCACTCTTGTAACCAGACCTTGACCAGCATTGACCATGTCACATGGTGTTGACCAGTGCTTTTTATACTTGTGCCAGGCTTTGGCTGGGTCTGTTATGTGGCATTGTGGCAGTGTGATTAAGCAACCGTGCTTGAATCCCAAGGCAGTTTCAAGGCATGCCAGATGGTGTTGACCAGTGCCTTTTTATACTTGTGGCAGGCTTTGGCTGTGTCTGTTGTGTGGCGGTGTTGACTGTGCTTGAGTCCCAAGCCAGTTTCAAGTCTTGAGACACTAGTCTCAAGTCAAGTTCAGAGTCTAAATGTATAGAATACCAATTTCAAGTCAAGAAGTTAAACATTTTTAAGTGATCAAAGTGTCTAAGTCAAGTTCAAGTCAATTCTCAATTCACTAGAATCCATGGTACAAAGCAAGTCATTTGAGTGATTGATATTGTTATTGACAAAAATGCACATATGAACATAATTGTGTACATATCTGTTAAAAGGATAAAACACTAAATAGCTTAAGATGTTATTTCCATTGTGGTCGTTGTGAAAATGTGTGTACAAAATTGTGACTTGAGTCAGACTAAACCAGGGGTGTCAGACTCACTTAGGGGAAAGTGTCGCTTAGAACGAAGAGTGACTTTATTAGAGCCGGACCAGCTGTGCATGCATGCTCGCGTTCACTTACACAGCTGTCACTAGCTTTGTTTGTGAGCCTGTTGTTTCACTGCTATAACTACTATATAACTTCAAAATTAAGTGAAACTTTGTTGGCTACACATACCACAGAACCTTTTTTATGCTGGCTTACTTTCAGCAAGTGATCACATGCACAATAATGGAATATTCAGAAAATATCAACAAATCATAATAATAATAATAATGACACTCCATGTGTCATTAAATAACCAATAAAAAATAGTCTGTGTGCGTGGGTGCGTGCGTGCGTTTGTGCGAGTGAAATGACCTCTGCTGCTTATACAAACCAGTCCTAATCTGACTGTTGAACTAAAGGTTGGATTATGTGTCAGGGTTCTCTGTGCTCCTCCTTCCTGAGTTACTGCTAAATCACAAATCCCCTTTGTTCCCCGTTCCACTCTTTAGCCTGACAACAATGATAATAAAGGAATTACAAATCTAATCCATGCTCTGTGACCTGACATTTTGTTCTTTTGTCATTTCCTTCCTGCTCAGACCCTCTTACAATTCTGTCTCAGAATTTTGTGTTTAAAGGTAGGGTAAGTTAAAGACCCAATGAAATGACTATTTTTGGTATTTCATTTTCAAGTTTCAGTTTGAAAAGGAAGCCTGTCTGTTTCTGAACCTATCCGAGGTGACCAGCCCTTCAGGCGATGGGATTTAAAATCTGAGTAGTGGGAGTAATGGGAGCCAGCAATGGGAAACAAACAGGTGAATGTAATCAAAGGTTCATTTATATTCAAAAACTCTATCTATGTCATCACTTTCTGAATTTCTGTTCACAGGAAGTAATTAAGAATGGCCTATTTAGGGACCTTTGATATAAATATACACAAAAAGTGTTTATTTTCTATTTTTTTGGCATCTAGTGTTAGGTATGGCCATATTTTCACTACAGATATGCTCTAAAAGTGTGAAAAACATGTTTTTGATTTCACCCTGTCTTTAATATTTGTGAGCTGGCCAGCCGCGCCAACAATTGACTGTGGTTATGTCTGTCGATATGTTTGTCTGTCCGTATCAGTACAGCCTCAACAGCTGCAATACCGCTGGTGACCAACTTTCAAGTGGCGCTGTTGAGCAGCCTTGAAGTGTTTGAAGTGAACTGAAGTGATACTGTGTACTATGGTATGGTATAGGCTGAGACACCGCTCACTCCCACTGGGTGGGCTTTTTATGTTAAAATAAGTGTTAAGTTGCTCTTTTGTAAACAGAAGGTAGGTATACATATGTTCAATCAGGAGAGAGAACTTGCACAAAATACAGATTAAACTAGAAGCAGTGCTCTTCCGAGCACAGGTCTCCACCAGGCCACACAAATCGGCCTGTTATAGCGCCACCATGAGGCTGATTTAAAAAATGTGGGGCAGAGGTTCTGAATTAGCATCCAGGGAGTGTGTGTGCTCAGTTTGGCAGCGATCGGGCCAACGGCGCCGGAGATTAGCTGGTAACAACCAGGCCACACAAATCGGCCTGTTATAGCGCCACCATGAGGCTGATTTGAAAAATGTGGGGCAGAGGTTCTAGATTGGCATCCAGGGAGTGTGTGTGCTCAGTTTGGCAGCGATCGGGCCAACGGTGACTGAGATTAGCTGTTCACAAACTGCGAGGACGCACGCACGGACGCACGGACGGACGCACGGACGGACGGACGGACGGACGGACGGAGGGGAAAACATACTCTTCCTCAGCCTTCGGCTGGTGGAGACAACTAGTGACATTGGAAGTGATGGTCCTAGGAGACAAGCCGACAGAATTGGTACTGGAACACTAAAATTGAAGCTGATAAATGGATACACCTTGCTGATTGGCTGAACATTTTCAACCCACCTGAAAATGTATCTTCTGTTTATTAAAGAGTTGGAGTTACTGAAAAAACACTCTATAACAATGATTACTATCAGAATATAGTGCTTTCACTTTCAAACTTTTTTTTCTCTTTTCTTGTCTTTTTTACTTACTTACACTACCTTAACCCTTTCAGTGCCCAGAATCACCACTAGAGGGCGCCCAATGGCCATAGAATCCACCATAGACATACGCTGTATAGCCGTGCGCAGCCATGACGCGCCTGAACACTTTCCTTTGTGCATGAACAGGAACAGGATGAAGTTAGCTTGAAGTTAGCTATTGGCTACCAAGCATTTTAGAAGCCCTATTTTCGGCGATTTGATTAAACCTTGCACACCTCATGGATATGCATGGAACAGAGAAAATGAGCTCTAAAGATCCTGGATTGCATTGGAGTGGATGGCAAATATCGGCGGCGCGACGCTCTTAAAAAAAAAAAAAGGCCGAACTAGTTCGGGATTGGCACCCCGAACGTTAATAAGGTCCAAACTATCCCGATAGGCACAATAAGAGTTAAGTAGTGGTATTCATGTGGATTCATTATGTGGAATTAAATGATAAGGCTAATATACAATGGTTGAACGATTACATTTGGATATTTTCTGCTATTTTAAAAAGTCAACGTTATTCCCAGGCATATTTTCACAGTTTTTCTGTAACTCTGCTTTTACTTAACATTTTTAGAGTTGTGCTTGTTGTGGCTAAATTGGAGATGAGTCAGACCACATAACCGCCTTCATAAAAATAGTGCTTGACTTGGAAAGTATGGATGGCACCAATCTTGCTAGATAATAAGACCTATTGTCAGTAGTATAGAACCTTTTCCTTCACACTAAGGTTTGGTATAACAGTTTCTTTAGTTATAGTCTCACACAGTGGAAAGTGCTGTGTCTTGAAAATGTTATGAGCCTCATTGGGAGTAGTTCTCTGCCACAATTGTGCAAAATTGACCTCATTAACAATAATTTGAATGAATGTTAATAGAGTGGGAATGAAAGCTAAATGGCCTCAATGGACCAGAACCAAAACTCACCATGCTTACAATATAACTCATGTTCTCTGAGTGAGACAAAGGGTTTGAGGAATTGTTCTAGTTAAGGAATAGGAGGAAATAGATGGAAGGTTTTCTGTTAGTCAAGATGAAAAGCCACAGGTTTTGCTTCTCGAGACATTCCTTCCCTGTCAAAGAAGCCACTGGAAACTTTCTCTCAAGTGATTCATTCCCATTAAGCCCTAGGAGTACTCAAGGAAATTGTTGGATTTAACCTGAAATTCTAGGTGCTGAACACCCACAGTGAACTGAGTTGAGGTGAACATGAATCCCCCACCCCCAACATTTAATAATAATAATAAAATAGACTAGAAAGATGCAATGATGCAAATGAATTCCGTCTTACAGTACCATTTGAATTGTCCATTTGGAATTAATTCACTAATACATTAATGGCTATACATGTAGATCTGTGTGTCAGTCATTGTCCCTTTTATGCCCATATACAGTATGGACTCCTGGTTTATAGATGTGCCCATATTCAGTTACTTCTTCTTTCGTGTATGATCGTCCTTGATGATTGGTTGACGACATTATATTTCACAAGATTTCTTGTTACTTATAGGGGAGGCCATGGGGCTATATTCAGTTACAAGCTAGTTTGAGTCACAGAGAGGCCTATATGACATGATTTTGATGTATTTTGACAAAGCTGTAGATGCTGGAATGTCACTTCAGTGTGGAAAAGACATTCTGCCACGCATGTTCTCATAGAACGACTGTATGAATTGATAGAATTAATTTCATGATAGTTTCTGAGTAGATTTCATGTGAAACTTTAATATAAAGTGAAACACTCATTGGGAATTCCACCCCATGGTTGTCAATCCACACTAGTACATTGAAGTAGTCAATCTCCGATTTAAAATGTGAATGATTTATTTTTAGCCCTCACTACATCTGACATTACTAGTGCATAGCAAATGCGCATTCATGTGTGTTGTGAATGAGTGTCTGAGTATGTCGCTTTTGTGTAATTCAGAGAGAAAATGTGTGCTTTTTAGCGTTTTTAGACACTTCAAAAGTTGCTGAATTAATATTAAAAAGCAGCTAAATGTGTTGCTAGGTTCTCTTGGAAAAATCTGTTGCAGGGGTAGTCTGAAAAGTTACTAAATTAAGCAACTAAATTGATAAGTTGACAACAATGACACTGGTGAACTTGACTGTTCGCCAATGACAATTGTTGGAAAGAGTTTTCTCTATTTTGTTGTAGGATAGTGCAATGTCACCTCGGGGCAGCATTAACAAGAGCTGTTTTAATACATGTCCTTTACAAATAAATGTGACTTGACTTGATTAAAGTAGCGACAAAGTGGCTAATCCAAAAGGGAAACTACTGTTCCAATCCAGTTCCTCTGCAATGGAGAGACATCCATCATATTCTGAGAAACCACTCCTTTTCCAGACATGAGCTCGGTCATTGTTCATCATATTTTCCTTGATCGAAACTGAGCATGGCTGTTAGGGGTGGACAGTGGGGGCTTTGGTCCTTGCTCCAGTAATGTTTGACTCATAAACAACTGAGGTATGTGCGTGGCTTTTAGAGGCTTAAAACCAACTGTTTTGTCCCGTTGAGTCATCTGTCTCACCAGACAAGTTAAGTAATCACTTTTTTGCCTCCGAGACAGGCGATGCGTGTTCTGATATGCATGGGATTTGTCAGTGTCTTCCATTTTTGGCAGATGCTTTTTATGGGTTAAGTAGAACCACATAGAATGGGATACAACAAAGATAGCTTTAAACCAGCGATGCCAACTAGTGATGAGCTGTTATAGCTGTTATAGCGCCACCATGAGGCTGATGTGATTTTTCTTAAGTGGCATTTATTCCTCTGCCTATTGGGAATGTGCATGCACAATTTCACCAAAATCGCACACTGCGTTCAGGATTTCAGGCATTTTATTCAAAACTGACCAATCCTGCAAACTTTGAAAGCCAGTTTTAGCCAATCAGGATGGAATATGGAAAATCTGACACATCCATGTCGATCACATGACTGTAGAGATACTGTCTACTGATTTACGTGATTTTTGGACAAAATCTGTAGGAGTACTGGCAAAAGTTAGTTTTGCAAAAGTCGGCCTCCTGGTGGCGCTAGAACAGGCCCATGTGAAATATTTGGGGCAGAGGTTCTGAATTGGTGTCGAGGGAGTGTGTGTGCACAGTTTGGCAGCGACCGGGCCAACGGCGCCGGAGATTAGCTGGTAACGGACAAACGGACGGACGGACGGACGGACGCACGGACGGACGCACGGACGGACGGACGGAGGGGAAAACATACTCTCCCTCAGCCTTCGGCTGGTGGAGACAATGATACTATATAGGCTATATAGGCTATATGAATTTATTTAAAGAAAATCATATTTTTTCAAAAAATGTAAAACCTTGAAAAATGAGTTTTCATTGTGATAGCGATGAATAGGAACTAAAGTATACAATCTTAGTTCCACTGATCCAAGCCGGAACACAATCGATTGATTTGTCATTAAAATAAACATAAAATGCACGTGACATGCGGCCGCTAAGTGACCAGATGGGTGAGCCGCCAACCCTTTAGAGATTTTACAAGTGGGCCCCGATCCAGAAACGGTTGGGAACCTCCGCTTTAAAAAACCTTTTGATATGATGTGGTCTGTGTTTTTTATGTATTGCAGAGGGGTGTTGTGGGTGGGGGTGGGGGAAGAAGGAGGGCAGGGGTTTAACTGTGCGTCCGGTCTGTGTCTTGGGTCATGACCCCAAAGCCTTTCGTCTTGTCAAAAAGGGAACCTCCTGTCTGTTTTTCCCTCTTCTTTCCCGTCCCAGTGGACTCATTACCCACATCCCTGATGGTGGTGTTGAGTGATCAAATGACACGACACTTAAAGCGATACTTCAGCTTGGAAGTACAGTCCTGTAAGTGTTTGGCACACTTTTCCCAGGGAAAAATTAAACAACCATCTGCCATCAATATTGGGTGTCCTCAACAAGCATTGTGATGTTGCATGATGCAAGTATTGCGGTAAAAAAAGTGTATTTCTATGGCATATACGAAGTTAAAGCATAGCAACCACGTAGACATTTTTGTTTTGTAGTGTGCATGTCTGGGTTGGGTTGGGTTTGAACTAATTTAGCCTGTTTGCAATTATTGATGATGAGAGTTGGAGGGGGAAAAGCTGGAGATGATGTCATTGGTTAATACATATTCCAGGGGCGACTAATGGAGTTTGGCTGTTCAGGGAGTCGTGTCAAAGTTCACCCTTCAGGAAATGGAAAACGCTCCAAAGTGAAATATCACGTTAAGTCCCATCACAGAAGTTAGATACGGCGGTGAGTGACTGAGGAGCATTTGGGTTTAGTCCAACAGTAAGCAATGCCATGAACAGAAAGAAAAGTAAAAATAGCCTTGCAATGTTCCTGTGGACCAATACGATGAACGTAGATTCATAATATATGTTGACATACAATATTAAAATGCCACAATAATTATCATAAATGCATTACAAAAGAAGAAGAATCTTGTCACGCTAGTTACTTTAAAAACACATACTTGTTTGCTTGTTTTCTTAACTCTCTAATTCCTCGACCACTGTGTGTGTGTGTGTGTGTGTGTGTGTGTGTGTGTGTGTGTGTGTGTGTGTGTGTGTGTGTGTGTGTGTGTGTGTGTGTGTGTGTGTGTGTGTGTGTGTGTGTGTGTGTGTGTGTGTGTGTGTGTGTGTGTGTGTGTGTGTGTGTGTGTGTGTGTGTGTGTGTGTGTGGTCATTAATGCTGTACCACGTGAATGTGGTGAGTGGGATTTATTTATGTGGGTGGGATGTTAGGGTGGTCATTATGCATGTTTGCTTCTTTTGGTGTATTTCGCAATTATGGCTGTAGCATCTAACCACATGAACCCTTCTGGGAAATGTCAAAGTAGGCAAACAATGAGCACAAGCAAAAATAGCATACCTACAAGCTCACAACATGTCGCGTGGTGAATGCTGAAAACGTGACCTGTGTCATTATCCTTTGGCCATGTTCATCCTAGGGGCATGGGAGGGGATTTCGGTGCTTGGGGATTTGATTTTTGGGGAAATATACAGTAAGTGTTTCTTTTCAAGCTTTAAAGGAGTTCAATAATATTTTTTTAGTTTTTGTCGCATTCCGAAGCCAATAATTTGAGGAAACTCTTTGTAGTCCCACTTGGGTCTCCATCCGTAATCAATGGAAGAAAATTATAATCAAATTATTGGCTTAGGAATGCGACAAAAACTAAAAAATATTATTGAACTGAAGTCTCCATGGGGTGAGTAAACGATAGAAAAAACATGGGGTGAACTACTCCTTTAATTTGGATGAATATATGAAATGTGTTATACAAATAAAATTGACTTGACTTGATTTACCCTGTTGTTAGTTGACTAGAGTTCAAGGCACTTTGTCAGAGTCACAAGCGTCTGCTAAATGCCTAAATCGTAAATTGTAATCTTCTATTATTCCATTTTCTAATTTATAGCATTCTATTCTGTCAAATTGTATTCTATAATGCTGTATTTCATTCTCTTTGCATAGATAAGGAATCTTTCCATTATGACAGATTTCCTGTCAGCTCCCTGCAGAGAAACCACAGACATTGGCTGGAAGCACTTGAAACAGTGGCCATGGCGTCAGTGCTTTTGCATGGCCCAGACTGTAAAGCTATAAGCAGATCTGCACATCTCCACGGCTTGAATTCAGTTCAAACACAGGTCAAATGCTGAGTCTTTGGAAAACTTAAACAAACCCACATACCGGTATATTCTTCATCTAGGTCAGTAATAAACAATGATGACACTATTCTTTTAGAGAAAGACTTCACCACATTGTAATCTGTTTCTATTTTTGCCTTTGTCTAATAACTTCCATATCTGTGACAATGATTTAGCAACAGTCATCGAGAATGGTTTGAATAATGATCGGTAGAAAAAGATGTTGGTTAGCATTTTACTGCATGGCATTTTTATAGCGTCTAACTATTAGTTCTTCCATTCTGTTCAGAGACTGCGTTATTGCTGACTTGGAGTGTGACAACTGTAATTTCACAGCTTTTAGGCAGCCGTCTCTATTCTGTCACATGCCACCGCAGTGGAAAGCTCTACTTTATTACGTAGTGACATGACATAGACGAAGAGGCGATCCAGGAACTGAAATGATAACACGACCCCATTATCACAGCCAGTTTGACAGCCTGAGTCAGTCTGAGAATAATGACAGAAAGATGGAGCCCTCATACTGACTAGAGGTGGGACGTTCACGAACGAATCGAGTCTTTTGAGCGGCTCTTTGAAATGAAACGATGGGATCTGGTTCGCAGTAGGGAGCTGTTCCTTTCTAATGAAGAGCGGTGGGAAAAGTACAAACATTCTTTACTTATGTAAAAGTATCAATACTGTAGAAATACTCTGCCACAAGTAGAAGTTTGGAAATAAAATGTAGGCTACTTGAGTAAAAGTACAAAAGTATCTGTGTTAAAATGCACTTAAAATACCAATAGTAGAAAATAGTAACCAGTAACACTCCCTAATCGGGAGATAAGCGACCGTAGGTCACTTATCTCCACAAATAGGGCAAAAATGTGTTTGGCCAAAATCTTCCTGATCCATGTTGATGACATGAGTGTAGACATACTGTGTAGTGATTTTCGTGATTTTAGGGCAAAATCTGTAGGAGCAGTGTCCAAAAATGTGTTTTTAAAAATCGGCCTGGAGGTGGCGCTATATGGGAGAGATTCATGTTGATGGGATGAGTGTAGACATACTGTGTACCGATTTGCGTGATTTTAGGGCAAAAATTGTAGGAGCAGTGTCCAAAAATGTGTTTTGCAAGAATCGGCCTCATGGTGGCGCTAGAAGAGGGCCATGTGAGAAATGAGGGGTGGGGTCTCCGCGCCGGCAAGGCGGACGAATAGGTACCGGCCCCGGCTGTCCCGGTCGCTCCTAGCCGGAGTTACGGCATTTTATGTGAGCTGCAGTGTAGGGGGTCCTCCACTGGGGGCGCCACCACTTTTGCATCCGTTCTGGAGCACCAGGAGTGGGTGGTCCCCAGGAATTCCCCGTGAGCAGCCCCGTGGGGGTGGTCATTTGGTCAGTTTAGCACATTTGGTCATTTTTTACATCTGGGGGTCCCCCAGGGACCTGGGGGTCCCTGGAGCTCCGGCGGTCCTTGGAGGTTGTAGTTTGGCAGGTAAGGAAGGTGTGTGCAAAATTTGGCATGGATCGGGGCAACGGTTGCGGAGATATGAGCAGGGCAAGAGTGTGAGGTGTGACAGACAGACTGACTGACTGACTGACTGACTGACGGACTTACACTTTGTGCAGGGTTTGATAGTAAATGCGACCTATGGTCGCAATTATGCAGAATGTCCTATTTCTCAGTTTTTCCAATGTAGAAAATGTAGAAAAATGGTGGAAATGTATATATGGCAGAAATGTATATAGGGTTTAAGTAGCCTAATTTGTAATCATGATCAAAATCTACAAAGTAACTAAAACTAGACCTTACCCGTTCGAATATATGTGCTGCAAAATATGTGCAGAGTGTGGGTTTTGGGGAAAGTAACTGTAACTGCATGGTGCGTGCGTGAGAATATGTGGGAGCATCATAATGTAAGGAGCAGCCCATGGAGGAGTGTATATTTATGATGGATACAAATAATTTAACAGCAAAATTAGGTGAATAGAAGTATGAGGATGTATTTGCTCCACATAAGTTTTCTATACCCGTTGGAAGATGAGACACACATCACCCGTTGCATGCATGACCCATGCAGAGAGAGAGAGAGAGAGAGAGAGAGAGAGAGAGAGAGAGAGAGAGAGAGAGAGAGAGAGAGAGAGAGAGAGAGAGAGAGAGAGAGAGAGAGAGAGAGAGAGAGAGAGAGAGAGAGAGAGAGAGAGAGAGAGAGAGAGAGAGAGAGAGAGAGAGAGAGAGAGAGAGAGAGAGAGAGAGAGAGAGAGAGAGAGAGACTGCAACATTCCTAACTGTGAGAGAGGTGTGTGTGGGCCCGGGGCTACAGATCCCATGGCCTGGAGGAACGGACCGTAACCCTGACAACAGGCTGTAGAGCTGTAGAGTGAAGAAACGCTAAAAAATCGCTAGAATTTGGGAAAAATGAAATTCGGGCTCCGTCACCGTGTGTATAATGCTAATGACCAATGCCATGTTAAATTTGAGATCAGTCGCTGAAGCGAGTGAATAGATAATGCATTTTGTGACTGACTGACCTCTCTCTCTAATTATATGTTTACAGTTTACAGTTTAGGCATTTAGCAGACGCTTTTAATCCAAAGCGACTTACAATAAGCAGATAACATCACAATAATAAACAAGATAATATGTCAGTACATCATCAACAATATAACAAATGCAAATGGATATCTATCTAGAAAAAAACACAATATAATCAAAGTTCTGAAAAAACCTAAAAAACAAAAACAAATGCTAACTAGCTTCATGTATTCATTGATTCTTTTTCTGTAGTGCTAAGGGTTTATGTTAGATGAGCCAGTCTTTTTGAACGGCTCTTAGAAAGGAACGGATCCCAGAGATCCGGCTCACTTCAAAGAGCCATAAATCCCATCTCTTAATACTGACTGGACGAGAATGGATGGAGGTAGAGAGAGAGAGGGGAGACGACAGGAAGATGGATGGCGATGCTCTATTTGCGCACACTTTTACTAATGACTGTCAGAATCAAATTGCGTTTTGGAGACTCCTTTCTGGCTCTCAACGCAGAATAACATGCCGTATGCACCGGGTTTAACCACCTTTCTTCCACCAACTTTACAAAATGTTCAAAATTATTAAAATTACAAGCTCTCAACCCTTCTCGATGTTTAGAGTTTAGAAGATTTTCACCTAAAATGACATGCCCAAACCTCAGGGTTGCCCAATTGAACCATGTTGTACCAATTCTGGGGCCAACATTTGGCAAAAATGGACGATCTACACACTCGCATTGAGCTTGTAGATCAGCTATTTTTGACCAAGATCTTTGTTGTAGAGTGAAAAAGTATTGGACCTAGTATGGAGCCTCAGAGAGCCCAAGCCAACTAAGTATATACGGTTTAGTGGTGGAAAGTAACTAAGTACATTTACTCAAGTAATGTACTTAAGTACAAATCTGAGGATTTTTTACTTTACTGGATTGTTTCCAATTTTTACTTCTACTCCACTACTTCTCAGAGGCAAATATTGTATTTTACTCGACTCCAATTATTCGTAAATTTTAGTTAGGCTTACTAGTTAGCCTATTTTGTAGATTTGGATTATTATTACAAAACATACATTACCCACTTCATCCCTATATACATTTCGGCCTTAGCAGATCTACAAGCTCACAATGCGTCACATTTTTATACTTTTGAAAACTTCTGCATAGTGAGTTCTTTCTACTTCTGGTACTTCGGTACATACCAATACTTCTGTACTTTTACTCAAGTACGTTTTGAATTCCGGACTTTTACTTGTAACAGACAATTTCTACAATAGGGTATTGATACTTTTACTTAAATAAAACATGTGACTACTTCTTCCGTCTCTGATAAGATTGAACAGGAATGCCCCTACTCTTATCTCTGCCACCGTTGCAGCCTATCCATGCCAAACTTTGCACACACACTCCTTGGATGGATGGCAAATCACAACCTCCGCCCCTGATTTCTCACACGGCCCTCTTCTAGCGCCACCATCAGGCCGATTTTTGCTAATAAACATTTTTGTACACTCCTCCTACAGATTTTGGTCTAAAATCACGCAAAGCGGTACACAGTGTCTCTAAAGTCATATCATCAACATGGATCAGTCCCATTTCCCATATTCCCTCCTGATTGGCTACGATTGCCTTCTAAAGTTTGTGTATGCGACGTGACGGTCTCTTATCTCCCGATTAGGGAGTCTTACTGGTGCTACTATTTCATAATTGTACTGTACTCCTTTTCTCTTAATTCATGTATTCAGTGTAGATACTGAGCATGCATGAACAGAGTGCTTTCCCTGTGGCCCGGAGGCAAAGAAAGCTACTGGAAAATCTGAAATGCACACAGTGGAAAAAATATTTTCAGCTCCCTGTCAAAGGATCGTTATAGTGTTTGATGTTGGAGCTATTAACCTATCCCGACCGCACGAAGCTGTGTTCATTGAAAGATGGAAACAGTGCTGAAATACTTGACTCAAATAAATCATAACCACAATTCCTTAAGTGGAATGTTATTCAAACAGGGATAAGGGGCATTTCAGAAAGACTGTGAGAGTGTCTCACGAAAGTGTCCCCAATATTCAATAACCATTCATGTGTAAGTTGACAACATGATCTTACGATGAGCCAAACCTAAATACTTAATTTATTCCATATTCAGACAATCAATCGTATGAATGAACATATCAAACTTATAAATAAGTTAAAAAGTTATCACAACTGAAATAAAAATACACAATTATAATAATAATACAAACCACTTGAAAACACAGCAGAACCTTTTCTGGAGACGTGTGCAGCATTCATCAGTTATTACATTAAAGGAGTAGTTCACCCCCAAAATGACTTTTTTTCTATTGATTAGTCACGCCATGGAGACCAGAGTTCAATAATATTTTTAGTTTTTTTGTCGCAAAAATGTGATAACAATAAATTTACACCCATTGATTCCGGATGGGGACCCGTTTCGAAACGGGTCCCCATCCGGAATCAATGGGGGTAAATTTACTCGAATCAAATTTTTGTCTTAGGAATGTGACAAAAACCAAAACATATTATTGAACTCTACTCTCCATGGCATGAGTAATCAATAGAAAAAAAGTCATTTTGGGGGTGAACTACTCCTTTAATTTGTTATCATGTTTGCGAATGGCTACTTTATTCACAGTAACAAAGTTAGCATTTGTTGAGCATGGTAAAGAGCCTTGAATGAATACTGTATTCTTCACTGTGCAGTACTTGACTGTGCCACTCATATGACAAAATGAAATATGCCCAGAAGTAGGAGCTGGGGGACTTAGGAAAAAGAAAAAGAAGAAGTGAAAAATGATTCCACCCAAAAGTATAAAAGTGCACACTTATACAGATGTGAAACAACAATGTGAGTCCGTTCTGAAGGTTCAGGTTTGAAGGTTCAGGAAATGTGGTTCTCTATATGCTGAGCGAGCACATGTTGGTGAAAGAGTGGGGGCTGCACAGGCCACCCTCACTGACGGTTTTCCATCGTGGTGAGTCCTCAGACAGACACCACATCCAAAGAGACGGTTTCTCTGTTTATGGAGACGATGAAGCAGGACCGCTATCCTACTGTTCAGCTTAGGATTTCACTCAGAAAACAACAACACTGTGCTGACGCTTTACACTCGCACAGATAAATCCCTGTGTCTTTGACTGATTAAAAGATTACATGCTTAGTTGCCCCGTAGCGTTTGTTTCGGCATGTAATTACTGTTGCACAAATTTGTACGCATCAGAATAATTGATTCAATGATTCAATTGAACTTGCATTGTGTCAACGGATGTATCTTAACTCCATCCATCTTCAGCAAAAACTCTCAGCTGACAGTAGTGACAGGCCTGGAGACGGATGCCTTCCTCTGTCCAGTCCAAAGCCTCTTTATCTTGGAGAAAGAATGCCTCTTTAGCTTTTGAATAGCGTGCCAGTTCTAGAAGCCAATGTTTGTCAGCAGCTGAATGCAGTGGGACCAGTGTCTTGGCTACTGTCACTTAACAAGTATCCATCTTAACTCTGGCAACGTAAAGCACTAACGTGTAAAGTTTGGTTTCATTGGGAGGATGTACGTTTATATACTGACAGTACTCAGCAGGAAATGTTAACAATCAGTCTCTAAAGTGAGAACACAGGGTCACCTAAGACCCATGAAAACTTCAATTCAGAGACAGATCTGCAAATAATTTGTAGGGATTTAACCTGCTTCGCCTCCCCAAAGGGTGGATTGTACTTCATCAGGACTCTTCAGATGGAGTCAGGTAATTTCTCAGTCACTGACAGGTTCAGTACATGCTACATTATCTTGTTGCAACTTTCTTTGAACCAGGTCTAATGAGAATAAAACACAGACAGAACCTAACTAATTTTACCATACAACGCTTATTCTCTGAATGCACACAATAATAGATCTTATTATAGAACAAATTTACTTCCAATTTTCAGTACTTTTACTTCCACTCCACGACATTTCAGAGGCAGATATTGTACTTTTACTCCTCTATATTTGAAAACATTAGTTACTAGTTTCTTTCAGCCCATATATTCAAGCTCACAATGTGTCACATTGAAGATCGTCTGTTTTCAACAGTTTTCTTTTATACATTTTATACATTTGAAAACTTGTGAAACGGGACATTCGGCATAATGAGTACTTTTTACTACTACTTTTGGTACTTTAAGTACATTCATTTTGATTCCAAAAGATGTTTACTTTTACTCAAGTAAATTTTGAATTCTGAACTTTTACTTTTAACAGCGTATTTCTACATTGCAGTATTGATACTTTTACTTAAGTAAAAAATCTGATTACTCTTTCCACCACTGCTGAAAGCACACAATAATGTATCCTACAAACGTATCCTCTCCTTCATTCTCAAAGTGGATTCCAGGGACTCTGTGGGTTCCTTTAGTTTAGGGGGTTCTAAAGTGACCCATACAAGTCTGTAACTCTTGACAGTGTACAAATGGAACCAAATGAACCTTTAACGGGTCCATTTGGTTCCATTTGTACGCTGTCAGAGTTAAGGGGAGACCTTGAAATTTGAATGTTTGAGAAACACCCACCTATAATATCTCGTCGTTGCACTCACTGGTCCTGCTCGGCTGTTTGCCTGGCTCTCCCTTTTTCTTGCTACATTTTCCATCAGCCTTTGGAAACCTCGCTGTCACAAAGTGCAATAAAGGTGGTCGGCTGTGAGCAAAAGGGACTAATTCGCGTGTGAGGTTTTACAGCCTGTCAGGTTTTATTTTTCATTTTATTTCACTGCTCCGCTGACTGCTCCTGCGGTTGACATGCGATAGATCACAGACTCTGTCTCTCCTCTCTTGTAGATACAGTGTCCACAGAGGCACCGTTAGAGGAGATGACACAGTCTTTGATGATCACCCTAATCCCCGACAGGTCCCATGGAGCCCTGGCTTGCGTCGGGGAGGCCTCAACCGTAAACAGCACCTCTGCACCTTGGCTGAATTACAGCCTCAGTAACACATCAATATTATACCGACCACTTGTGATGCTGCAGTATTTTTGCATGGTTCTGCTCTTTGCTGCATTTTCTGTCAAAGAAAAGAAATACTACTACCACTATGTAGTCAGTCATCGTGTATAGACTGCAAGTTGGATTGTCGTGTGTGCATGCATGCATGTGCACACACTCATTTTAAAAGTCAGCAGAGGCTGGGTATTGTCAGGAGACGTAGCACATTCACACACCAAATGATTTGAGTGGACTGTAAAAGTTTATGTGGTGTGCTAAAAGGGATTCCAAATGCTTTTCTTTTATTACTAGAAGGAATGTTTCTGGATGCTGAGTTGGGTCAGAGGTTAGGTTAGTAATACCTCAGCTGTGTTCTCTTGTCTGCCGTAGTTGGGTTAGCATTAGGGATGGCGTTTGTAACTTTATCAAGCGTGACGTCTCATTATCGCGACACAATAGAAGAAAGGCATGAGCTGTACATGTTTTATTGCAACATACTTGTGATACATGATAGATTTTGTTACATTTATATTACAAATATCTTTTATGTACAGACACAATGTTGTGTTGGATCTATTGGCATCAACAAACCAATATATTTATACAGTACATACACTGCTTGATTCATACAAGCAAATGAATAGGCCTACCTGTTAAAACAACAAAAGATTTAAAAAGCCCATTTAAGACATGACTGTGAAGATACTACAGTTCTATAAAGGTTTTGTAGTTGATTAATCATTGAGTTCCTAAGTATTCTTGGATCTTTTGTTCGTCCAAATATCGTAGAAAGATCAGTCAGCTAATGAACAGTTGTTGAACGTAATGAGAAGAAATACAAATCTATTCAAATGTTGTTATACCAGGTAAGGGGAAAATGCCAGTGTTTTATGTACTGTAAGTTGATAGTGCCATGAAGAACACTGGCCTGATTCTCAACACCAGCATCACACTTCAAGAATATTGTTATTGTTCCTTTATACCATGGCCACAGATTCTGACTGGCCGTAGAGTGTGCAATATTTTCTGATAACCGCACAGCTTTGATGTTCTAAATCAATATGCATAATAAAAGTTATACTGTTTTAACAGTTATTTAAGCTAACACAAGCGTTGCATTCAACGCTTAACCTGTTTGGGGAAGATGAAATGTAGTAGTAGCACTATTCATATTTTAATTGTACAGTAGGTCAGTGGCCATGGTATGAGTGGGACAATCAACTCTGGAAAAATAAAAAATAATAACCTCAGCAAGATAATGAGCCTCCACACGACTGATTCTCAAACCATTGAATTCCAAAGACCCCCATAATTCTTAGAGTGTACAAATTGGTTCCATTTGTATACGCTCCGAGTTACAGAACCTGTAAGGGTCCCTTTGGAACTCCCCTCAAGGAACCCTGAGGGTCCCTGGACCCCACTTTGAGAACACTGCTGCACAACATGCGGTATTGTTCAATAACGGCATGGCTCCTCATTGATTATCCCTTGCATAAGTTACAGTAAACACCCGCAATACTTTAAATGAAATTAAAAGCTAGCCACTGGATACGGTTTCCTGTGTCATGATCTGCATGTTATTGAATCAGTACAATCAATTACTGTATATGATACACTATACGGAATGACTTCTACCTCAAAGCTACTCTGCTGAATTACTGTAATGTGTTATTTTTTATATATAAAATGATGTTCAAGGTTCTTGTGAAAATCAAGGGAAAACACTGTCCATATCAAGTCAACATAGCAGGTTTCTCATCCCAAACTCCAGGTTAGCACCGGATCAAAGGCAGTGTACTGGACACAACTCCTGAGCATTGAGTCTAGCATAAAAAAAAAGCATAATAGTAAGGCCCACTGGAAATCAGATACACATATTTGTAGGAGCTTTCAGGAGGTACCAGAGTTCAGTTCACGAATAGTTCAGCATGACGCTTTGATATTGCACTTTCAACATCTCCTCTTCCTCTTTGTGAACTGGCTTTTTTTTACAGGTGCCACTCCACTCCATAAAACAAAATGGATTTTAGGCACTACAAAAAAGGATTTTGAGTAGTGACAGCGGCAAGTGTTTTTTTCTTTTTTCTCGGATGCCTAGTGGAAGGTATTTGGGTTTGGACGGATCATCATGACTACTTTCTTCAGGGAGTAGGCGCCGCCTCGGAACTCGGCCCAGTAGACTCCGTCCTGGTAGCGGCTGCGGTAGTGCCCTCCTCTGTACCAAACTCCGTTCAGGTTAGAATGGGCGCAGGAATTGTACCACCAACCCCCCTTCTGGTAGTGGGCACAGTTACCTGAGAAGAGGCAAATAATTAGAACGGGGTACACATGCAGATATACAAGCTCACAGCGTGGCACAGAGTGAAAAATTGTGAAAATTCAAATTTTGACCCGATTCTATAAGTGTCTTTGGAATCCTTCTAAGATTTTTTGAAAAACCTATGTTTCTATGTCAATCTGGCCAGCCATCGTCAAAGAAAAGGTCCTTTTCACTTAACTGGAGCTCAGTTAGTCTGTTCTTGAGAGACTACTATGTCAGTGGTTCTCAAACCTTTTCATGTGAAGGACCCCCAAAATCATATGTATTTGGCCACGGACCCCCCATCTCAAGATATTTAGTTCCAGGGACCCCCCAGAACAAAATTTTAGTTACAAACGTTCGCTTTAAAAATACATATATTCAAAGATTTGCACACATTTTCACGACTTTTTCAAAAATAGCAGATCTACAAGCTCGCAGCGCGGCACTCGGTGCCGCGCTGTGAGCTTGTATATCTGCTATTTTTCACTGGTTAAAGCATGTAATAATTCTAGGCCTAAATGGGTTAACCACTTTGACTAATATTTTTTCTAAGAAATAGCGGATCTACAAGATCTACAAGATACTTATTTTGCTAAGTAGTGCTTAAGTAGTTCAAACAGTTATACATACAGACTAGTACAGACAGACATTCACACAGAATCATGATTATCATAATACATCATATCAAGGTACAATAATCACAATACAGGTCCCACAGAGCATTTTTGGGGCTTTTAGATGTCTAAAATATGTCTAAACGGCTAGTCTAAAACCAGGTTATACTTATAACTGGTCTAAAAGTGAAAGTTTTTTAGCCGTCTAAGCTTAGCTTGACGTTGAAACAACATCATTTCAACGGCTATTTATAGACCGTCTATATACTGTATAGCCTTTGAAATGACGTTGAAACAGTCTAAGCCTAGCCTTCTAAAAATCATTCACTTTTAGACAGTCTTCTTCTTCTTTCGTGTATCATCGTCCTTGATGATTTTGACGATTTTAGGCGGATGTCTAATAGCCAACTATGGCTCACGGGGGAGGTTGACGCTTGTTTTGCTTACTCTATCTCCGTGAGATATGTTTTCCTGGCATACATTGTATTGTTCATTGTTAAAACTGTCCAAATTCACCCAGTGGACCATTTTCTCAGGTAAACATTGTGTTTTATTTGGGCGTTTCTGCGTGCCAGCATGGCGTCAACCACAGGAACCGTCTATGCTCGCACGCAGCAACACCTAAAAAAAATGAAACATAATCGCAAATCATGTTATTGCCTTCAGCTGTGTTTACCCGTCAAACTGTCTGCCGTGAAAAGGGCTTATTGAGAAAACATGTGTGGTCATCATTCATAATTCCCACCTGTGTACACGTCATGGTCTCTGTCCAGAGTTGTGAACTGTTTGCCGTTGTGCCAGGTGAGAGAGTCTCCAGCGTTGCCATGGTAGCGCCCCACCTTCAGCTTGTAGAAGTCGCTCTCGGCCTCCACCCTGAAGCTGGCGTACTCCGCAAACACCTTCCTGCCAGACCAGTCCTCCAGCGTGACCAGGAGCTTGTAGTTGGCCTGGTTGGTCAGCCAGTAGATGTTCTCCAGGCCCAGCCAGTATTCACCATCGATATTGCCAAAGCCTTGCTGTGAGGGGCGAGAGATGAGAGACAACATCGTCAGCAAAACGCAGTTTTTAAGAGTTCTCTTTTTAATGGCTCGGTTGGAAACTGTTGGTTTTGGTGTCGTGGGGGTAATTCGGGGTCGTGCCTCTGTGTTTGCGAGGTAATTGTAGATTTAGTTGTTTTTTACGGTGTTGGTTATTATCAGGGAATATTATAGCAAATGGACCATGTGTCTGGTTTATGGTGAGCATTGTGTGCCCAGGTTTCCACTATTACCCTGTTATTGAGAGAAAAAATGCTGCCTGCAGTGTGTCTAGTAGAGGGATCAGAACCGCTGTAGCACAGTTTGTGCTGCTTTAGTGTTTCTGACATAGCTCTGCTTATATGTTGGTATATGGCATCCATTACTCGGCACATGCTTTGAATCACGCGAAGGCCCTCTGTGTGAGAGAACAAATGTTATTCGCTATCCCTTGTGGTTTAGGGTTTAACCCATTCAGAACGGGTACACAATTTGTGTTTCATTATTTTATGCTTTAAATATTGAAAAATAGCAGATATACAAGCTCACAGCGCGGCAAAATTTGAATTTTGACCCGATTCTATAAGTGTCTTTTGAATCCTTCTAAGATTTTTGGAAAAACCTATGTTTCTATGTCAGCAATCTGGCCAGCCATCGTCAAAAGAAAAGGTCCTTTTCACTCAACTGGAGCTCAGTTAGTCTGTTCTTGAGAGACTACTATGTCAGTGGTATCAAACCTTTTCATGTGAAGGACCCCCAAAATGATATTTATTTGGCCACGGACCCCCATCTCAAAATATTTAGTTCCAGGGACCACCCAGAAGCGAAATTTGAGTTGCAAACGTTCGCTTTGAAAATACATATATTCAAAGATTTTCACACATTTTCACGACTTTTTCAAAAATAGCAGATCTGCAAGCTCGCAGCGCGGCACTCGGTGCCGCGCTGTGAGCTTGTATATCTGCTATTTTTCAATAGTTAAAGCATCCACAAATGTTAGGCCTAAATGGGTTAATGTTAAGGTCCGGGAAAGATCCGTTCTATTGACCTTGTCAAGGATTTAATCAGAGCCTGTGTAAATTGTTTGCTTGAAATCTATTATACCTCATTGAACTGTTTCACCTTGTTCAAGCGCCCACAATGAAAAATTACCCTTCCATCTGGTAACAGTCTCTCCTCACTCTTTAACGCTGGCCAATGGCCACCGACCTGCTTGTTTGGAGTCCTGTCGCTATGACAAGTCATTTCTGTGCCACGCGTGCTCCAAAAAGGAACATTTTTCACGAGTATCAAATCAACTATTGATAGATTTGTTTCCAAAATGGCTGGCTGTCTCTGACATATTTCTCTCATGAGCGCTCGTCGCGCATGAACTAATTTCACAAAGGCCCAGCTGACGGTGTTGGATGTTATGAGTCATAAGGCCAGTGATTGACTGGAGCGGAGCCTGAGCAGGTAAAAAATCAGGCACTCTCAAATCCTCGGCAATTACCGACTCCATGATTCACTCACATCTGGTTAGAGTCAAAACAACACACGTGAGCCACACTCCCCGAATCCCCGTTCAAACTATGAGGTCTTTGATTTGGCGTCGGGTCTGTGCACCTTGTACGTCTCCCAGTTCCTGAAGAAGTTGACGGAGCCGTCTAGCCTCCTCTGGATCACCGTCCAGCCGCCTGGGTCGTGCCTCTGGTCACACCACACCTGCATGAGCCGGTTGGCGTTCTCTGGCTTCACCAGGTACATGTTGCTGGATGTGTGGCCGTCATCCAGTGCCGCCAGGCAGTCCTTAAATGGACCTGTGAAGCACAATCGTTGCGTTAGACCAGTGGTTCTCAAACTTTTTCTTGTCAAGGAACCCCCAAATTGACACGTATTAGCCTGCAGACCCCCATTTAAAAAGATAATATGCCAGGGACCCGCATTAGAGAAGATTTTGACGGCTCTAGCAGTGATTCCCAACCATTTTAATTTCAAGGACCCCCAGTTTGACATGCATTAGGCTGTGGCCCCCCATTTAATGGTATTTCTATCTCTGAGATGTATAAATGTATATTGTAAAATCAATGTTAAGTTAAGTTAGAGTAACGGGTCCATTTGGTTCCATTTGTACATTGTCTGACTCTGAATACAGACCCATAAGTGTCCATTTGGTTCCCAACTATCATTTAGCTGGGGAACCCCTGGAACTGCCTCAAGGAGCCCTAGGGGTCCCCGGACCCCACTTTGAGAGCCAATGCATTAGACTTAAGGCATGTGAAAACAACTCAATTAAATCCAAGAGCCCCTCACACCATTACAGAATATCGCAAGAGTTAAGATGGGGACATGGCGAAAACCGGAGAAACGGTTATTATTCTGACTTAGGGAATCACGTTTTTTTCTTATTTTTATTTTTTTCAGCAGGGAAGGCTCTCAGTTTAAGGGTGGAATTGACTTTGGCTGTTGCTCTCACAAGGGAAATGGCTGCAGGCTGTGCGGCCAAAAGAAACACTGGCATGTGGGCAAGGCAGAGTCGTGACTCAATGATGAAACAGTAGCACAAGCAATAGATCACCAGGTGATTTGTCCTCGGTGAGGGATGTATGGCTGTTGTTTTTTCCTTGTTTCACTGCACTGGGCTCGTACTCAACCAAAACATGCTATTTGTTTCCGGGGATGAATTGCTGTTTTGATCAGGTCATTTGTTTGAAATTATCTTAGGCATGTTCTACTTATATGAAACTGAATATGCTTCATATTTAGCCGGGAGTGCACTGTTCAGTTGTCAGAGTGCTTCCCTGGGCCTTACGTCATTTATTTAGTCAAATAGAGTGGATTTCTGGGATTTGATTCGTTTAAGAAAATGCTTGATGAAACCCTCGCCTTACATCACCAGAGTGTGGTTGCATTTAGAGGTCACATTTGTCAACGGAAAAGTACATGTAATGGCAATCCAGCCTGATTTATGTTGGGTCACACGCCTTGTCACACACCGAAAAGAGACAATTAAGAAACTCACAGCGCGTCGCAGTACGCCTAGTGACCTTGGTGATCTGCTATTTTCTGTGTGCGACAGCGGCATACATCTAAGTATAAATCAGCCTTAAACTCGGAGAAAAGAAAATGACTCAGTGGTGTTTGACCTCTTGACTCATTTGCATCTGTTTTATGACTTAAACTGGGGGGAAACTGATCTGAATGGAAACATTGACCACAGCCATAGTCTACGAAGGATTGTGTTTAACATTGTTATGCTGCCTTAGATTTATTGAGGTTTATGTTAGATTCTGCACATGTTCAGTTGGGCTCAGCTTTCTTCTCCAAACCCATACATACCGTATCAGTGAGAACAGTTGGCATTTTGCCTGTGTGCCATTTCTTTCCTACCGTTAAAGAGTCGGCTGATATGGGAAAAATTGCTCTAATGGGGCCACGGGCTCCCCTGCTCCAATTGGCTGTGAATTTTGTTAAAGTGTTTAACCTCTCTCTGAGATTTCACACCTGTTTGGCTTGCCAACTGGCCCGTTTACAAAGTGCTCAAGTACAATGGACACAGAACAGATAGATTGCGGTTCACATGAAGAAGTAGTGACGGTGGTTGCATCTAAAAGTTTGCGTGTGCGTGAGCGAGACATGGAAAAAGGGAGAGGGCAGTGAAAGCTGGAGTGTGAAAGAAAGTGGAGGATAGAGAAAGTTTGTGTATTGTATGTGTGTGCGCGTGTGCGTGCGTGAGAATGTGTGTGTGTGAGAGTGTGGTGTGTGTGAGAGAGAGAAAGGAAGGCCATTGATAAAAGTGGCATTTGGAAGATAGGGATGAACAATTCCTACTACTGTTATACTGTATACAATTAGATGAAAAGGCACATTTAAAATGACACGCCACTGAATGTTTTTAACGCTCAGGAATTAGGGACGAAGTGGCAAACGGTTCGTGTTTATTTTGTCTTAAGGTTTTCTGGAAGGCGTCCACCTCTCTGTGTTGAACAGACACAAGCCAGTGCCGCCCTGCTCTGTTCTGCCTGATAAAGTCTGCAGCTTTGGTGGAACATCTGACTGATTCTTGCCTGTGGTGAAACTGGAACAAATGACATCACACTGACTCTCTATCTCTATCTGTCCATACTTCTCCCCCCTCCCTTTTGCTTTCTCTCCTGTCTAGAGCACTCCCTTTCCCGTCTCTCTCTCTCTCACTCATTCACACCCCCTCCCCCTTCCCTCCCCTCTCCTAATTGTAAAGGTCTTTTTCCCTTCATGTTTAAGTAACTTTTTGGGGTGTAAGTCGCACAGCCGTGGCCAGGAAATTGCTTGCGTCCCTTCACACATTGCAAACAAAGGGCACTGTTCACATGCGGCAGTGAGAACAGCAAGTGGTAGGACAAAATGTCAATGGAAAACACTAAAAGTAGTGCTATGGGCACATTGGGATTTATTCTTGTTAGCTTGCCCTCTTTTTTCCTTCAACACGAGGCCAAAGGAAGGCCTTCTGAAAAACAAACGAGGCCAGCAAATAATGAAAAGCGTATTCTTTTAGCGATTATTAACATAAAAAGACCATTTTGGGTCAATTTAAAAACGCTCCCTCCTAATAGCACATATGCTTAGGAAACCCATGGGCTAGGCTTCAACTAGCCATAGAGACACACGATGTGTTCGCCCTTTCACTATGCTTTGAATTGTGGTTTCTATCAAGGCTTTTTAGAATTATATGCATCTCAAAGGCGTCTAGACAACAGCATCTCTGTTCTGCCTGAGAGCCCTTTTGTTGAGGAATGCGTGGGAATTATTATTTAAGCTGACAACGGTGTGAAGAATGGACACTTGCTGTTGTTGTCTTGTGATTAATGATTAGGCGTTCCAGTGGGGATGTACACAGATATATAAATCTACCCACTCATCCACGCACGCACACGCACGCACGCACGCACGCACACACACACACAAGCACGCACACACACACACACACACACACACACACACACACACACACACACACACACACACACACACAAACACACACATACACACACATACACACTCACACGCTTGTATTCAGCCGCTGTTTGTTTGCTGTTTGTTGGTTGAGATTTCATCGGAAATGAGCAGTTCTGCTTTTTCCACATAGGAACTTTTACAACAAATTCCCTTTGTTTGCGAAGAAAGGACCCTTTTCATAGGGTTTCATATGTGACAGTGGAAGACTCACCAGACGGCTTGTTGGTGGTGGAAGGGCTGTGCGTCCCGCCGGGCAACGTGGGCATGGTGGGAAGGACCGGCGGCAGGGACTTCTGGTCGCTCTGGATCTCGTTGGTGATGTGATCCCGGTTGTTGATGCGCGGCATGACGGGAGGCTGGTAGGGCCTGTTGAGCGGCGGCGATATGGGCGGGGGCTGCGGCCGCGGCCTGGGCTGGGGCACGGGGGCAGGGCGGGGAGCGGGTCGACTCTGACACTGCTCCTCCAGCAGCGCGATGAGGGCGGACTGGTTGGTGGCCAGGGAGGCCAGGTGCTGGTACTTGTGCTCCAGGTCTTTGTACCGACTGGTCAACTGCTGCATCTCGGAGGTCTGGTTGAGGATCCTGTTCTCCATCTGAGCCAGCTCCAGGGCATTGTCCCTCTTCCTGATGATCTCATGCAGCAGCTGCATGTACAGCTGGGTGACCCTGGAGTTCATGTTGCGGCTCTCCTTCCTCAGCAGCTTCACCTCGTTGACGATACCTCCGTCCACCTCCACCAGCTGCTGCAGCGTCTCGATCTGTCTCTTCTGCTTCTGCAGCTCCACGTTGAGCAGCTCCAGCTCCTGCTTGTTGACCCGGTTCTCCAGCTGGGCCTCGGACTCCTTGGAGTTGACGCAGATGGCCCCGGTCACTTTCTGCTGGGGCACGATAAAGGTGTAGGAACACTTGTCCTGTGGCATCTCAGGTGGAGCACGTTTGGTCCTTCCCGCGTATAGAAACTCTCTCTCCAGGCCGTCTTCGCTGCTCTCGAACTCCTGTATCTTCCCCTGAGCACCGGCATTGTCCTTTGTGGGGTCTGTCTGAGACTGCTCAACCGCAGAGACTAGTCCATATGTTAGAAGCAGGCCCAGCAGAATCACCGAAGGGAGCGCCATCAGCTTGGGTAAAGCTCACCAGTGCCTGAGACAGGGATGGAATGGAGACAAGAAAAATATGTTTGTGTTACAAAGACAAGCGTGTGCCACCACATCTCGTTGAGAGACTGACCACATACAGTAGAGTTGACGAGTCATTATGACTTGCAGTTGGCACCTCGAAAAGGTGCATGTTAAGCAGGCCTGGGATGTGGGGTTTCAGTGCAAGCCTCATGGAACCGTTTCCTCGCTCTGTCTGCCAGCCAGAGCATCAATGGAGTTCTTTACAGCCTGTCTGATTGAGAACAGAAACAGGCTGTCCCTCAGGATGCCCTGTTCACAGTGTCCATTACTCGACAGAAGCAGGCAGGCACACAGCTCAGGGAGTTAGGCTGCCCAGGGAAGCCCTATTCATTACATATCCCGACCAGGGGAAGGCTGCAGGTCATTAGAGATTTCACAAAATATAGGCCACCAGAAAGGATTAGAGCTGGAATGAAACTGTATACACGTCCCCTGCTGAGTGCGCCAATGGATGCTGTGCCTTTGAATTATGTCATATATAGGCCACAGAGTTACATAAATATGTAAATATCTAATTTATAAATGAAACATCGAATTGATGATGTATGTAGTATACTTACTGAAATAATAAAATTACACAAAAGTATTCCAATGAGATGCTTTGTCTAATTTATTGTGGACATTTGGCTTTCACCGATGGTTTGGGTAAATTCTCTTTCTGTTACCAAATGTGTTTAATAGGGACTGTTTGAAAGCTACTAATCCTCCCTAATGATGTGCCAATCTCTCCAGTGACTGCTTTTAGGCTACATCGTTGTCAAGGGAGAGTGTTTAGCTTTAGTTAGGCGTCCTGGCTCAGGTTCTCCTTGGGTGACTGCCACTGCGAGGCCTTGACACTCACGAAAACACTCCTATCTTCTCCTCTCCGCAGGCCTGGACTTCTTTGCTTATGGAAAATGTGAGACACTTGCAGATGATGCTATTCGTGGATCTGTTTTAAATATTCATCTTGTTGCATCAGACCTGAACCATAGCCTTTTACCAAAAGAGGCAGATGAGTTTGTATTGACGAGGCAAGCGGTAATCATAAAATATTCCCCCGCGTCTCTTTTTGTGCACTGCCGTTCCAAGCAGAGTTGAAGCCTTGAAACGGAATGAACCTTTCGCAACTTTACCACCTGGCGTGCGAACTAAACAGCCTAATGGAAGTGTTATACAACATAAACCTTATCTGGCTCTGTTTGTTTTCACTGCCAACATCTGAGATATGACCATGTTTAGACAACTCTTCAACAGTACTGTCTCCATCCGCACCTTCAAGGTACAACTCGTAATTTTCCTCCTCAGGAACGCATTGAAACGAGGCGCTGGGCTGTTTGTACCCTGAATCCAAAGTGCAGGCATTTTTATTAGAAAAACAAGCGGGGGCCAACATTTTGAAGGTTGATGTGGTGTTATTAGAGGCGTAGGGGGATGCCACTGCTGAGTGCAGAGGAGAATGTGACTCCTGTGTAAGGATAACAAGGCCCTCAAGCCCCTGGGGCTTCTTTAATTGAAAGCTGCTGCATATTGGATTACAGAGGAGTCCTGTGCAACACCTCTCCTCGGCCAGAAGGAGCTTTTCCGATCGGAAAAGCATCGCGGAGAATGGCACATATTGGCCAGTGTTGGAAGGGGCTTTGTGATCGGTTGGGGATCTCACTTGTGCTCCACTTGCCCCTATGCTTCGTTTTGTTATGAGAAAGATAACCCACCGTTCAAAAAACCAGGAGGGTGCAGGAGGGTTTTTGTCTGGTTACTCTCTGGGCGCGTGGCCAGCACATTAGGTTGCATACGTGGAGAAGAGAAATGCGGAGCTCTCCAAGAATATGACCCTTCAAAGCCTTTGACCCTGTTCGCTATATCCATCCAGAATAGAATGTGTAAACACATTTTGTTAGTGCAAAGGCTTACTTCGAAATTAAACTCTCGCACCCTGCTCAGAATGTGAGTGTACTGATGGTCTATCTGAGCAAACATCTGAACCTATCAGAAACTTCATCAGAACAGTTACCCACATACAGATTACTGCCGCGGTATCAATTTCACTAAAAAAGGCGCCCGCATTTTGGCAGTTCTCTTTTCCACAGAGGCACCTGTTTTTAAACCTACGCGAAGAGCTTGTTTTAACTTCACTTAGAAGCTGCCCTCTCTGTCAACGCAGTATCTTTCTTAGCACTTACCAGGGACGTGCTGGCCATTGGGAAAAGCGGGACAACTCCAGAATGGCCGGTTCATTCCCGGCCGGTCCAGGTCGGCCATTAGGAAAAAAAAAAAAAAAATGGCGGCCTTCGTTCCATTTTTGGGGCTGGGCGGCCAACAAAGTAAATCGTCACTGTCGGGCAGGAACCTTGTATCTCCAAGTTTCAAATGTGTACATTTTTTAAAAGGCTGTTGCACAAAAGTAGTGAAAACAGCAGATCTACAAGCACACAACGCCTCGCGGTGCGAGGCGTTGTGTGCTTGTAGATCGGCTGTTTTCACTAGTTTAAATCATTTTTAAAATGATAAATACAAAACAAACGGTTTTGGACATACAAGGTTTTCACCCGACAACAATGAATTATAACTCATGTACAATAATTGGCCCACTGGCTTGTCACTTTTCATGATCTGAAATGGCAAATCTTTGAGTAGCAGCGCTATAGAGAGATCTCTCTCTGTGGCGCGCAATGAGGGCCTCTCCAACTCTTTTTCCCGGGCTGAATCAGGGGCCCAGCACGTCCCTGGCACTTACGCTGCCGAAAAAGCATGACGTCACCTCAGTACCAAGTTGATGGATGAAGAGAAAACGCATGTTTAACCACAGCACAGATCCTCGGTTGTCAATATGATGGAGAGTGGAATGAGATGGCAGATTGTCTCTCTGACTGTGCTCAGGAATGATGTGACCATATAGATCAAAGTCTACAGAAGTCACTAATAATAGCCTATCAGTAAGCCCAAACCAGGCTAACAGTCGGCCGGCTCACGTCTCAACTCACAAGTGCTGATGACTGTATTTGGCCAGCGGCTGCTGCGGTTTTTCTCCCTGGAATATGAGCTCTGTGTCTGAGACACGCAGGCTGTGCGCTACTGGCTGCTGCCATGGAGGAAGGAGTCCCTTGTGCTGGACGTGGTTAGCCCAGAGGCTCCTTCCATATAGGTTCCTACTGTATGTACACCTCAAAGCTAAGGGGAAATATTCTATAGCTTGTGGTGAAGTGAGTGTGTGTGTGTGTGGTGTGTGTGTGTGTGTGTGTGTGTGTGTGTGTGTGTGTGTGTGTGTGTGTGTGTGTGTGTGTGTGTGTGTGTGTGTGTGTGTGTGTGTGTGTGTGTGTGTGTGTGTGTGTGTGTGTGTGTGTGTGTGTGTGTGTGTGTGTGTGTGTGTGTGTGTGTGTGTGTGTGTGTGTGCGTGTGTGCGTGCGTGCGCATGGTGCATATCGTCACTGTCCGGCAGAAACCCTCTATCTCCCAGTTTCAAATTGACATGTTTTTTAATAAATTGAAGCCCTGCCTCATCATATAAGACTGTTGCACAAAACTAGTGAAAATAGCAGATCTACATACACACAACGTCTCGCACTGAGATGTGTTGTGTGCTTGTATATCGTCTATTTTCATCTATCTATCCCTCCGTCCATCCATCTTCAAACGCTTATCCGGAACTCGGGTCGGGGGTAACAGTTCCAACTGAGATTTCCAGAGTTCCCTATCCTGAGCAACTTCCTCCACTCCCTCCGGGAGTATACCGAGGCGTTCCCAGGCCAGTGTGGAGATATTATCCTTCCATCTGGTCTTTGGTCTGCCACGGGGTCTCCTCTCAGTGGGACGTGCATCGAGGACCTCCCTAGGAAGGCACTCGGGAGGCATCCGTACTAGATGCCTGAACAGTCTATTTTCACTATCCGTAAAACAAAAAAGATTAATAAAAGGGGTGCCTGCTGGCCTACTGGTCCAGGCACATACCACTTAGGCATTGCCACATAGGCATGGATGCCTGGTGGCCTCGCTGGTTCGATTCCCGATCCGGATGACCTTTGCCGCGTGTCACTCCCCATCTCACCCCCCATTTCCTTTCAGTCTACTGTCCTATCAATAAAGGCATAAAAGCCCCCAAAAAAACAAATCTTTAAAATGATGAATACAAAATGGTTTTGGACCTACAAGGTTTCCACCCAACAACGACGATATCATTTCAGTTTTTGAGCCGTGGTCACACCACTCCTAAGCATGAGTGTGTGTGTGTGTGTAGGCTTGTTACTATGCGTGTATGCGTGTGGGTATGTAGCCTGAGCATGAACTGCAATACCGCTGGTGACCAAGTGGCGCTGTTGCATCACACACACACACGCACACACACACACTCACACACATGCACGCACGCACGCACGCACGCACGCACACACATACACGCACACACACACACACGCACCACCGCTCACTTCAAACTTGGTTTGATTTTCTAATTCTTCTCTGAAGGTCATGAGCTACAACAAATGTTTCTGAAAGGAGATCCCTGATTCTTTGTTTTCTCTCTTAATAAGGGCCCCTAATCACCAGAAAGAGGTCCCTCTGTCCCACACCCACTGGAGACCACGTGTCAATAACCCATCCAGAGTCTGCCCGAGGCCAACAACAGTGAGTCCACTCCCAATTTCCACTCGACGCTGCCACCACCGCGGCTCATTATTATCATAACAGCACTTCACCTTAACAAGCTGCCATTGACTGACCAATAGCCTTCTGGTGATTAACTGGTGTTGAGAACAGGGGCGTCACACCAAATTCTGGGCCCTGGGTACAAGGATTCACTGCGGGCCCCCCATGAATGTTAACTATTAAAAAATAGCAGATATACAAGCTCACAGCGCGGCACCGAGTGCCGCGCTGCGAGCTTGTATATCTGCTATTTTTGAAAAATCGTGAAAATGTGTGCAAGAAACCTATGTCAAGGACCCCCAAGATGATATGTATTTGGCCACGCACCCCGATCTCAAAATATTTAGTTCCAAGGAGCCCCAGAAGCAAAATTTGAGTTAGAAATGTTCGCTTAAAAAATACATATATTCAAAGATTTTCACACATTTTCACAACTTTTCAAAAATAGCAGATCTACGAGCTCGCAGCGCGGCACTCGGTGCCGCGCTGTGAGCTTGTATATCTGCTATTATTCAATAGATAAAGTTATTAGGGCCCCTCCACCTTGGGCCCCAGTAACTCAGTCCCACTTTCCTACCCCTTGTGACGCCCCTGGTTGAGAAGTGTCACATGAAGTCACGCCCAGAGGACACTTCACAGCAGCACAGATCGTGACTGTCACGCTCAGTACCTGATGAAAGGACACAGAATAAACTTCCCCATTCCCTCTTTTTATTAGCAGGTCTCAGGCACGTGCACACATAGACATCAAAGGGGGCTTGAGCCCCTGCCCTTTTATCTGTCTGTAAAACGTGCCCTCTCCAGACCATAAATGCAGTTTCCACTATGGTGAAAGAAATGCAAATGCCTTGTCCAAACTCTCCTTAACTTGAATGACAGCGTCTTATGTTGAAAGAATTGCCCTCTGTGTAGAAATCCATGCCACAACTCCAGTATTGATTATGCTTAGTTCAAGTAGGTATCAAGTACCGAAAATAGCCGACCTCCAAGCTCACAACGCGTTGTGAGCTTGGAGGTCTGCTATTTTCAATATTTTCACCAAAAGGCCCTTTTAGAAATTTCAGCCCCTGCCTCTCTAACATTCTCTGCACGTCCCTGGCAGGTCTTTAAGATGTGCTTCTATTTTCTTCTTTTTCTGTGTTTTCAGGTTGAAATATCTTAAGAGGACATAAACTGCATTTAACGAATCCTCCGTGCATCTAAATGCTCATACTCCAAATCACACACGCAACAGGCAAGTGCAAGTGTGCAGGACAGGTCAGCGTGTCTCTGAACAGCATCGTTGCTGCTGTGTGCTCCTTGCTCATACCGGCCGGGCACACGGTAATTAGAAGGAAAGCAGTCCCGCTCAGTCTAGCCGATGCGTCTCACCCCCAGCCCCTCTCATTTCAGCATGAGCATGGCATTCCTCACATTCTAGCCACCTCATTAGAGTGAGCTGCCACAGACTCACATGCAGAGTCAATGGTGGTGGCAAACAAAGACAGCAGCCCTCCCTCACTTCCATCGGCCCTGCTGTACCTACAGTTCTACAGTACAAGTCAGGCCTGCCCTGACCCCATTCAGCACCATCGTCCCACTTTCTGACTGAACGCACCGTAATCACATCATCATCATCTGGATGAGGGGCTCACGACACGTCTGCTTAACGCCTCATTTGTCAGCGGGCTGAAAAGAACGGGCGCGTTGCGGGCGGCTTTGTGCCGCATGTTCAAATTAGCACCAACTATGCGGAGAACTGGCAGAGCCCCTCGCACGACACCCAATATGTGTTGGATCAGAGTCAGATTCAATTTGCCCGTGGTAATCGGTGATATTGCATTACCTTGAGGGTGACCTCATTCTTTCCTCAAGCATGTAATCCCTGTAAGCCCCCGAAACATGACATTTGAAACGTGATTAACCTTGTACCTGCTTGATTAGACGGTGCAGGATAGCATTTGTTTTGGCTCTCCGGTGGATCAGGAGGGGTTTGCCTCCAAATCTCCGGCTTGTTTCCATGCATCATTCTTTCGTGGTGTTGTTGCGTGCCCCCACTTGTGATCTCAGTCAGACAGTGAGGCAGGGGGTCTCAGGAACTGTTTCGATAAGCTCCAGCGTTCTACCTCAAAGCCCCCCTTATCCAAACAACACTCTGGCCACAGAAACAAAGCAGGGATTCAACAAGCTGCTCGCCTTGTCCGCAAGAGCCCAGGGGCACATCCTGAAGCCACACTGCATGGCTGCTTGACACACAGCCATTCTTAAAACCCATTTTTCTTTCTTACCCAGAGGGGGACTGTGGGTTTCTGTTAACGAGGAAAAACAGCTTTACAGTAATCCCTTGTTTACCAGAGACAATTGTTTTGTGTCACCACATGAATTTTAAGATTTTGATTGTGCAAAACCTACAGCATAGGCTTGTACAGTTCCCATTTCAAATTCCTATTCCTATGTACAGTATTGTTTTTGTGCTGTGCAATCCTTTAATTGTGTCATGTTTTGTGACAAGCTATTTATCACAAGTTAATGACCATTTGGCCCGGAGAGCGTCTTCTCTCCCAGCATCTTCCTGTGAAGTGACCCCTCTCTACTCTGTCTCCATTAGAGTCAACTACCTGGTTGAAGTGGCCAGAGTGTAGAATTGCCCTATGGCATGTGTAATTAATCAAGTTAGTTTATGACTGCTGTAATTAAGATGAGAAATCGCCCCTTTTAGAAAAGTCTGAAATAATTGCATTTACCATTAATACGTTTAATATTTCATTTGGTTGTTTATAACATATCGTGGTTGTCGGGTGAAAACCTTGTATGTCCAAAACCATTCGTTTTTTATATCATTTAAAAAAAACTAGTGAAAACAGCTGATCTACAAGCACACAACGCCTCGCACCGCGAGGCGTTGTGTGCTTGTAGATCTGCTGTTTTCACTACTTTTGTGTGACGGCCTTGTATGATGAAGCAGGGCTTTACTTTGCAAAAAAACGTACACATTTGAAACTTGGAGATACAAGGTTTCTGCCCGACAGTGACGATATACTATAGATGTATATCTATCTATCTCTCCATAGTAACAATTTCTTTTTTGAAAGTTCATCCACACTGAGGTAAAGTTTCAAACTTTAGCAAATCACCATCTACAGCCAAAGTGAGTGTCAATAGCCACCTATTGCTTACCAGATAATTGTAGACTGTTGATTTGGCTCCCTCAGTTGCCTTGCCTTGGCAGAGCTGATTGAAGTTTCCCCTGGTAGAAAGGCATCCCAATAAATGTGAAAGCTGGCGTGCTGTTGTCCTGCGTCCCCTTTAGCCCGCACTGTGCACGTTACTCACTCTTTGTCACCTGAGTCCATTCCGCCAGTGGAGAAAAAGCTCTGAATTTTTTTTCGTTATACCTATTATTTAAAACACCTTCATTAGATCAGCAGAGAAGTTCAACTTGCTGGAAAGACTGGTAAAACAACATGGAGCAGGATGTAAAAAAAAAAGAGAGAAAAGCAATGATCCACTTTGCAAATAAATTGGACAACTTGACAAGATTTATAGAGGCATAATTTCCTGAGTTATAGAGAGGGTCCGGGGTGTATTGAGAGTAGATTGTCACTCTCTGAGGGCTGTATCCATCACTTCTGCCTCATGGCTCAAGAGGCAGTCTCTCTCTGCTGCACTCTCTCTCTCTCTCTCTCTCTCTCTCTCTCTCTCTCTCTCTCTCTCTCTCTCTCTCTCTCTCTCTCTCTCTCTCTCTCTCCCCCCTCTCTCTCTCCCTGAGCCTTTTCAAAGTGATGAACAATCCACTGGCACAATGTTTCAGTGGGTAGACAAATTGAGTCGAGGTCCTCCCCCTGTTTTCTTCTGTTTTAACCCCTGTTTGACCAGTTGGAGAGAAAAAACAAAATCTTATTTAAAGCAACAGGCCTCCTTCTCCTCCCCCCCTCCTGCCCTTGGCACAAAAGAGATCCACAAGCATGAGGCATAAGCCTCTCTCTCACACACACACACACACACACACACACACACACACACACACACACACACACACACACACACACACACACACACACACACACACACACACACACACACACACACACACACACACACACACACACACATCCTACTCGAATTTCCAAAGCCCCTGCCCCCACTGTCCACTCACTGGTTTTCCACTGCCACTATTTCTGGCCGGGGTCTGGTTATTATGGCATTGCATGGCAGTGGTGAAGTCACAGAGTGATAGGATCCTATCCTAATTGGCCATGAATGAAAACGCTCGTCCCTGAGGGGAAAAGGTTATAGGCTACGCGCCTCGCAGGAAACCCCGCTTCAGGTGTTTGCGTATTGGCCGAGGGTTTGGTGAGGGATTGTGGACCGTTGATTACAGCCCTGGAAGTGAGATGTGTCTGGTGTGAGACAGGCTGTATAGTTGGACAGAGAGCAAAGGTTCAAGGAGCTTCTTTCTCCTTCAGACATATTCAGCGTCATAGGTCAGGGGTCTTCAACAGGGGGTCCAGAACCCCTAGGGGGTCCTCAGGGTTACTACAGGGGGTCCTCCAAATCTTAGTGTGATAGAAACTTTTTTTTCTCCTTTTTATATTAACCACTCGAACCCTAGTGTCCAAATTCTGAGAACAAGCCAAAAATAGCAGATGCGCGAGGCGTTGTGAGCTTGTAGATCGGCTATTTTCGGCAAAGAGGTTTGGTGTAGAGGGGAAAAAAGAGCAGACTAAGTACTGAGTGAAAGTAAGAGACTATTCTATGTTCAGATGCACAGATATATTTGTATTGAACTGTCCAAAAGTGCTGAAAAATAAAATGAACTGAACTGAACTGAACTGAAAGGTCAAGTTTATTAAGTATTGACGGTTCAAGTGATTTAAATATCTGAAAACACAAATTGACATAAATCTAAAATACACTGATGATTGTTCTGTCAAACAATGAAACTACCGGTATATGGAATCTATGTGGGGCTCCCTGCTTCATCTCTCTCTCAACTACGGGGTCCTTGGCCTGAAAACGTTGAAGACCCCTGTATTACAGCCCTGGAAGTGAGATGTGTCTGGTGTGAGACAGGCTGTAGCTGGACAGAGAGCAAAGGTTCAAGGAGGTTCTTCTTTATTGTTAAGTCTCTAGTACATAAGAGTAAATAAAGCGTAGTTTTCCTTCAGACATATTCAGCAGCATAGGTAATCATAGCAAACCTTGACTCAAGCACTCCTGACTCTTGAGTGGCCTGGCTGGTTCACCGCCTTAGAAGGTAGTTTAAGCTGATGCACTCTGGCAAGTACTTCAAACAGCCCAAACTCAGGAATTAAGCCTAGTTCATGCTTCATTGTACAACTTTCGTGCTCACCAATAATAACTGATTTTCAACTGAAAAAAATATTCACCGGAAAAGAATGCTCGTTTGGCAGAGCTGACTGCGGAACGTGACAATCACTGCATCACTGTATTTTTGGTTGAAAATCTGTTATTTGCAGCAAGCAATGCATATAAGGAGTTAGGCACTAATTTATCCTTCCAGTAGGTATAGAGTTAGTACTAAACAGACTGCAGCTGCTTAACATGCATATCCCAACTCAAATGTATTTGTATAGCCCTTAGTGACTGATGCAGGCTTGAAGGGCTTTACAGGACCAGATCTAACAAAGAATTTCATGGTGTAGCCTCTTCTGCCTGGATATGTTTTTGTTTGAATGGAATGGTTTGAATGGAATATAATTTGGTGATTTGCTATGGGTTTAATAAAAAAAAACATACTAAATAGAAAAAAGCCCTATGAAGAACAATGCAGAATTGAAGTCAATTACTTGTTCTTAATGTCAGTGGTGGAAAAAGTACTCAATTGTTTTACTTAAGTAAAAGTATTAATACTGCAATGAAGAAATACTCTGTTAGGGTGCCCTCCCACCAAAATACCTATGAGAGTGGAATCCGCGTTCCGCAAATGCATTTCAATGAGAGTGAAGCGGTTTCATGCCAGCAGAGGATTTCTGCAAAAAACGCTCCCTTATCATTGAAATGCACTGGTGGAACGCGGATTCCACTCTCATAGGTATTTTGGTCTGAGGGCACCCTTACAAGTAAAGTAAAAGTCCGTAATTAAAAATGTACTTGAGTAAAAGTGCAAAAGTATAATGCACTTAAAGTACCAAAAGTAAAAGTAAAAAATGTTTGAAAATATCAGATCTACAAGCTCACAATGCGTTGCAATGCGACGCGTTGTGAGCTTGTAGATTGGCTATTTTCAAATAGCCAAGGTATAAAATATGGCTCAAGTGGTTAAATGTATGTCTGCAAAGTAACTGGTTAACTAAAGTTTTCAAATAAATGTAGCGGTGTAAAAGTACAATATTTGGATCTGAGTGGGGTAGAAGTAAAAGTACTGGAAATTTGAAATACTCAAGTAAAGTACAAATACATCAAAATTGTACTTAAGTACAGTACTTAAGTAAAAGTTCTTAGTTACTTTACGCCACTGCTTATTGTTACTGAGAATCATTACAGGACCTTACTCACTCCTCATGTGCCTCTTGCAAAAAAAGTGTTGCGTTTACTTGTGTTTGTTATTGCTCACAGATGAAACACGATGGACACTGTGATAGGGATTTGCAACATGTTGCCGAGACAAGGCAAAGTCATGTGTCACAGTTTGATCAGCGTGCCAAAGCTCTATAAATTACTCATGCAGGGAATTGGCAGTGACAGTATCCACTTGGCTGGTGCCTGTTGTTTCTGTGTTGTTTTGATGTTTTCAATACGAGCCAGTGGGGTTTTGTCCAGCCAGTGATGTTATAATGGGCTTTTCTGTCGCTTTTCAAATTCAATTGAATCTAGATTTCAATCACTATAAATGGACTCTTTAGGGAAGATTTGTATCTCTTTTCTCTCAACAATAGGTTGTGGCCGTCCATACATTTTCTCACCATATCAAACTGGCAAATGCATGAGTTTGGAAAGATAACATTGATGGAAAGATTATTATATTTCCACAGAAATCCTGTTTAAATTTATGACATTTAGTGATATAAATGTTTTATGTATCTAGAAGTTTCAAGGTTAGCGGAAGCTGCAAAAGTATAGGTTCTGACAGAGAAGTTGTGGCTTATGTGATTCTATTGATATAGCTAGTGATCTGTGCAAATATTACAATTAAAACAGTTTCTTAGATAATCTACTGTATCTACTGGTATCAAAATGTATCAAAAAGTATAATTTTACAAGTGTTGCTGTTGACAAGTGGCCATCAATCATTTTGATGAAGTGTAAAAGACGGATAAAGCGTATGTATACTATGGACAGCATACAGCATGCTACCATGTTTAATCGTAAATTACGTAAGATTCTGTAGTCACAGTCTTTTATTGCAGCCTTGTGTAAAATAAAATCGCCAAGTAAGGCTCTGCAGTCTGGTTTACAACGTACAGGATGTGGGATTCTCCCCTGGAGCTGCATTCACAATAAATATGTTGCAGATGTTGACTAACTGCTTTGTGTATAAACATAAACTCCAAAAGCAATCAAGACACACACTGAGAAGAGAGCAGACTACTGGAAATAATTGAGTAATAACGGTGGAAAAGTTGCACCGTCTCCGCGTGAATTCATGTCACACCTCGCTCCATTCAGTGTGACATATGGTTTCACGCGCCGATTTTCAGCTGCATCACTCTCATCTGTGTGTGAAAGACTGTGGATCTCCCTTAGTAGCCATGGATTTTAGGGCCACTTAACAGAAAGCCACTGGAGGGATTACAGAGTACATAAACTTGTCAGTGATAGACAGGACTTTCTTAAATTTTTATACTGTCGTACACTTTGTATTTTTGAATGATAAATGATTTGGACATGACTAAAACATAAGGTTTGGTCAGTCTTCAACAGTAAGAGTGGAAAAGCTATTAGGAAGAAATAAGAGTTCAGCCTGCGTGATGTCCCTCACGTGGGATATTCTTGGAACTGTATATTGTTAATAGTCATAAGAAAACATTGTAAACTGTAAACTATCCGATAAATAAGAAACTTTCGCGCACCTGAGAAACCGTTTAGGGGATGAAAAGTAGCTAACAAACGCAGAAAAAATAATCCGAATCCCGCACACTGCTCTAGCTTGCAAACGTATTGAAAATAAACACCCTAAAAATCACAAAGCAACAAATTAGTGTTCAATGAAGCATTGCGAAAGAACGCCGTCACCACAATCAGCATGAACCATTGCATCATAGGCTGTAACAACAGAACCTGGCCATCTTTCAGCGCAGCCTCTTCCTTGGTTTATAATTTGGTTTAGTATTTGACATTTCAAGATTTATGCCGTGTATCCTTTGTTTAGCTCGCGGGTAATTCATTAGCTGAAGGCAGGCAGTTTGATTACTTCCATGAGAGCAACCCCTTTCTTTTGCTCAATTGTGAACGGAACTATCGAAATCTTTCCGCTGAAGCTCCAGAAAAGAATGAAGAAGAACAGCTGCTTTTATGGAAAAGTTCCTGGCGGGAGACACTGGACAAACACAGACCTGGACAAATTCATATCATAATATTTTTTACCGGTGCCGGTCGGGCCAATGACTGGTGGTCACGTTTTACTAGTTCACCTTTGGAGTAGCAACTTTGATAAAAGGAATGGTGCTATAAAACATAAGCATACATGCTCCATATGCCACATGAAGGAACGCGACTAAGTACAGTTACTCAAGTACTGTAGGTAAGTAATGTAGACTACTTTTTTTAAGTACATTTACTTAACTTGAGGATATATCCAATTTTCAATGTATTTAATAGTTCTACTCTGCTGCTGCTGTACATATCGGATTGTACTTTTTACCCCATCAGTATTTGAAAACTTAAGTTACACATTTGTAGATTAAGATTATTGTTACAAAACAATACAAATACAAAAAAAATACCAATTAATACTATTTATACTTAGTCTATTCAAAAATAGCTGATCTAAAAGCTCATATATCTGCTATTTTTGAAAAAAAGGGGGGAAGCTAATTTGAAGAAAAAAAAAACAAGCAAACAAAAAATACATTTTCTTTGAAGAAAAACACATTTTTGAAAAAAAAAATAGAAAAACCCGGCGAAATGGGCCATTCTGTCTAATAAATACTTTTACTGTTAACTACTTTATATTTTGATGCCAATTTTGGAACTTCAACTCAATTCATTTTTTTAATAAGGTCTGGCATTGCTACTTTTACTTATAAGTAAAAAGAATCTGAGTACTTCCTCCACCATATGTCTCCATATGCCGTGTCTCTCCTGCCTACAGGTATGTATTACTGTTCTCTTTAACCTCCTTCCGCTCTGTGTTCAGTTAAGATGACACCTGCAGTTTCAGTTGCAGGCCAACTCATGAATTAGGTTCCGAGCATCAGGGGAACTGGGCAGACTCAGTCTGAGCGCCAACACGCGTGTTTGAGTGACTCCTTGGGTCGTGTCCAAAACCGGGGTGTTACCGCCGCGATTAGTTCTCTTTCCATCTCTAATCCTCAGCAGGTGCGGGAGCACTAGCCCCGTAAAAATGTCAGAGGAAAAAGTTACTCCCATATTGAAATGCTAACCAATCAATGCATTTTAAAGCTGCGCGTGCCACATGGGAGACATCATGGAAAGTGGGTTCGCGTTTGGAAATGTTTCACAGATGGACCAATGAATGGGCAAATGAATGAGCATGTTGAAGAAAGTTGTCTGGTTGTTAACCAATGCACATGGGAACACGACGAAGAAAAAAAAGAACAGATGACGAGGCACATGCTTAAAAGGAGGAGATGGATTTAAGTGGTGGCTAAGTGGCTTTAAGAGTGGTGCATGGGCTACTTTGACTTACCTGTACCTGGTTGTTTGAAGTCTATACTTGCCATCAGGACATATTCTTCAACGGAAACAAGAAAGTCTCACTGGCATTTGAGAAATGCTAAACCACATACGTATACCCATGGCCATGGGAAGTCATTTACAGCAGGTGGGGGCGGGCGCGTGCCCGCGATTCAGGTTAAAAATGTGTGTTTTATCCGGTTTTCTTTGTGTTTTTATCGGGTTTCCAGTTTCCAGAGTTACATTTAGCTAAATAATTGCCAAATGTAACACAATGAAGAACTGCACAAAAAGCCTAAATGGCGCGCACACACAGTAGTGCCTGCATGCCGCGCCACTGACGCCTGCTAGCAGGATATATAGGGGAGTGTGTCGCTGTTACTACATCTCATCTTTTCGACACCCGACTCTAACCCTCACCCTAACCTTAACCTCCATGGAGTGAGTCGCTAACCCTCCGGTCGAAATGATGGGCGTTCGCAAAAGCGAGATTTCCCCGATATATAGATGGATTTCTTGTTTACCAATATTGAGATTATACACGTGCCTGTTTCATATAATCAGTTCCCAACAGATCAGATGAGTGGTGACTGTGAAGAGACGACAGCGTTGCTCGCCTAGAGCGCCTGACGGAGATGGTTGCGCGTGCGAGGTGCACCTATGCAGTATGCACGCGTGTACATGGTCGTTTTGGGGGGCGTGTGTGTCTGGGGCTCGCGCTGTCCGTCGCCGCACGCTGTTCTTGGCCGTGCGCTGCGTGCGGCGTTGTCGCCCCCCTACTTCCCGTGGTAATGCATATGTACCCTATATACTTTGCTGTGTATGTCAAATCGGGAAATATCCTATCTACAAACTCACAACGTGTGGCGTTGTGACTCATTATGACCTTAGATCCACTATTTTCACTCAATGTTGGCCCATTCTTGCCAAATGCTCACATATCATGACATGCCCAGAATCGGGACGCTACGATTCATGTGGTTAAACTTTCGTCCGAACACTCGATTTTCATGTTTTTCATGTGTTCACCCTAAACAACTCGAAACCTCTGCTGTTTACTTGGATGTTTTGCCTGCACCTAACGACAAAGCTCTTTGCGTGTAACAAACAAGCTTAAGTGTCAAGCGTGAGATTCCCTACAATTCAGCTCTTAGCATTTAAAGCAATCAACACACTCATAACAGATTACAATTAAATGACTGCAATGACTTCATGTTAGAACAGGAGTGTTTAGAATTGGACCACAAGTGAAAGAAGCCCAAGAGTCATTAACAGCTTACATCATCTGCAGAGAAGACAGGCTCTGGGACCTATCACAGGATTTCAAAGACTCTTAGCACAATAATCAAGTGAAGACACATCTATAGCGATACAAAAGACACTCATTGTGTGAATCAATTGTGTTTCCACGCATGACTATGTTAGTGTAGGTCATATGATTGTATATGACATTTTCGGTGGTACCGATTGAACAATAGTCACCCCAATGTTCTTGCAACACAATCATGAGCTTTTATTGTAAACAGTTTTGGTATAATTCTATTTACATATTAAATAAAATACAGTATTTTTTCCAAATAGTAGCCTGGGTGGTTAATTCATAAAATCGATTTTATTTAAAGTATGTAAACAACAACAACTTGTTTCTTATTCCCATATGAGACCAAAAGACTTAAGAAATAATACAGGAGAGAAAATCAACGTGTAAATGGAGTTTACTTTGGAAAGGAAAAATCTGACACAGAACAGGTTACAGACAGGTCCCATATGGTCCCATATATCCTCTAAGCCAAGGTTCCTCTAACAAGATGGAGATCTAACTAGAAGCAGTGCTCTTCCGAGCACAGGTCTCCACCAGGTCAGGCATGTAATGTGTTTTACATAAGTCGGCCTCCTGATGGCGCTATAAAAGGCTGATGTAAAAAATGCAGGGAAAAGGTTTTACCTTGGCCTCTAAGGAGTGCGCATACAACGTTTGACACTAATCGGTGGAGTTATAGGTGAAAACATGAATCGGCCTGTTATAGCGCCACCATGAGGCTGATTTGATTTTTCTTAAGTGGCATTTATTCCTCTGCCTATTGGGAATGTGCATGCACAATTTCACCAAAATCGCACACTGCGTTCAGGATTTCAGGCATTTTATTCAAAACTGACCAATCCTGCAAACTTTGAAAGCCAGTTTTAGCCAATCAGGATGGAATATGGAAAATCTGACACATCCATGTCGATCACATGACTGTAGAGATACTGTCTACTGATTTACGTGATTTTTGGACAAAATCTGTAGGAGTACTGGCAAAAGTTAGTTTTGCAAAAGTCGGCCTCCTGGTGGCGCTAGAACAGGCCCATGTGAAATATTTGGGGCAGAGGTTCTGAATTGGTGTCGAGGGAGTGTGTGTGCACAGTTTGGCAGCGACCGGGCCAACGGCGCCGGAGATTAGCTGGTAACGGACAAACGGACGGACGGACGGACGGACGGACGGACGGACGCACGGACGGACGGACGGACGCACGGACGGACGGACGGACGGAGGGGAAAACATACTCTCCCTCAGCCTTCGGCTGGTGGAGACAACAATGGTATAGGCCTATATGAATTACAGTATAACCGTGGAACTCTTTGATTGGTCCACTTCCCAGAGAATGTGACAAGACAGAACTAGGCACTATAACCTAAACATGATCTCGTAGTCATGGTACCCACAGTTGCAGTGACCTGTAAGTCCAAACAGTGGTATACAGTAAGCATGGAAACAGTGTCACACACACAGTCCATAGTTAGGCCTTGGTGTCAAACATTCCATATTAACATGGCAATATATTTATCGATAAAAACGATATGATTAACTAGTACAAACTAAATTATCCATCAATAGATTTGAACCCCCAGTGGTTAATTGGCGCCCGGCGGTTTTTTGCGATACTTATTTACGTCCATTTGAATGGCAGGCGATGCACAAAACGGTGTCAGACCCCCGGTGGGTATTTGATGCCCAACAGCTATTTGCCCTATTATTTGGAAATATGTGTATACTGTATCTGGTATCTATAGAGTTAGACAGTATGCGCATGACATCATCATCATACCCAGATGTTATGCGGGAACACCTACTGAGTGGCAAAAAAACTACTTTCTGGCCTTGACAGCCCATACATCCAAACAGAAAAGTCCTATCTTATTGCATTAAAGGACAACTTAGTTTTTTTACAACAAGGTTTCATATTTTAGATTGCAATTAGAGAAAAGAAAAAGTGAGTGTTAAAATGTTTTCATTTGCTTCGTTCTATTGTTTTATCGTGTTTACCGTGCTAAAATGTGGGGCATGCGTAATTGCGTATGCATGGGGGCATGCGTACAAGTGGCTAAATATGTCTTTTTAGACACAATAAGCCAGCAGTTTCTTTATTGCTATTTACAGTAACACTTCTAGCCCCCATACGTCACATCCAACCATGAAAGGTTGCGTTGTATCTTGGGAATGGGCTTATTCTGTGTAAAATTACATATTTAGCCACTTGTACGCATGCCCCCAACCACTGAAATAAGAATCTCTAAAACAATAGAAAGAAGTAAATTAAATAATTTTAACACTCATCTTTTATATTCTTTAATTACAATCTAAAATATGAACCCTTGTTGTAAAAAACTAAAGTTGTCCTTTAAAGGGGAAGACCACCCATTTTCAATATTGAACTATGTCATTAATATTAGAGGAGTTGTGTTAAAAAAAAGTTCCCCCTCTTCTGTGTTGTCTAGAACTGGAGGATTGATTTTGGGGTTTGTATTGTAAAGTACAACGGTGTGATGTCATCAAGTTGTGATTTGCAATACAAACCCCAAAATCAATCCTCCAGTTCTAGGCAACACAGAAGAGGGGGAACTTTGAAAATGGGTGGTCTTCCCCTTTAAATGACGTTAAACAATGTTAAACATACTTTGCCACTCACTTTGCCAATCGATTTGCTACTTGATTCGCCATTCACTTTATGCATGCTGCGCATACCCTCTATACTACAAAATTGTCCTCTGTATTGGAAATGTGTGTGCACACAATACTGATATAGTAAATGAAAAAATGAAAAAATAAAACAATCATAACTTTAAGTTTGAGTATAGTTGTCCACAGTACACCTGGACAATACACCTGGACTCTCAGCACACCACTGTGTAACTAGGTATTTATTGGTAAGATTTTACTTTTGTTTGGTTTCTTTGTTCATTTTATGGGGTGCATGTGAGGTTGTTTGCCATTTTATACCATGGTTTTATCATGATTGAACGTTCCAGCAATCCTCTTTAGCTCTTGATCTCATCTAAATCCCATTAATTGTTGAATTAAACGTGGTAGCATCTGAAAGCATTAAGCTACAGGCCATAGAGCATGGGAAAACAAACAAGCACGCTCAGCAACAAGGACGGAGATGACAATTATAATCCGTCTGTGCTTTTTATCCAAGCATCATTGTCATCATTAGCTTGAGATGTTTCATACTTTCAAGCATAAACATAAAAGTGCTGCAGTTATGCTTAACATTTTTCTCACACAAGCTGTAACAAAAGCACAGAAGTTGTGGTTGGAAGTGTTGGAGCATGTACCTGATACGCGCACCCCACTGCGAGAACCTCCACAGCTACTTCTGTATAAACACGAGCAAGTACTGGGGCGTCACACGGGGGGCAAAATGGGTTACTAGGGCCCAAGGTGGTGGGGCCTTAATTATTTTATACTTTAGCTATTGTAAATCTTTGAATATATGCATTTTCTAAGCGAACAAAACTCAAATTTTGCTTCTGGGGTGTCCCTGGAACTGAATATTTTGAGATGGGGGACAGATGTAGATCTGCTATTTTTCAATAGTTAAAGCACAAAATAATTGTGCAGGGGCCCGCAGTGAATTCTTGTACCCAGGGCCCAGAATTTGGTGAGACACCCCTGAGCAAGTACAACACCAGAGTATGTCCCTGTCTGTCCCAGCCATGATGGATGGTCTGCCAGTAACCCACCACAACCTCGTCACCCCTGGCCGCCTCTGCACTATTGGTCACTGTTTGGTGCAAGTGTTTGATTGACGGGCCTGTAGTGATAGCAAAACTCACAAGTAAACTGTTGTTGTTGTACCAGAGCAAGCTGCTGTTGTTGTAGGGATTCAGCAGAAACCATGTGACTCTGATGCTGATCGTATAAATTCATCAAAATGGGCAGTATTAAAAATGGTCCCCGATGGTTTGCGGTGGAAACATTCTGGTTGATAATTCCATGGGCTTTCTGTGTTGTGCATACTGCATACTGTGACTGGTGGCTTGACCTACAGGGACCGTTCTGTTGAGAGAGAGAAAGCCAGTTGAGTTTTATGACCTGAGTGGAAAGAATGGGGCTGGCTCAGTCAGGAGTTTGTCAAACTCACCCTCATTGCTGCAAAACCACCAAATGAGACCAGTAAATGTGCAACGTGTGAGAATTCAGGGGAATGGGATTTCATTCAGGTTTTATTAGTCTGATGTTGAACGCTCGAGCCGCCTGTGTGGCCTGACTCACTCAATGGTACCTTGTGTCCAAATGATTTATCGATAACCAGAAGTGTTGGAGTTGCAAGCAACATTTAAGAGATTTGGCCTCAGATATCAGCTTGAACTGAAGTGATGCAGTTACCGATACTGCAGGCTCCCTTTTAAAGATATTCAGTGATTTACTTCCTAAAGAAAGAAACTTTATCTGAACCAGTTCAGCTGTCTTCTGCATGTATTACTTTTGACATTACACCGTGTACCGTGTAATCCAAAGATCAAGGCAACACTACCAGTTTGTCATGAATCCTAAAGAGTTACCGTATGGTTTCCAGACATGTTTTACAAGAGGAACTTCTTTACGTCACATGGAAAGTATCCCAGTGGACATGGTCACTAGGAACAGGCCTTATAACCAGTGCTCTGCCGTGGGAGTGACTGGACAGAACAACATACCGTACAAAATAGTGTTGATTTTGACTGGAAATTCTGATTTAGTTTTAGTCATAGTCTTTTGTCATCTGAAATGTTTTAGTTCTAGTCAGTCGCATAAACTAAAATCTACAGTTGATTTGGTAGACTAAAATATATTTTGGTGGTGCCTTGATGCCGTCATAAAGCCTGATTTATTTTGATTGTGCTCTGAAAATAGCCGATCTACAAGCTCTTGTGGAACTTGTAGATCTGCTATTTTCAGAGAGCAACACCTGATTACAATCAAATGAACTGTCTTTTAGTTCAACTTGATCTCTTCTCCACAAGTCCCTCCCGAACGTTTTGTTCTAGTTTTTATTTGTTGACAAAATTGTCAATATATTTAGTCTTATTTTAGTCATAGCTTATTGAGCGGTGGTCACAACGCTCCTATACGTGGCCGTGTGTGTGGGTCTGTCTGTCTGTCTGTCTGCGTGCGTGTCTGTCTGTCTGTCTGTCTGTCTGTCTGTAGCCTGCAGTAACCTTTTCTGACCACACATGTTAAGGGAGGGGCGCTGTTGTTCAGGCCAGGCCAGACCAGGCACACACACACACACACACACACACGCACACACACACACACACACACACACACACACACACACACACACAGGGGGGGGGGGGGGGGGACCACCGCTCAGTTCACACGGGTGTGATTTTTTTTTGTGAAGAAAGGTAGTCAACGTCATAGTTTTAGTCGAGGAAATCAACACTAGACTACAAAAGCCTGTGCCACGTTAAAGTTTCTACACCATGCATTTAAAAATAATTAATATAATATTGTTTATGTCCCAAAAACGTTTTTCAAAAGGTTTGAGGATAAATTACCACTCCTGAATATACAAAGCCCCTTTCATTTCTGCCTGGCTTTCAGAGCATTTTCAGCTGCAGTACCACCTTGTCCTGAGTCGGAGGACTGCGATATTGAGCCAGTTTTGGCCCCACACTCCTCCCCACCTCCTGCTCAGCAGGCCTGCCCACCCCTCCCCGCGTGTATGTGTCTACAGGAACAGTTGAGGCCGATCGCCCCCCGCTACCCCCGCCTCCCCGTTTTTTGCTCCCAGACCACGCCCCCGACCGTCGCGATTGGCCGGCTGTACTCGGCTGTACTTCCTGGCTGTGTCCTGCGTGTGTTCTGTTGTTGTCACGTCGCTCTAGTGCTAGAAGGCTAGCGTACGTTTGCCGTAATAATAGCTGGCGACAATGTTATAGCTAAAAAGGATGTATGAATATGCGGAGACTTTTGACAAAATGAAAATGCGCGTGATTTGTTGTTGGACCGTCGCTAAATACCATCTAATGATGTAAAATTCGATTACTGTACCACATGAATAGCGTGGCATTACTGCCCAGTAGAAAAGCATGATATCGATGTTGCAGTATGCAGTTTATAGCTTCATGTTTGGGGTTTATTTTCAGACAACACGGTGTGACTGCAGGTTTGGGAAGAGAGAGAGAGGGGGGAAAAACGTCTATAGCTATTTTGAGTTCATTTTATTATTATGTATTATTATTATTATTATTAAGGACCAACTGTGGGAATAGGGTTAAAAAAATACTGTACCACGTGAATGGCGTGGCATTACAGCCCACCACATAAATGGGTCTAATAATTGCACACCATAGCCTACCACAAGAGATAAAGCATTTACATTTTTTGGAGCGGTGAAAGCGCTCCCAATAGACAGGTATGTCCGTGGGTATGTGGGTGGCTGGGTGGCTGGGTGGCTGGCTGGCTGGGTGGGTGGCTGGCTGGCCATGTCCGTAGCCTGGCAATACCTTGAGTGGCCACACACAACACACTAGTTAAAGGAGGGGCGCTGTTTTGTGCAGGCCAGGCACACTCACCACTCACTCACAGGCACAGTTTACTCACTCACTCACTCACTCACATAGGGTACAGCTGCTCAAATTCACCGCTCCACTTCGAACCGAGGTTTGATTTTTATTTGACAAGCTTGGGAGAGAAGACTTGTAATTGAACGTATGGAACTATGGATAGCCTAGTATATACATATACATTAGTAGAGATGATTAATGAGGTCACAAAATAGCTATAGACGTTTTTCCCCCCTCTCTCTCTCTTCCCAAACCTGCAGTCACACTGTGTTGTCTGAAAATAAACCCCAAACATGAAGCTATAAACTGCATACTGCAACATCGATATCATGCTTTTCTACTGGGCAGTAATGCCACGCTATTCGTGTGGTACAGTAATCGAATTTTACATCATTAGATGGTATTTAGCGACGGTCCAACAACAAATCACGCGCATTTTCATTTTTTCAAAAGTCTCCGCATATTCATACATCCTTTTTAGTACTCTATAACATTGTCGCCAGCTATTATTACGGCAAGCGTACGCTAGCCTTCTAGCACTAGAGTGACGTGACAACAACAGAACACACGCAGGACACAGCCAGGAAGTACAGCCGAGTACAGCCGGCCAATCGCGACGGTCGGGGGCGTGGTCTGGGAGCAAAAAACGGGGAGGCGGGGGTAGCGGGGGGCGATCGGCCTCAACTGTTCCTGTAGACACATACACGCCCCCTCCCCAACCCTCTCCCAGCTCCTCCTGCCTCCTTCTCAGGCCTGCCCAACCCCCACTCAGCATAGCAGTAGCAGTAGGTCCCTTTTGTGATGTCACAAAAGGGACCTAAAATCAGATAGATCTGCCCATAAACTGAGAAAGACACAATGGTCAGAAATAGGACTTTGTGAGGATAGAACGTGCTGGTGGGACACCAAAAGCAGACATACAAATAGGAAAAATTAGAATTCATGGTGTAGTCCCTATTGGACGTCTTGACAACTGATCTGTGTGATGCAACGGATAGAAGAAAGGCCAAGCATTACATCTGAGGTGATTCCTCTCAGCAAGCTGATGACCCGTCTGTCATTGGGTCAGGGGGAGGTGGTAACTGTGGAGAGGCCTGGAGGTTTCATGGTAAACACATATGGCTCAGTGTTTCAGGGGCTGTCAGTGGCTGAGCTCAGGTTGCAGAACACTTAGGCGGGCGTTGTTTTTTTGGAGCGGTGAAAGCGCTCCCAATGAACAGGTATATCCGTGGGTATGTGGCTGGCTGGCTGGCTGGCTGGCTGGCTGGCCCTGTCCGTAGCCTGGGCAATACCTTGAGTGGCCACACACAACACACTAGTTAAAGGAGGGGCGCTGTTTTGTGCAGGCCAGGCACACTCACCACTCACTCACAGGCACAGTTTACACTCACTCACTCACTCACATAGGGTACAGCTGCTCAAATTCACCGCTCCACTTCGAACCGAGGTTTGATTTTTTCTTCTTCTTCTCCTGTCATAATACTCGTAGTAAAGTGTATGTCTTGCAATGTGGATTGTGTCAACAAAATAGTTGACCTACACCCCCCCCCCCCCCCAACCAGGTATCCTTCACCAGCATCTATATAATTATAAAGGAATTCAGTGTAATTACATTACAGTAATAAGTACTGTATATATGAATGCATGCGTCATATGAATGCAATGTGTGCGGCATGGACAGAGTGAGCTATAAGAGATACAGTATAATATATACTTGCCCATTTCTGTTTGCTTTCAGAATACGGTCCGTGCCCGAGCGGTACTCTAGTAGGTATTTCACATACATCAGTCACCAATGTGTGTAATCTATTTGTAGGTCTCTTTGACAGCTTGCTCTACTGCGGTAATGTTTAGTCTTTTAAATGTCACATTCTTGGGATCTGTAACATCTTGTCGGATGTTTACAAGGGAACAATATCAGTTTTTGAGAAAACTTAACTTCAGACCCCAGGTGTGACACACAGCAATGTTAACGCAGGACCTGAAGCCTGTTTCCCTCTGGTTTCGGCTGCTTGGCCGTGGAGAACAAGGTGTGTTCTGTTGCTGTGTATTTAGGTTCAGGTCTGCTTGCTTTAATGACTGATATCCTGGGGACAGGACAGCCAGGGAATGCTGAGTCTGGCCATACCTCATTTCCCTTGTGTTTACGGAACTAGCGGCAATGGCAGGGACACCCCTTCTTCTCTCAGCGATGCCTGCCAGCAAACAGTATACCTTCACACGTACTGCCTGAAATAGGCCTCAGTAGTAGTAGTAGCCTACATGAAGTGCCTGGGCTGCAGTGGTGGAAAAGGTATATATGGTCACTGTCGGGCAGAAACCTCGTATCTCCCAAGTTTAAAATTTGTACGTTTTTTTGTAAAGTAAAGCCCTGGTTCATCACACAAGACTATAGCACAGAACTGGTGAGAATAGCTGATCTACAAGCACACAACGGGCGTTGTGTGCTTGTAGATCGGCTATTTTCACTAGTTTAGATCATTTTTAAAACGATAAACACAAAACGAACGGTTTTGGACATACAAGGTTTCCACCCGACAACGACGATATATTTGAGTGGAGTCCGCCTATGCATTTCAATGAGAATGGAGCGGTTTTTTTTGCCAGTAGAGGATTTCTGCAAAATACGCTCCATTCTCATTGAAATGCATTGGCAGATTCCACTCTAGGTATTTTGGTGTGAGGGCACCCTTACAAGTAAAAGTCCAGAATTCAAAATGTACTTGAGTAAAAGTATGAAAGTATTGGCATCAAAATATACTTAAAGTACCAAAAGTAAAAGTACAACATGTTTTTGTATTTGATTTGATTGGATTTGTGTTTAATGTTAGAGTGTCATCATTTTTTGTTTAATTGGTGCAAAAGAAAAAAAAAACTACAACATGTTTGAGAATAGCAGACCTACAATGCGACGCGTTGTGAGCTTGTAGATCGGCTATTTTCAAATAGCCACGGTATAAAATAGGGCTAAAGTGGTTCATGTATGTTTTATAATATTCTAAGTTATATCTGCAAAGTAACTTGTAACTAAAGTTTTCAAATAAATGTAGTGGAGTAAAAGTACAATATTTGGATCCAAGAAGTAGTGGAGTAGAAGTAAAAGTATTGGAAATAGGAAAGAAGTAAAGAAAGCTTGTACTAAAAAATTGTACTTAAGTACATTACTTTAGTAAATGTACTTAGTTACTTTACACCACTGCTGGGCTGTAGCCATTCAGAGAGGGTCTGCACAATATGAACGCTAATCATACTGACCACCCAAAACGAGTATCGTATTCTTCTAATGATCTCAGCAGCGACTGAACATACGGGCTGCATCATAATCTCGGCATGAGTCTCCCAGAAGAGGCTGTCCTTTGTCTGAAGTCTTGGGCCTGTCTAAAACCCCTAGTTTATAATATCCTGTGTGAGAAAACTGATAGGAACCACAGAGAAACTGGACCAAAGTCAGCTGATTAGGAAATGCTGGTAGGAATCCAACATTGGTTGCACATAAAAGAAATGACTTTAAATAGAATTGCAATGCATCTCATTAACTACTAGGTCAGGGGTCTTCAACGTTTTCAGGCCAGGGACCCCTTAGTCGATGGAGCGATGAAGCAGGGACCCCCACAAGCCATTAGATACCATATAGTTTCATTGATTGACGGCACAATCATCAGTGTATTTTGGATTCATGTCAATTTGTGTTTTCAGATATTTAACCACTTGAACTGTCAATACTTAATAAACTTGACCTTTCACTCTGTACTTAGTCTGCTCTTTTCCCCCTCTACACCAAACTTCTTTGCCAAAAATAGCCGATCTACAAGCTCACAACGCCTCGCAGCGTGAGGCGTTGTGAGCTTGTAGATCTGCTATTTTTGGCTAAAGTTCTCAGAATAAGGACACGTGGTTAATTTAAAAGAGGAGAAAAAAAGTTTCTATCACACAGAGATTTGGAGGACCCCCTGTAGTAACTCTGGGGACCCCCTGTTGAAGACCCCTGTACTAGGTTATACAAGTATTCTATATGCGTAAGCGATGAAATATCATGATATATTTGAATTAATATATAGATAGAATGTGTGTTTAGTTTTCATTTTTCTTCATCCATGATTTTTAATCATTAAAAGAAAATAATTCCACTTAATGAGGGAGTTTCCAACTGAAAGCCATTGACCTGGCTGAAACTTCAGTGAGTACCATGGTCTAGTTTATGTGACCAAATTCAGTCAAGTGTGGGCTTTTCCATTCCTGTGTTTGAGCAAAGCATCTGTATTTGTGTGACCCCTGCTACAAACACAGATCCTGCTGTGAACACACTAAAGCTCTAGGCCACTTGTGGGTCCAAATGCTTTAAACAGTTACTCTTTTCTCAGCTCCAGACTCTTTCATGTGAAAGAGTTAAACAACGCTACTTTGAAGTAGCAAAGAAACAAGACGGTAATAATGGCGAAAGTGACCTTGTTCAGGCTGTAGTGCCCTATTATTAGATGACCCGCTAATGTGACTGAAAACATTGTAATCTGTCTATCTGTATTCATGTAGGCCTACGTCACTCTGCAAAGACAATAATCTGCACATCGAATCACAGCACAAAGCCATCCAGTATAGTGCAATTTGGTCAAGGTCAAAATGGTCAATTATAGCACATTACTTCAACATAGGAGACATATTGGACATACGCTATTTCACGTTGAGTTGAGGCACTATTAGAAACCAATGATAATAATGATAGGGGTATTTCTACTTTAATCCTAGAAGGGGACATGGACCGCACACTCTGTAACATCATACTTTAAAAGTAATGGCTGTTTTTCTTGGATCATTACAGCTCAAATAACTTGCCAAAGCTTTGCTTAAGTACTCACACGCTGTTTAGCTGCTCACTCCAGCGCAACAACAGCTCAGCTTGACATAAGTTTCAGCCAAAATTAGCTAGTCTACGCCTACATCGCACACTTATACAAATCAGAAACACTTTACAATAATGGACAACTATTACCGGTTAATTGACTTAATTTTTAACATAGTAGTAATAGTAGTATGCCTTTTTAGATTCTCTAATGGCGGAGCTTTCAGGACGGCGATATTGGTCAATACCCCATCCAACACTTTTGTCCCAAAGAGCATTTCCCTGCATGCTTTGGCCTGGTACCACACTGCTATGCTGAAAGGAGATACCATCTACATCTGGGCGGGGGGACTTGATCATGGGCTGCAACCATGGTTCAAGCCGAGGGTATCTTGGACTGTTCCAGAGAGGAGGGAGTACCACTCAGCCTGTGTTTTGGGGAAGGTCACATGGAGGATACACCCGGCGGATTAGATACACTAATGACATATAAGTTGGACTCCAGCACAATGGGTTGGTCTTTAATTAACACCAATGACACTGCGCCACTTGCTTCAACACTGCTTCACTCTGCCACCATCATCGGGACAAAGATGTTTGTATTTGGGGAATACACAGGTTCTTCCAGAAGAACACAATTATAATTCATCCTTACCTACAATAAAGAGCTGTACATTTTGGTGGGCTTCAACAATTACCAATCTTTCAACGATGAAAATGTTTGGAAATTCAATCCGGAGACTTTCTCCTGGATGGAGGTTAAGCCCAAGTGGGCATTTTGGTTTATGGCTACATGGTGGGAGATCGTATCATCTTTAGAGGATACAGTGTACAGTTTATCTTAGACTTGAGTCCTAGTCTGAAGACATTATGCAAGCTAGCAGTTATTAGTGTGGTTGCCCAGAAGGGCAACACACTCTACGTAGTACTAGAGTGACTTTATTATTTCTAGATAATAAACCTTTAACCAATGAGGAAGCAGCATTCTCATGACGTGACATCACCCTATATAGAGTAACCCCATTGACCTGAATGGGAAAGTGTAAAAACGACAACCACGCTCGCAATTTCCCGGAATTGCATCTTTCTAGTTCCCCTCAAACTAGACACCAAGCTAAAGAGTCTGGGTCTAAATCTAGCCTTTGCATCCTCAACCTCCTGACAGAAAGACGTCAGGTGGTGCGGATGGGAACAATGACTTGCCCCTCTGACCCTCAGCACAGGAGCCCCTCAGGGATGCATCTTGAGCCCCCTTCTCTACTCCCTGTAGCCTACACCCACAACTGCATGGCTTTGTTCAGCTCCAACCAAGTGATCAAGTTTGCAGACGACACCACAGTTTTAGGCTTGATCACAAACGATGATGAAACAGCCTACAGGAGAGAAGTGGAGAACCTGGAATTATGGTGCCAGGAGAACAACCTGGATCTCAACGGTAACAAAAGAGCTTCCTGTAGTGGAAACTACAGGAAGCCTCCCAGAGACCACTCACCCATCCAGATCGGCATTGTAAGCTTGTAGATCGCTTTAGGTCTGCTATTTTGGAAAATATTTGAATAGGACTTAAAGGGTTTGTACTTTACAATACAAACCCCAAAATCAATCTTCCAGTTCTAGGCAACACAAAAGGGGGGGAACATTTTTTCTATTTACTCAAGTTATATTAATGACATAGTTCAATATTGAAAATGGGTGGTCTTCCCCTTTAAGTAAAATCAGGCTTAAGGACTACCTACAGTATTTACTCAGTGCTGTGTGTGTGTGTGTGTGTGTGTGTGTGTGTGTGTGTGTGTGTGTGTGTGTGTGTGTGTGTGTGTGTGTGTGTGTGTGTGTGTGTGTGTGTGTGTGTGCGTGTGCGTGTGCGTGTGCGCGCGTGCGTGCGTGCGTGCTGCATTACAGTGTCTTGTGTGGGTGTATGCGCCTACCTACCTACACTAGGCGTGTGGTTAGTGTAGGAGGTTACAAATGTATCATGCAAATGTAGAGATAAGTGACAAATAAATCCCTCTTGATTCTTGATATCTCATCACTAAGCACTGACATATCGACTCTGGCAGGTCCCGTGGTGGCCAATAATGTGTGATGATGTATATATATCTTATATATCCTTGTATTGGGTGAAGGCAAACTCACAGATGAAAACACTGAAAGTCAGATCCATATTCCACCACAATACTTGGTTAATGATCTGAACACACTCATTTCATACACCTTTCCAGACTTACAAAAATGCACGTATCAACAATAATAACTTTCTCAAAGGCACTATATATGCTCCATTAAACAAAGAAATTAACTCTCCCCACGCTTTGAACGTTAACGTTCGCCCCATTTTTGCCAGACCCAGGGGGTCGGCCTACAAAAGGCTCTGTCGGTCTGTCGGTCGGTCGGTCGGTCCCTCTTTTCCTCAGTGTGCCTGTGTTTGCCTCTGACTGCTCATCTGCCCCTCCCTTCCCTTGCTCGGCTGATTGCCTTGAGTGCCGTCACCTGTACAGGACCAGCTGAGTTGAGTTGGCTGACGAGCTGCTGACACTATAAATTCCTCAGCCCATCTACAAGCTCAGAAACATTTCCAGCTGCTCAGCCTATACAATCCTGTGTGTTCATGTGTTAGTTCAGTGCCATACTAGTGAAAACAGCCGATCTACAAGCTCTTGCTATTAAGTGTTGAAAATGTTCCGCCCCAACTCTGTCAGAGTTCCCCTTAAATTTGTTAACAATACAGGCTCTCCTGATGAGCGCAACCTTTGTTTCGTCAATAGCCCTGTGCAGGCTCTAATGGCTTTCACATCCACTAAGGAATACTTCCTTAAGTTGCATAATTCAGATCTGGTAAACAAGCCTGTCACTAATGAATTTAAAAGAGTCCTTCAGACTACAGGGGGGGGGACTGTGTCTCTGGCAGTGCTGAGGAAGGTGGTGGGTCAGTGTGTAGGGAGAAAGTATGCAGGAGCACAGGAAGATGCCAATGAATTTTGGATCTACTTACTGCAGGCCCTTGGGAAAGAAGGAGCCTCCGGGTTTGATCCACCCCCCCCCCCCCCCCCCTTCCTTGCATTCTGATTTTCATTGCGGGTCTGGCAGAACCAGGTGACCTGGTCTAGTTTACAGAACCTCGATGCCAATACGGCGCTCGTTCGGTTCGTTCGTCTGATGACTGTAAGCTGATGAGGGGTCGCGCGGCCGTTTACTGTAAACACATTTTCCGCGGTGATGGTGTAAAAAATCCATTATGCGTTAGATCAACGGAGAACAATTCACTTCCTTGTTGATTTCCTCTGGCTGTAAGGCTCTGTGGCCAGTGACTGGTCTTCTTCTTCTTCAACACATAACAGGCAAATTCACATTCATTCTCGCATGACGCCGCCCTCTGCTGCCTGGCAGACCAAAGTGCACTATTGCACAATAAAAAAATAATAATAATAAAAATAAAAATAAATGTCTGTCTATCTGCTATAACGTCGCAAAGGTAAGCCGCTTTTTGATGGCACCAGACCCAATAAATAAATAAATAATCTGGCAGTAGGAGAGTTAACAACAAATGCTTGACTGGCTTCCCTGGAAAAGTAACATTGTACTCTTCTGCTGATTCGATATTGGAGGACAATAAGAAATAATCCGTACCTATATATTTCCTAAATTCACAGACACCTTCTGGAATCCCTGACCATAACCTGAAGGGTAGGAGTACCTGTCATGCTTAGAAACCTGCAAACAGATCCCAAGCGCACTCTTAAGAACCAGAATGATAGTGTTGCAGATGATGGCCAAAATCATTGAATGCGAGATTGCAAACAAGGATGAAATAATCCTCCTCCTACACTCTAAGAAAGGATTCTGTGACCGAGTAAATAGCACTATTAGAAAAAGTTATATTTACTCAATAAAATCACTGAATATCATGTATGTGATTGTTTGAGTAGGTCACACCAAACAAAATGAGTAAAAGTCCAACTGTTCTTTTTGAGTTAGATGTACATATATTATTTGAGTTAATTTCATGAGAATAAATTAGTATTTGACCAACTGATTGTATTCATGAATTATACTCAATTTGTTTTGGTAATTTTCCTTCATAATATTTGAGTATGGAGTACTTATATGGATCAATTTAAAAAGACCCTTAATTATTATTCATTCCAACTTAATAATCTTTCATCTCTCACAACAACTTAAACAATTGAGTAGATTATGACTAAGATTCAAAATTGTACACAAGGGTTCATGGGAAAAAAAGGGTTCATGGGAAAATTCTACTGGAACATTCTGTCAACAAACAGCAGCAGCACACATCTTCTTCAACAAGAAACCTGGAGAGTGTTTGCAAATATTGGTAAGTAGATTTACTGTATCTTTGTGCATATAGGCTACACAAATGTATTGGGTATAACTTATGTTATTTACAAAGGTTTGCAGCTAGTTAAGGTTACAGTGAGAGGAATGTGCAAGCCCTCTAGTCATTGTGACTTTTTGCATTTATTACAAGCTATGCACAGCTGCATACAATGGTGTGTACAATGAAGATAAAATGCACAGGTATAGGCCTACATTATTATCTACATGTCTTCTTTTTTACTCTCTTCCCCTCATCTCTGTCTTCCAGGTTAGTGCAAAGTTCAGGATGATCACCACACTGAATCTTGAGCCAAAATGTATGGCAATGTTGGACTTCTATACCCCCAAACTACTGTCCATGTTCCAGTCCAAGAAGGGCAGTTTGGGCACAAATGAGTATTGTACTTCAGGTATGAAACTTTCATTTACTCTAACTGCTTTAATTATATTTCACCTGGCTAATGACAATAATTACTATATTAATTTATGCTAAACTCATCTTTATCCCCTGCAACTCTCTCTCTCCTGATTATTCATTTCTAAATGTATGTCTTAATAGCTACTAAGGCAGAGAGGAATCCCCAATCAACGAACACGAGAGGTCATCATCCGATGTCTCATCGACCATCTGGAAGAAGATAGTGTCAAGATCAAGGACTTTCAAGTTAGTAAAATAAATGTTTTGACGTTTTAATGTCATCGTGGATGAGACCATCACATGCAAAGGAACAGCATAGTGATGTCCAGAGAATGAGGTTGTGACATTGGCTGAATGGCTGTTGCATCCGTTGCATGTCTGGTCCAACTGATTAAAGATTATGCCCAGGGCTGCATGTGTGGAGACAGCTAGGATTGCTCAATGTGTGTCTGTGTGTCTTGTAACATTTAGCCTGAAAGTGAGCTCTAAACAATTATCTTCACAATGTGTGCAGGAAGGAAGCTGCTGGTGCACCTGTCAGAGTAGAAGAGAAGTTGACAGAGGAGGTGATGATGAAGATGAAGATCTACCTGCTGCAGAACCAAGAGAACTCAATGAATGAACCTACTGATGTAGGTATTGTGATTAAGGGCATCACTGCCCTCAACAATCTTGGGGGTCTGCTGCTATCTGTTGGGACTGTTCTATGCCTTTAATCTGAGATACCCCAAGAACCTCAGATATGGTCTTGAGATGTTCCAAAAAGTACTAGTTGAGTTGGATCCTGGACACCTTTCAGCCAAAGTTCAGAGACTGAAAAAATGTCTGCTTGCCGACTACTGTTCAGCAAGATGCTCTCAGAAAGTGGGTATAACCTACTGAAAGTGGATTTATTGTCAAAACAGCATTTTTGCAATGGTATTTGTTGCTGATAGTAATTAGTTAATGTAAAGTGTTTTGTTTCTGGTGCATTCGAGTCATAATGCAAACAGGTCAGTTTAGCATATAGACATTACACGTGTGCATAGTCAATATGTTTAAATGTTGAGCTACTGTAAATGCTTATTTATTATTTCATATTCCAAGTTGTGATTTTCTTTCATGCCAAATGGCCTCTGACTGTCTTTAATGTATTTTGTGGTTATGACTTACTGTTCATTTGATGGGCTCATTGTTCTTATGGTGCATAATGTTTGACAGACTGCTTACTTACAGTATGCACAGTTCAATTAGAGGTACTTATATACAGTATTGTGAACACACACTGCTCTTTAGTAAACAGAATTTTAAAAGTGTCAGGGATACCCCTTTCCTGATCATTATCTTTAAACATATTGTTTTTGCAGGCATTGTTGCATGTCATTTACATATACTAAAGTATGTTGAATGTTCATACTTGATGTGGTGTTACACTGGTCACAATTAGTTGATTAAAAACATAATTATCTGCATAATTATTTCATGTGTATTCATTTGACATCATGTACTCCTGGAGTAAAAGGTAAAGTAAATGAAAGGGGTAAATGGTACTATATGAATTAAATCAATAAAAGTAAATGAATAAAGTAAATGTGACATATTTGTTTTGTTAAATCATACTCTAATATTCAATTAGATCTACTTAATATTTCAATGTATTTACTTGTAGTCTTTTGTGGCATTGACTGAATAATTTAATTATATCTACTCAATTTCTTTAGGTCATTGTACTCAATTTTAGTTGTTAATAAGTACGTAAAAGTTTTGGTTACTTTTACTCAAATTAATTGAGTATCATCTACCTGATTTCATAACAGTAATATTTACTCAATATTTTTGAGTGTAAAAATGTTTCACCAATAAAATTGAGTAGAGCCTAGTTTTTGTTTTTAGAGTGTAAGAATCCCTCACCATGACAGAAGTAGAGAGCTTCCCTTCACCCTTTGCAGATGCCAATTCCCAATCAGAGGCATGTTTTCATTACAGTTACAGAATTTTTTCCTGCAAAATAATTCACGGTAGGCCTATGCGTTTTTCACTGCAGGGAAATTTGTATTCTCCCGGTACTTTTAGCAAAAATTACTAGGTAGGTAGTTTGCCGTGACATTTCGGACGCCAAAACCTCTGGCACACAAAATAAGTGACCGTTTTCACATGGCGTGAATTTGAAAATTGCCGTATTTTTAGAAAAAACTTCAGAAGTTTGACTCTGTGAAAACGGGGCACAGGTTAGCTTTCTCAGTTACCATCAATAAAGGCTAGGGCAGGGGTGCCTGCTGGCGTACCGGTCCAGGCACATACCACATAGGCTCTGATGCCTGACAGAGTGTCACGGGTGTCCCGATCCCGACGACCTTTGAAAGAAGAAAGAAAACCAGTGCTGTCAAGGTTTGTATGTGGATAATGACGAGGGCATTTACGCACGACAGAAGTCCCGCCCCTATAGACACTCTCTGCATTAGGTCGTGACCAGGCTTTTCTCCTTGCAGATGAGAACGAAGTATGATGAGTTTTAGGACATTTTATAGTATGCCTTATTTTATTTCTGATGACATACTGTATATGACGGCAATGCCGTGGTGTAGAATAGATTATTTCTGACAACTATGTATTCTGTATTTCTAAGGACATACTTACAGTATGTAATGTATTGTGTGGGCTGACACTAAATAGTAGTTAAATGAAAAATGTCAATGCAGGCATTTGCTGTAGCAGACACTGAAGTAAGTCACCTCCTGAACCCTTGTCAACAGACCAGGGTAAGTGGCCAAGTGGTCACTTAGCAGCTGTTTAAAGTAAACAACCTCCTATCTAAATAACATAAATACGAGAACAAGTAGCCAACGTTATGAAATAAGGAGTGCTCGGGGGGTGAGGTAAAGAGGTAAGTATTCAGACAGCAGTGGAAAATTGGTGGTGAGTCTGCAGTCCTGACTGATGCAGGGAGGTCATTGCACAGCTTGGGAGCCAGGAGGGTGAAGAATCTAGGTCACTTGGAACGTTGGCCTGGGGTGTCGTAGGCGCGTGGGGGACAGACGCCCTGTGTTGGCTGATCTAAAAGTGTGCAGGAAAGGAAGGGTGTGGAGGTGGATCATATCCAGGGGCGGATCTAGGTTTCTACTACATTGGGGGTTTAGCCCATGCTCCTCCCCCCTTCCCCCCCGAGGCAAGGGGGGCACCTTCCGATTTTAATTAATTAATTAATAATTAATAATTAATTAATTCATTAAATGTAATTAGTTAATTATATTTACCAATTATCCACTCTATTTTCACCAATTATCCACTCCTGGCTCCTCAGTCCAGTTTTCGTTCCAAAAACCCATTTTCATGTAAAAGCTCTAGAAATATTGCATAATCTGAAGTGCCTTCCTAGTGGTTGAGTGGAAAATAATATTCTGTTTATAACATTGTTAGGCCCTTGTAGGCCCATAAAACTTGGTGGCTATAGCCACCAAAGCTCCCCCTCCCCCCCCTAAAACCGCATCATATCCTGGTGGAATTGGAGTGCCATGCCCTTGATTAGGTCATCACCAATGTTTTGAATTGGATGCAGGCAGTAGCCGGAAGCCAGTGAAGGGAGTGCAGAAGTGGGGAGATGTGAAATATTGAAAAAAGCGATGTTGAAGACTAGGAGTCCTGCAGCATTATGGATCAGTTGTAGGGGTAGTCAAGATGTCAGAGGTTTGGATTAGGAGCTGGGCAGACCCTTTGTGAGGAAGGGTCCGATCCTTCCTCTTGAGTGGAAACCTTCAGGACAGAGTGACCGCAATGTGTGCCTTGAAGGACAGTTGACTGACCAAAACCTCTCCATAGTTCCTGGCAGTTTAAGTAGTAGTCACCAGGGTGTTGTTGATGGAAATGGAAAGATCCTGCAGGGTCATGACTTTCCAGGGAAGAGGAGAAGTTCAGCTTTGTCTATGTTGAGCTTGACTTGGTAGGAAGACGTCCACTGTGCAGTGTCAGCCAGGCATGCAGAGCTGGCTGAGAGTCTATAGAGGACATCTCCATCTAATAATGTTGTCTGTTTCGGGAACAGAATACTGACATTTTATTGGATGATCACTCTTTTGCTGAAGGTGGGTTGAAAAGCCAAGCATGGAAATATGCTTGTCAACTTCATCTGGTCCTTGGTCTGCCCTGTGGTCTCTCCAGCTGGTCGTGCATGTGAATCATCCCTCTGGAAGCACCTAGGAGGCATCTGTATTAGGGGCCCTATCTTCTTTTTTAAATCAATCATTTAAAAAAAGCCCAAATGTGTGATAATTTGAGAGACAGCCGCTGACGGCCGCGGATAATTTCACATATCACAAAAAAGTTGAATTTACTAAATTCCCTGGCTGCTGATTGAGGATTCATCCTGGTCATGTCAGAACGAGTCAGCTATAACTGTATATGGAGTATGTGATGTCAGATGTACAGTAGATCGGGCAGCTCCATATATGGAGATCCGGGTGATGAACCAGTCAGCTCCATACTGTATGGAGATCCAGGTTTGACGGTGACCTGTCTGATAAACTAGATACCAGACTATAGTACTTGTCCGACTTTATTCTTCCTAGTAAACTTGTTTTTGCCGCGGAATTCCTCCCACAATTTTGGTGGAACGCACTTGGGCCATATGTCAAATCAACCGGCTTCATCGGGACACGCGTGGGTGCCATTTCGCCATTATCATGTCTGACATCATAGACCATATGAGACCGACAGAGTATGTCAATAGAGACCACATGAGAATGACACAGACACAGTATATGTCCATATACAGTATGGGCATTCCAAGATATGGGCTTAATATTGATGACATCAGGGATCTCTATAAATGGGCATGAATTGGACATAGACTGACACAGAGATCTCCATATGTAGTAGGGTTTAATGCCGGGATCCCGGGATCCGGGCTTCCCGGGCAGAGCGCACGTAATTTCCCTCCCGGGAATTGGCGGCGAGACCCGTCATCCCGGAGGTTATGTTTTTCCTTGTTAGAAAATACAATTTACTAGCAGCGCAGAGGCAATTAGACTGCCTGACACTTTATCCTCGCCAGCCGTGCAAGCATCTCGTCTGTTTCAGCTGTGTGGAAGGATTTTACCAGTCTCCGTGGGCTGTCAAGCAAGCCTGTCATCGAAAATAGCTGATCTACCATCTCACAATGCAGCGCAAAGTGCCCGTTGTAAACTTGTAGATTGGCTGTTTTCACTATAAGCTAGGCTGTACTTCACTAGGCTGTGTCCACTCCACTCAGTCAATTGGACACACATTGCCACTCTAAACATGAAATAGCCTAATCTGTTCAGTCTGTTGGTTTGCATTTCCACACAATATGTTTTAACCAGAATTAAAACATCTGACAGCACTTTGTGACAGTTTATGAATTGTATTGGCGTAGGCCTACCTTATTAGTGGGATGGTTGCGCTATTGCGTGTGTTTGCTTGAACAGAGAAGCGCTTTTATGGGCACAATTGCTCACTGCAACACGATGATCATCTTCGCTCTGCTAAAGTCGTGATATTTTGTTTTTATACAAGTGGGCGCAGAAAACGTCTTTTCAAAGAGATAGGCCTATAGTGTGGAAGGAAAATTAATAAGAACATCCATTGCTGCGTTTGACAGTCCCATGAATTGCGCAGCCAATTGTGGCTGCCACAGAGACCGCGCGTGAGTGGTGGATGATGTGAATTTGATCTGTAGCCTAATGATGTCCGATCGAATATAAAGGTCCAAAAGCGAGTCCTGAACTGAAGTTCTGATGACAAACAGCCCCCGCCCCGCAGACCGGTGATCATATCTTTCTACCCAGCCAGAGCAGAGCGCATGTGGGCACTTGTTGTCTCCGCCAGGCCGATAGGCATAGGAAACCGTTTCGCGGGATTTAAAATGAGCCCAAATCCGGGAAAATATTAAACCCTAATATGTAGGCATTAAAATATTAGTGAATGAATTTCCCCCATTGACTTGAAAGGAGACCACGGCAACCACACTTGCAATTTCCAATTGCATCTTTCTAGTTTGTGTAAGGTCCAGGAATTGCCAGCTTCCACGCAGCATAATTATGTATGCGTTTTTGTCACGTAGGAGACCCAAATAAGGTTGTTTCTCACGTAAAATACTATTTCTTTTGTGAAATGACATATTTATGCACATGGGACTTCTCTTTTCTGGCTGTGTATGATAGTTTTCTTTCAAATACGATAATTTTAAGCCTTCGGATTAGGGTTAGGGCAACACTGCAAGACACACACACACTCACACAGAGTAACGAGATGAGAGCAAATTAGGAGCACTGTAGCAGTACAGCAGAATCATCGCCATTTCTCAAATAAATCGGCCCATAATAATTCATTTTGATTCCCCGACCTCCCGTATCAGTTGTTTACAGGACGCGTTTTTTAGTAAACGGGACGACTATCCGTATTTTACAGGACGGTTGGTAACCACGGCAAGCCGACAATAATCAATCTGACCTACAAGCTCACAATGCGTTGCATCATGATGCATTGTGACTCGTGAGCATTTAGATTGTCTATTTTCAAATGGCCGATGTATACCGAACTGAAGTGGTTAATGTATGTTTTGTAATAATAATCAAAATCTACAAAGTAACTAACTAAACAAAGTAACTTGTACGGTAACTAAATTGTCAAATAATTATTGTGGAGTAAAAGTACAATATTTTGCTCTGAGATGCAGTGGAGTAGAAGTAAAAGTACTGAAAATTGGAAATACTCAAGTAAAGTACAAATACTTCAAAATTGTATTTAAGTACAGTACTTAAGTAAATGTACTTAATTACTTTACACCACTGGCTGTAATTGATTTTGGCAATAGCGCAGTAAAGATGATAATAATCTAATATGATCTGTGTTGTTCTTTATAGATCTAGCCTCTTAATTATGATCTCTTTTCATTGCAAAATCTCTGCCCCAGACCTCCTGGAAAGCCGGTCATTGATGTCCTACAAATCTGCAGAACAAACATTTACTCAATTACTCAGTCAGTACTCTATAGACATCTCGGGAAGTTGAAAAACAGGGACCGTTTTTGTTTTAAGTTTAGTTTGTTCCTTCCGTTTTTTTCTTTTTCTCTGTAGTCTTGCTTTTTATGAGAGTCTTTAATTCATCCCACCAGGAATAGAATGATGATGAGCCTTTCCTCACACTGTATCCCCACGGTGTCCTTTGTAAGACAACAGATTACAAATCATTCGTGATGATTTCCTCTGTGAAAACAGTAGTTAATCAGTCGCCGGAAGGCCTTGGCTGTCTCAATGTCAAAAACAGAAGGGACGCACTCGGCTTTGAAACACAGAGGTTCCATTAGCCTCTGTGTTTTGATCACTTCTCCATGTGTTAGTTAGGAGAAGGTCCTTTCGCTGAACAGCGGAGGCTGTATGTGCAACAGGGCAAGCGGGAACTGGACTCCATTCATTACACTCCTACAGGGCAGAAGAATGGAAGGATCCCCTCTACCAAGCAAAACAGAAGATTTGTCTTTGAAATGATCTGTAACAAGGCCAGCGGATGATGAAACTTCTACAAAGGGAAGCTGTGCATTCCCCCGTGCACATTTATCCTCTCATCCCACGTACTGTAACTCACTCACCGCTAGACAAAAAGCCCACTTTTAAGACGTGAGGTGGAAAATGAGTAGCGAAGCATGGGGGCCAAGTGGTAGCTGTGGTGGGCTAGAATTGCAAATGACAGCATATCTCTAAATCACGCAGGCCAGCGGATGGAAGAGGACTCCTTCCTCGTGTTATTGTTTCCCATGTTCTTCCACCACCGTCCGCTAATATTTTCCAGATTAAATCACGACTCTCTAGTAGCCCCAACTCCGAAAGGCAGACTCCTGTTCTGAGGGGAGAAAACCAGCAGAACCACAGAGCAGGAATTGTTTTTTTCCCCCCACTGCATGAGATAATGTGTTAAGAACTGTGTCCCGGCCTGGGATCAGCTGCCAACAAACTACAGCATAATTTCCATTTTTTCACCAAGGCAATTTTGAGAAATCTAATTACATCCAACTGCATTGCATTTACACTTATGTAACATCGCCTCAAGTTTCAAAGTTGATATATTGAGCAGTCTTTGGAAATATTGAAAGGGGGGATAGCGTGGATATTATACAGTACTTGAACAATTGTTTTGATTAGATGCATGCGTGTGTGGCACTGTATGAGGGCCAGTCACGCTTGATTTTGCCACACTTCTAAACACACTGTGTGCACGTTTCGGTACTGCCTCAGTGGCCTAGTATTGAGGTCATGATTTGGCTGTGTGTCTGCAGGCTCCTTGTCAGGGGCATCACACCAAATTCTGGGCCCTGGGTACAAGGATTCACTGCGGGCCCCCACACAATTATTTTGTGCTTCAGCTATCAAGCAGATATACAAGCTTACAGCACGGCACCGAGTGCCGTGCTGCGAGCTTGTAGATCTGCTATTTTTGAAACATTGTGAAGTCTTTTGAATATTTCAAATCCTTCTAAGGTTTTTTGAAAAACCTATGTTTCTATGTCAGTGGTGCTCAAACCTTATTTTCATGTGAAGGACCCCCAAAATGATATGTATTTGGCCACGGACCCTCATCTCAAAATATTTAGTTCCAGGGGACCCCCCCAGAAGCAAAATTTGAGTCACAAATGTTCGCTTAAAAAATACATATATTCAAAGATTTGCACACATTTTCACGACCTTTAAAAAATAGCAGATCTACAAGCTCGCAGCGCGGCACTCAGTGCCGCGCTGTGAGCTTGTATATCTGCTATTTTTCCATATCTTAAGTATAAAATAATTAAGGCCCCTCCACCTTGGGCCCTAGTAACTCAGTCCCACTCCCCCCCCCCCTGCTCCTTGTACAAGAGATGGACCAGACTGTAAGACTGAAGAGTGGCTCTGCCCGCTACGCTCCTGCTTTGGACACCAACACTCCTGTTCTGTTTACTTTGGCGTAGAAAAACCTCTGAACATCTTCCAGTTCTTTAGTCTGAGCTATGGTCCTGATAACGATACTGTAAGCCTTATGTCTGATAGGTTCTTTTTTGTTCTGGTTGGCCATATCAACTACCAGCACAATGACAGGGTGGTGTTTGTATTCACCAGGCCCTGTTTAAAACTAGTTATAATAATTGCCCCATAATTAATCATTGGGGCCCCTTGGATCAGAGCCTGGGAAAGTCATCCTGATTGCTCCAACCCTCAGCCCTGCAGGATGGCAGCTGCAGGCATATGATGATTCATCAATATCCAACTTAATGTGAAAGTGAGGTCAACGATAATCTGATATGTACTCCGTTTACTGCCCTTCTCTCACTTGCTCCCCACAGGTGGATGTGCACTGTACAGCACATTTTTCTGTTCTTTTCTTTTTAGAGCGTCAAGTGTTTAATTTCCTCCGAGTGCCAAAGTACAGTCATAATTATTTTTTCTTTATGACAAGATGTCATTGTAAATGTCAAATGCCATTTGTGACTTGACATTGGGACACAAAAAACTCTTGCCTAAAAGTAATATTAATACCACACCAGTATTCAAATGAAATATTTTATTGGTTTCCTCCAGCCAAACTGGCAGGCGGCTTCACTCAGCAACAATAGGGTGCCTGTTGATTGAATTCTCCCTTAGGTAAGACTTTACAACGTAGGCTCTCCAAAGACATCCCCCCAGTCGGACTGCTTTTCCAGGAAGCGTATTCCTGAACCCCTGCCTGGATGATCTAAAGGCAGCAATTAGTCAAGCATCCACTCAAAAGCTTTATTGTTCCTCACATGGTCAGTCTGTTGCCGTACACACAGCCACTGTAATCAAAGTCAAACTCTTGTTCGTGCAACTATATTTAAACTAGACGTCTACATGCCATACTGTATTGCAACCACATTTAGAGAAAAGCTGTGGAAGGAGCAACGCAGTACATTAATTACCGGGTTGACTCATCTTGGCAATACCGGGTTAGCAGTATTTTTAATGATTTTAAATGCTCATCATTATCCATGTATGAATATCGCCCTTAGGAGAAGTGCTTATTACAAGCTAAGGTCTTGTGTTACCGTCCCACCGTAAGCACTTGAAACTCAAAGCAGCAGCAGCAGCACGGTTACCGAATGTCAGTCATAACTTCCATGTACTAAGGGCCAATGTTTAGTTTAGTTTTGACAGTTTCGCCAATGTTTAGTCAGCTCTTTCCACTGACCACATTGAGCAGTGCCCGTAAAAAGACCAGAGCCCTAGACAGACGCTATAACACTAGTCTCCCTGTACAGACACAGAGCAGAAGCCCAGGTGAACCAGACTGCTTCTTGTGTTTTTGAGCCAAAACAAAGCTTATTTATTTATTTTCACCTAATCACCAGTCTTCCAGATACCAAGCATTGAACCACAGTGCAACTATGAACCACAGAAGGATATAGAGTGTCAGTGTTTCTCTGTCCACCCTATTCAAATGCCATGAGACCAGTAATGGTTTGCCTCAGGGACTCCCAAACTTAGCCATTCAAATGTTCACTTCCCTGCCTTGAATGTAGGAGAGGTCACATGATGTTTTCACATTTCACATAATTTAAATTGGTATCAGATATATATTAAAAAAGCAGGGTTTAATATCATTTTCTTTAGTCGTTTTATGAGAAATAACATCTGAAAATTATTGGGTTATAATGGGCTGCACATTTGGTCTGCAACTCTAGGTTTCCCTTTAATTTTCTGAGTTGCTCAAACAGCCCACCTAAGATGTTTGGAGCACTCCCAGGGGTGTCCCAGACCCCAGCTTTGGTAACCACTACCCTAGACGATGAAGGCATATTGGGAGCTGATGGAAAAGACATCTCCAGGCAGACAGACGTTTACTACTTTCCACCCCTGGTGTCCCACATGAGGTCATTTGTGAGGAATGTCCCCGGGAGTAAAGTTAAAGCCGGGTCAAAGTACTTGACCCTGTTTGTTTGTGACCTTGCATTCAAAAGTTTGTTATTCTTTTATATGGCCGCAGACGTCCGGCCTTGTTAACGGCAACTGTGGTTGAATTTCTCTGCTCGAGGCCCTATTGGCTGCCGCCGTCACGATGACGTCTTCACACAGCATCTGTCTCCTCTCCTTCTCCACCCCTCTTGGTTTTGGAATTCCATGTTTCTTCTTTGTTTTGGTGACCAATGACCATTTTCTTTTCTTTTTTTATAGTGAAAGGCCAGCTGCCTCCTAGCCAAAGAAATGTCATCATCTGATGTCCAGATTTCTGCTTTGCAGGTCCTGGAGAAAGAAAGAACCATTGCTTGCTGGGCCAAACTCCTTGCTACAATCACTGGATATTATTTGATTAACGTTATATACAGTGTTTGCAGTTATCTGCCATTGGTTGCTACTGTAGATGATAGGTTTGCTAACCTCACATATTGTGATTATCATCATTTCAAGGTCAATGTCAATGTCACCCACTGCAAAATATGAAGCTGAGTTGTACTGTATACTGTATCTGCAGCCTGGTCCAGTGTGTCTGAATGTACTGTAACCTGCATTGCACTAGTGCAGGGGTCTTCAACAGGGGGTCTGGGACCCCTAGGGGGTCCTCAGAGTTACTACAGGGGGGGCACCAAATCTTTGTGTGATGGGATTTACATTTTTTTAAATTAACAACTTGAACCCTCGCATCCCTATTCTGAGGAGAACTTTAGCCAAAAATAGCAGATCGACAAGCTCTCAACGCCTTGTGTTGCGAGCCGTTGAGAGCTTGTAGATCGGCTATTTTTGGCAAATAGGTTTGGTGCAGAGGTAAAAAAAAAAGAGCAGATCAATTACAGAGTGAAAGGCGAAGTTTTGTAAGTAAAGACGATTTAAGTGGTTAAAGGTCTGAAAAAAAAACATGATGACAGTGCTGTCAAACAAGTTTATGAATCTATCTATGAAATCAATGAAAATCTCCATCACACATTTATACAATATGTAGAAGGGGTCCCTGCTTCATGTCTCTCTCTCAGCTAAGGGGTTCTTGGCCTGAAAACGTTGAAGACCCCTGCACTAGTGAACTTACCAACGGGCTGGTACTCATTTCTCAGTGAAATGAGTAGCCTATAAAGGACCCCAGTGTAAACAAGCCATAGTGCTTTCTTGGGTTTAAATCCTATTAGTAGACCTTGTATCTGAACTGTCTTGTGCTTGCTATGCGACCTGCTAATAAAGTATTCAATCAACCAATCAATCAAAGGTCCGTCAGTGGACCAGCACACTAACGGTGCATGGGCTAGTACTGGTAGGCTGGTTGGTTTAATAACAGACTAGCAATTGTCCCTCCAGGCTATTGGAGGTCCATAGTTGATCAATTGATTGCGACGACAGGTCACAGTTACTATGAAAAACTGCAGCTCATGTCAGTCCGTCAGTGAGTGAGTCAGTGAGTCACGCTAGTAGCAATCAGTGTCACACACAAAGACACAAAGGCAATCTGGCGGTCGCTTCTCACCCAGAGTGTTGCTTGTAATTATGTGTTGTGTGCCAATGGCACCACACCACTCACTACTCATCGGTGGCTCCTTTTCCCCATCACCTGCAGCAGATTCCCTAAATCCTAATTGCTGCAGACTACTCCTTTAAAAGCCAGCCTGGCCAGTGCGTAAAGAGACACGGACCCAGCAACAACCTCAAACTCCACACTATTTAATGATTATTTAGGCTGGGATCACCTGTCCTTCCTTTTCAGTTATCAGATTTAAGTTAGTTTGGCCAGCATGGTGATGGCCCGGTAGTCCCCCCCCCCTCACATTAAAATGTAAGCTTTATTTTATTATGTATTGTGTTGCTTGTATAATTTAGAAAACATCTAATCAATTTCCAAGTATCCTGTTTTACTCTAGAAAATATTGTTCCTTCAAAACAATTGTGGGCTTGCTTTAAGCCAAAAAACAATGGTATAATATAGCTGCAAGCAGCAAGAAAGTAGGAAAGGAAAAAGTAGGAAAGGAAAAAAGCAGCGGAAAAAAGCAGAAAAAGCAAGAAAAGTGGGAAAAGAAATCAAAGAAAAACTAGAAGCAGTATTCTTCCGATAACGGTTCTCCGGCAGGTCAGGTTAGCCACGGGTTCTTAATAGGGGTGTAAGTCCGCCGCACCCCCTCCCCCCAGCTCTCCCCAACCCATATCTTCCTTGAATAAACATGGCCTTCTATGTATATTTAAAATGATCAAACCAACAAGGAAACTATTATATAGTTAATGACTAGTGACTGTAATGTATAGCTTCCATTAAATGTAGATAAAACCACTCTACGATGTCTAAACGTAATGCTGTGGGTGCAGAAATCTAGCGCACAGAGCCCCATTCACTCACAATGTTACATTTCTGTCATGTGCAGTTCACTCTTCAATGAAAGTCCACGGAGCTTCCGTGTGCGCTGCCTCTCATTGCACAGAGCAATGAGAGCATTGATATATGTACACATCGAACGTACTGCACTGGCTGCTGCTGCCCATCACAACTGGTGAGCTTCCCTTCCTCCTTCTATGCCTGTTATGTCTAATGTATACTGATGTCTATACTCTATAATGTTCTGCCATTGTCTCAGGTTAGCAACAACACTAGTATCTGAACTGTTGCTGGAGTAGCGGGAACGCCGCCCCCCGCAATATTGTGGCCCTTGGGGAAAACAAATTGGGGAACCCTGATGTGCTGTATACAATAACAGCAACAGCAACATACAGGATACACATCAGTTAAACATTTTTGTAGATGTTCCTATAATTTACAGAGCTTTGTCTTTTGTCTTTTATTTGTGGACCTTAACGATATGTATTTGAGTACTCCTGCTCTACACTGATACAGTATGTTGGCTTTCAGGTAGATATGTAATCTGAATTGTTAAAGCAATAAGCCCCAAGAGGGCATTGTTTACAGTGATTTTACACCAGGGTATGTTTGAGGCATGACTAAGAGCGGAACACATTTTTAGCTGTAATCGACTAATCGTGAAATGAATCATTATTGAGCATGGCCTATTTCTCCATTAAACTTTTATCAGAAACTGTTTGGTAAATTCAAGTTTGTTTTGACGCAGTAACACTGATGTAATGCGGTCACAGGTGTGTGTTTATAGAGCATTTTACAACGGTTTCGAGCCAAACATAACCAAGGACCGGAACCAATCATTTTATAAAGCATTCACTTCCAAGGACTGGAACATTGAAGACACTTGGGCATGAGATGATGACCTTTTATATGTCTCGTGGTTGACACGCTACACTGTTGTTGCCATATTGTACCACGAAGATCCGCTTCAATGAGATATCCTGGCACTTTGTATGTATGGTCGCATTGGTCGGTGTGATATGTTTAGGCATAAGCCATTTCAGACTCTTCCGCCATTCTAAATAAACACAGTACATAGCCATAGCCGTACATTTAATTCCAAAGTCATTACTACCCACACATTTATACTCCACAGCTGATTGCTATTTATCGCTCAAAATAAAATGTTTTTGCTACGGTACACTGCTTACCCTGTGGTCTGTTGGCATGGAGTGTTAAAAGACTGCATAAAGGAAACACAGAGGTAGTTGTCTTTTACTGCTCCAGAAGTAGTAGGGCTATTTCATGTAATAGTCATGGTTTCATACCAAAGTCATGGGCATTTGTTGGCCCACTCTGTGTTGTAAAATCGAGACAGGCTAAATATAAGCAAAGCTAGAGTGTAATAGGGCTTTCACGAATAGTGATTTTTTGTATTCTAATTATTCGACCTCAAAGTATTCGAATAGTCGAATATTCGACAGGACTGGCCAAACTGTCAAATATTAAGTAAGCAAGAGGCGAACATTGTGAAAATAGCCGATCTACATGCTCACAACGCCTCGCGTTGCGAGGCGTTGTGAGCATGTAGATCTGCTATTTTCACAATATGTATCTGCGGAACCGACCGAGTCACATTAAATGTAACAACTACAATTCCAAGTGCTTGTCAGGGTGGGGGTCCCCAGTTCAAATATGTTTATTTTGGGGGTCACGGCCTAAAAAGGTTTTTGAGAACCCCTGGTATAGAGCATTAACAAATTCATCTATCCTATCTATCCAAGCTTTATAAAGAGAAAACAATCTGTTCGGTGAACAACGTCGAATAGTGACTTTGATATTTGAATATTTGGTGAATGCCCTAGTGTGTATTAGATTTTTAAAAAAGCATAAAAGGTCTGTAATGGTCAGTACTCGGTGTAGAAACCAGGGAGAGAGAGCACGCTTGTGGCATGCTCCACAGTGCGTCGCAGGACACTGGTGGTGGTGATGGATGATTGTCAGCCCCCCCCCAAAAGCACCAGCCCATTTCCTGAGGTCACACTACTGCAGACTATCATCATGGCATGCCTCTCTGGAAGACAGCCACCGGCACCAGGGGTGTCGCACCAAATTCTGTGCCCTGGGTACAAGGATTCATTCACATGTTGTGCTTTAACTATTGAAGAATAGAAGATACAAGCTCACAGCACGGCACGGCACCAAGTGCCGCGCTGCGAGCTTGTAGATGTTTCTATGTCAGTGGTGCTCAAACCTTTTCATGTGAAGGACCCCCAAAATGATATGTATTTGGCCTCGGACCCCCATCTCTAAATATTTAGTTCCAGGGACCCCCCAGAAGCAAAATGAGTTGCAAATGTTCGCTTAAAAAATACATATATTCAAAGATTTGCACACATTTTCACGAAGATTTGCACACATTTTAAAAAATAGCAGATCTACGAGCTTGCACTCGGTGCCATGCTGTGAGCTTGTATATCTGCTATTTTTCAATAAAGTATAAAATAATTACAGCCCCTCCACCTTGGGCCCTATAGTAACTCAGTCCCACTTTTACCCCCCTTGTGACACCCCTGACCGGCACTCTCAGTTCCAGGAACAAAAAGCCTGATCCAATGCATCCTAGACACTCGTAAACTGTCACGCGGAGCCCGGATGGAGCCAATGCAGAAAATCGGAACACTGGACTGGTGATAGCCTGGGCCATGGTTGTGCCAAGACAAGCAGAACTGTACTTATGGAGTGGAAATCTGCAGCGTGGTTTCCCCCAAACTTTTTGGTGCAAAATATACAGCACTGAGTTACTCTCAGAAGTGGTAAAACATGGCTTTCACGTCTGCCTTTTTAGTGTTACTATAAAGGCTCATTCTTGTATTCTGAGGCAACCATGTGGGTAATTGTGAAGGGTTTATGCAATGATGTCATCCTACCATTGTTTTACTAGTCTATGTTCACTTCGCAGGCTTAATGATTGGATTTCTTTGTGGCGTTACTGGAGACCCTTTATATCGTTATACTAGTAATGGCTAGGGACCCACTCATCTGATCGACTTAACACCTTCTTGGGTCCTCAGAAATACGTCCGACCGTTCTAGAGATAATATGTGAGCGACACAGACGGATCATTTCTCATCAGAGGTGGGTTAGGGTTAGGGTAGTAACCAGTTGTGACTAGTTTTGTCATTGTTACTATTTCTTTTAACAGAACTTAAACAATTAAAGTATTAAATAATGCAAAACATTTGTAGTTTATACATTCACTTCTAGTTCTAGTTGAGTAATCTTTATTAGGAGGTTTCGTTTCTGGGGGGAAAATGGTACCATATTTTATTCCATAGAGATGGCATGGCAATACATTTTGGCTCGGTTGTATAGGGTTCTGCAAAACACATGATAAAACTTGCGGAGAGCATTGCATAGCCTAATCCCCCCACTGGGATTCATTTATAACTGAAATCCATCCAGAGTGCATATAGAGCAGAACCAAAGCAGGTGGAGGCTAGGGTGAGGAGGGTTCCAGATACCAACAGCACATCAGCATAGAGTGACCATGAGTGTGAAGTCCAGTTCAGATCAATGATTTGTGATGGAACAAACCCTTTTTAAAACCTTTCAAAGAAAATTCGCTACGGTCTCTTGTTTTAAATGTAACAATAATTGTAATCTCAAGTTGTACGTGTATAATGAGAGAGGGAGCGAAAATGAATTACGTTTTGACTAACAGTGGTTAATTCAACATGGATAATGAATCACAGGCATTGCTGACCTGAAGAGAAAAAAAAGGCTTTTACAGTACAAACTACAGTACTCTGCGGGAGTCTAGCCATGTAGGCTATATGAGGGTCGGTCTGTCTGTGTGCTACTGGATCGGTCTGTCTGTGTGCTACTAAAAGGTAACTCTCTACCAAACAGATTACAAGAGACAACTCCAAGAGACTCTTTACAACTCTAACAAACTAGCATGGTCAGCACAAGTCAGTACAAACTAGTCTGCAGCTCTGGTCGTGTTGCCAGGTCTGCTTATTCTAAGCAACTTTGGGCTTGTTTTCCTGTTAAGTTTAGACCTGAGGCCGCAATTCTAAAAACACCTAAATCCTGAGTTTTCTGAAAAACGTCAAATATTTATTCAAAAAGAACAAAAAAATCACACCCAATGTGAAGTGAGCGGTGGTCATAACGTCTTCAGACTAGGATTTGAGTCTAGGATGTACAGGCTATGCTACACACACACATTTTACTATGGCAAAACGCTGAGGAAAAAGGCTACAGACACACGCCACAGCCACTCTATGGAGCGGTTTACCACCGCTCAAAAATGATGTTGCTGTGTATTGTAGGCCTAACCTCGCAACAGCCAGACTCTCCCAGGGGAGAGTCTGGGAGTTCTCCATAGACAACGCATTACGCAATGACGTAGTTACTCACTTTGACTGACAATATCAGCGATATCAACGATAAGCATCTCTTGCTGCCGACGGCACCTTTGGCAGCAGACGCTTTCCGACTTCTTCCGTCACCGAGTCGGTGGCTTTAGGAGATATTCTTGCAAACTAGTTGACTGATCAGTGCCAGATTTCTTGTGCGTATTGCCAGTAGTAAGCCACAGAGTGTTTTTGAGCAGTCTGGCTTTGTGTGTATATGTATGTGTATGTATGAGTGTCCGTATGAGCACGGAACATGGGTATGGAGATAACTAACGTCACGGACAGAACAGCCCATACAAGGAGATATGCATGTGTGCCGTGTCTGATACCATGCATTCTTTTCCACATGTTTTATACTTTTGAAAATATTAACTTTATTTGTATAAATGAAGTCCATATTTGGAGTCATAAAGACATTATAGATGACTGACATCACAGGCTGGCCACATAAATATAGATATCATAACGCTGATAAACAGACTGTCACACAACACGGATAAACACTCAAGCAAATATTGTAGCCCTAGTAAACAGTTTACAACATGTCTGGAAGAGACGGTGGTAAAAAGAAGCCACTGAAGGCACCCAAGAAGCAGAACAAGGATCTAGATGATCAGGATTTGGCCTTTAAGCAGAAGCAGAAGGAGGACCAGAAGGCCATGGATGAACTGAAGTCCAAAGCAGCGGGCAAAGGACCTCTGGCATCTGGTGGAATCAAGAAATCAGGCAAGAAATGAGAATGTGAAGATGATGCTTGCTTGCTACAAGGTTCCTTAATAACCCCACTTTCTGCCCACATGAATGCCTGTTTGTTTGCCAGGATAAACTAATCCCTCTGATCCCAACCAGGTGCCTCCCAAGATTCATGCACATGATTTGGTTTGTTATCAAATGGAGTTAGGGGGCAATGCAGGTTTAAAACTTGCTCTGATGGAGGATATATGCCAAAACGTGTCAGAAGAAACCAGCTAACTGAGTTCATTACTTGCGTGCGCAAGTACTGCGTTGGGTTTATCTGTCGCGTATGTGTTTATGCCTGTAGCCAATCAGGGACCAGCATTCCTAGTGACTTCACCATAAACAGCCAATGAGAGACCAGCATTCTTGGTAACTTCACCATCAACAAGTGCAGCCAATGAGGGACCAGCATTCTTGGTAACTTCACCATCAACAAGTGCGACCTGATATAAATAACAAGGAGCGCTCTGCTGGCGCACAAGTAGGCCATACATGGCCGTGAGTGTACAATGTGCAAATTGGCACCTCGACAGAGTGCAGTCTAGTTCAGTCTTGCAACCTTATTTTGGAGTGCCGCTTCTTTCTACCTTGGTGGATTTTTTTTTTGATCGGTGGTAAACCGCTCCATAGAGTGGCTGCCCGTGTGTCTGTATCCATTTCTCCTCAGCGTTTTGCCATAGCAATGTGTGTGTAGCATAGCCTGTACATCCTAGACTTAAATCCTAGTCTGAAGACGTTATGCTCACCACCGCTCACTTCACATTGGGTGTGATTTTTTTCTTTACTGATTGTTTGGTTTCAAGGGGAAGATAAAGCTGCGCGTCATTAATGAAAGATAAAAATGGCTACGTATTTGATAATGATATATATATATTTTTTTGTTGTAGAATGTAAGGGTAGTGTCGTTAACACCAAACCCTGTACTGGAGAGGGTATAATAGAAGGTCATGGTCCACAGTATCAAATGCTGCAGTCAAGGTGTGCTAGGATGGAACAGCCACTGCAGTGGGAAGAGAGAGAGAGGGTATAGGTCATTGTGCATCTTCAACAGGGCAGAGGCTTAAACCCTGACTTAAACCTTTCCATGATTTTGTTTTGGTGTAGTTAAGGCATTATTTGACTGAGAAATACCTTTTTGCTTCTGGCATGCATGGCCCCTTCAGCTGCCAAGAGGTTTGTCCACATTGTCTGCTTTTGAGCGGTGGTAAACCGCTCCATAGAGTGGCTGTGCATGTGTCTGTAGCCACTTTTTCCTCAGCGTTTTGCCATAGCAATATATGTGTGTGTGTGTGTGTAGCCTGTATTACATCACCAATTACATCCTAGACCTATATCCTAGTCTGAAGACGTTATGCAAGCACGACCACCGCTCACTTCACATTGGGTGTGATTTTTTTTATTTATTACTTGCGCCAGCAGAGCACGCAAGTACTGCGTTTGGCTGCGTATGTAGGTATGTCGGTGTCTGTGTATTTCAATGAGAATGGAGCGTTTTTTTGCAGAAATCCTCTACTGGCAAAAAACACTCCATTCTCATTGAAATGCATTGGCAGATTCCACTAGGTATTTTTGTGTGTGGGCACCCTAAAAACAACTCCTTCCTTCCCCCCAGCAGGAATCGAACCCAGGACCTTATAGCCCCGAGGCAACAGCACTACCAACCTTTCTGGCAAGTGCATTTTAGAGAAAAAAATAATTACTCAGTAATTTTCAGTCTTCCTAGAAATGTACTCGAGTAAGAGTGCAAATATGTGTCTTGGTAATGTATTCGAGAAAGAGTAATCAAAGAAATCTAATACTCAATCAAGTAAAGTACAAATACTGTACTTAAGTACAATACAGTACTCAAGTAAATTGACTTGAGTACCACTGCCAACAGCTGCGGTCACACAAGACTAACGTCATAGAAAGTACGCAGAAAGTATGACATCACCACAGCTGATGCCACGAACAGAACCGCTCATCCAAGGAGATAAGCATGTGTGGCGTGTTTTTCATATTCCATCCTGGTTGGCTCAGATTGGCATGAGAAACTTTGAAGTGCTCTCCAAGTAGGCAAAGAAAGAACCTCCATTCAAAAGTATTCACATTGTCCTGGTATAGCGCCACCATGAGGTCAATTTGTGCTTAACTGGCCTTTGCTTTGTGGAGCACTTTTTCTAGTTTCCCTTTCTTTTTTCTTTTGTACAAGCTTTATCCGGGCTACAGGACGTTCTCCTACCGTTTACAGTTTACAGTTTACAGTTTAGGCATTTAGCAGACGCTTTTAATCCAAAGCGACTTACAATAAGCAGGTAATACATCACTATAATAAACAAGATAATATGTCAGTACATCAACAGCAATATAACAAATGCAAATTAATATCTATCTAGAAAACAATATAATCAGTCAAGAAAAAAAGGTTCTAAAAAACCTAAAAACAAATGCTAACTAGCTTTGTGTATGGTCAGTGAGTGTTACAGTAGTGCTAAGGGTTTAGGTGGAGTCTGAAAAGGTGAGTCTTCTGTCTACAGCGAAAGCTAGCGAGTGAGTCTGTTGTTCTAAGTGCGACAGGGAGTTTATTCCACAACTTTGGGGCCAGGAGGGCAAACTGTCTCGGACGAGTGGATTTTTGCCCTGGGGTTTTTAGCGAGGGTTCTGTCAGCATCCCCGTGTTGGCTGATGTAAGTGAACGGGTGGGGGTGTACCGTCCAGATTCTGTTGTCTGTTGTCTAAAGAGTATCTCAAGTGTGACTTGCTACAGGGCTCCATAACCAGCAGCAGGTCACTCACCCAGTAAAATCCTGTTTATCAGTTTCATTTTTACAAAGCCGCGTGGTGTGAGGGTCACTCCTCAGTCAGTTAGGACAAACAGCCGGAGTGGTCTGTTACATATTTGAGGCTATCAATAAGTATATCGTCGTTGTCGGGTGAAAACCTTGTATGTCCAAAACCGTTCGTTTAGCATTTTAGCATTTAAAAATGATTCAAACTAGTGAAAACAGCCGATCTACAAGCACGGTGCGAGGCGTTGTGTGCTTGTAGATCTGCTGTTTTCACTACTTTTGTGCGACGGCCTTGTATGATGAAGCAGGGCTTTACTTTGCGAAAGAACGTACAAATCTGAAACTTGGAGATACAAGGTTTCCGCCCGACAACGACGATATCTTTCTTCCCTTCTTTCTTCACATTTTGGACCTTTGTCTGTTTAGGAACACTTTGTGTGTATTGTTACACATAATCTATTTTATTGCGATTTGTGCTGTGAACTGAGGATACTGTATGGAGCATCCTACGGTGTTCAATGAAGCTGTGAGATGTGTAATGTGATATTAATGATTAAAGCTTATCTGAAGGCCATGGTGTGAAATGTGAGACTCACAGCTTTCTCGAACGGCAAGCAAGTGGGGACCAGCTGTCAACAGCACTTATTATTAACGAGCTGAACTTTGAAAACTCAGTTTACAAGACTGTGATTACAGACATGGGTTTGCCAGGCATCTGGTTGAATGCTGGGAAGGGAGAATGGCTTTGGTAGTCTGTGTTGTTGCTGTGTTAGGAGCTGCTTTTCGAAGCGTGGTCGAGATCTCTGTCACGTTGCTCGCACAAGGGTCTGAGTCTGTATTTATAAAGCAGCTTAGAATAGGAGTGATGATCTGAGACAAGTTTGCTGGGTGAACATTCGATGGTTCAAATATCTTGTCTTGTGATCCTACAACCTAGATCACTATACTCTACTCTTTTTGGTCAATACATTTCCATTCCAATGCAGAACACATCAGTTTGTTCCTTCCTAAAAGACAGATTTATTCACCACTAAGCACGGTCCTATTTGGCCTGCCTTTGTGCCATGTGGCATGTGTCACGTTGCGTCAGTGGTATTTTTGTAGCTAGCCTTGGCGTGAGAAAGTTGCTTTCTCCGCCATTCGTACGTGGTCTGACACTAATTACTGGAGCAGGATTGAAAATGACCTGTCCAACAATGCTGTAAGTCAAGTGATTAGTGCACAACTGTAGCGCTAGCAAACGGATGCTTTGCTCGATCTCACTAATGGAGCAGGCCCAAAATATCCTGAGGGGGCAGCAAACTTGTTTGATGGTTATTCTCTTGTAGACATCCAGGCCGCTGAAGACAGACTACAAGGCATGTGGTGGTTACGGTGGTTACGTTGTTAGTACATTATTTTCTTGTTCATTGTCATGTAAAAGTGAAGCCCAATTTATATTTTGTTGTACGACCAACAACCATGGCCCTTTGTGAAAATAACCGATTTCCAAAAACAACAAAAAGGCGCCACAAAGATTTGATGATTCTTTGTGAACAAAATAAGTCACAGAGTTACGCTTGTATTCTGTTCAGCGTAGGTTGCCATATGTAGGCTACTGCAGGGCATGTACAGTACCTACACTGTTAATGATACAAAACTACGATTTGATTCTGTTCTTTTAATACAGCCAGTTGCCATTCCTGTAAAGGAGAATATGTAGGCTATTATTCTTCATTCGTGACTTCCATGCCTTTTCGAATCTGGAAAAGTCATATTTGGTTGGAAAATATTGAGTATGAAAAAAATCTGGCATTTGTATATCTTCAGTAATGCCTGAGCCGTTGTGCCTGACATTAAACTGTAAAATCAAATCCAAAACAGTAGCTTAGAGACTGCTTATGGAGTGAAACCAGAGAAATGTGTCTCGAATATTTTAGCAGCGTTTTCACCTCTCTCTCTCTCTCTCCATCCCTGCGTAGGCCCAAAACGTGAGGATTTGATATGAGTCTCTTTTTCCCCCTTCGGCAGTCCCGGAGGGTAATGGTAGGAAGCAGGGGCTGGCTGGCAGAACGGGAAGCAGGATGGATGGGACTCGTGTGGTTAGCTTTGTGGGAATGAAGTCAGTGTCTGGCCCACATGAAAACCCACCCCTGCAGCCCATGTGTCCATAAAGCTCCATCACAGCCAGAAAACGAGAGTCGCGGATGTAACTAAGTTTATGTGAATTCTGGAAGCCCGCCAGAGACGTTGATATTCATTGTGCGCATGCGCGCAATGAATATCAAGGTGTTACAAATGCCATTTCTGGCAGTCATCCAAAATTAAATGGAACTCTACAGCGTGAACATATTGTAACGTTTAGCAGACTGAGTGGGGAAGTTCGCCTCCAAAGGGGAGACAAACCCCGGCCCCCGACTCAGCAGACAAGGCAAGCTACCCGCAACGCCAAGAGAGCTAGCTCACTTGGTGGAGCGAGTTACGGCTGGATCTCTTGCAGGGTCGTTACACTACTCCCTCCTCACAGCGCTTCACCGCCACTTCACCACGGCATCCGGTCCCTCACGCGAGGGCACGCTCCACGGGTCCGTACCCCTGACGCCAATGTAACTTTTAGCAGACTGAGTGGGGAAGTATGACTCCAAACGGGAGACAAACCCCGGCCCCCCACTCAGCAGACAAGGCAAGTAACCCGCAACGCCAAGAGCTAGAAATAAGTATCAAAGAAAAGTATAAGGCCGGATCTCTTGCAGGGTCGTTACAATATGAATACTAGAAAGTAGATATTGACCAAAAGAAAATCGTTTCCTTTGAACAATTGTCCTTGTAAAGGCTGCTGCACAATGAGGCAGCAGCGCGCAGAGGAGGGCTCACGTTGGGTGGTTGTCAGAACAAGACTTTCCCGGGCAATGATATCATGGGTTACGTTTTCTACATGCAGCCATAAGAAGGCTTACAGTTATACAGGGGCTGTAAAAGGTAAATGCTGACCCGGAGCACATTGATGTTTTTGGCACGATATCCCCTTACGTTTGCAGGAAATAATTGTCAAGCTGCCTGAAAACGGTGATGTCAGTATGCCATGTTATGTTTTTGTTTAGTTTTTTTTTTTTTTTTTGCTTTACTGCCCTATTGAGAATTTGCATATAGCCTCCAATGGAATGCTCGCCCCCTGACTTGAAGCAGTATAAATACTGTACCTTGGCACTGTATTTATTTACATATTTATTATTCCATACCTTTGATATGAGAACATGAGCCATTATCCATTGACATGATGTTGCTACTGTAGCTACCACAGGAATCCAAACCCACCAGCAGGATTCAAGTCTTTATTTCCCCTTGCTCATCATTAATAAATGCAAATACAGTTATATATATTTATATATAGAAACTCATTATGAGCTAATCAGTACAGCAGTCAGCCAACATTGGTTGACTGTTTTTAAAGGGATATTTCACTTTCTAAAAAACTTTTGGTAATGTTATCGTCTAATCAGACTTTTATGAACACCCTGGACAGATTTGAATTAGCTTCATTCAATATTTAGATATTTGATGTAAATGTTATCAGGCCCTCCTCCTGCAGGACGCCTCCCCATACACACCCATTGTAACTTCAATTCCATTTTAACCATGATAGATTCATCAAAAACACCCATAATCTTTTCTGGTGACTCATACTACCCTCCTAATACGTGAGCAGGTCGTGTTTTTTTGATAACCTTTTTCATTTATGGAAAAAGATTAATACAATAAAACATTATTAAAAATAAATGAAAAAAGTTATCGCATATTAGGAGGTTAGTATGAGTCACCAGAAAAAATTAAATGCAAATTAAAATCTGTTCAGGGTGTTCATAAAAGCCTGATTAGACAATGACCAAAAGTTTTTTTGAAAGTGAAATATCCCTTTAAGTAACTTAGATTTTATGTAACTTAAAGATTGCTGTCAGGTGTAAATCTCATACATGTATTCCAAAACATGATTCAAATGGGAAAAGGGCAGAAATAGCCGATCTACGGGCTTGAAGATCAGCTATTTTTGCTATTTTGACACTGTAGTGTGACAGCATGAAGTAGTAGAGAATTCATTTACAAAAAAAAAAGTTAAAAAAATGAAGATGAGAGGTTTCTGCCCGACAGTATGTGAGACTTGTGTAAATTAGAGCGTGAGTGCATCTGCAGTACTTCACACTGAAAGGTCTTTTTTTTCTTCTTCAATGACCTACTTTAGAAGATGTCCTTGTATATTTCACTGTTGCCATGGTGACAAGTAAACATGACTTTCTCATCCTTTTCATATGAAGACATGTAATTGCCAGTAGGGGATGGGGTAATCGTCTGGTATAACATGCTGGACACTTTGACTATCACGTTTATTGGTGGCGTAGTCGGAGGAAAGGGGTAACTAAAATATGTCATCTGGAAAATATAGTACGGTTTAATAAATTTGTCTCCACACTTGAGCGCAGTGTTGACAAAATATTGGCTAACAAATCATGTTAATGGTTTTAAAAACATCTTTCCAGCCGCTTCGTGCGTGCCCACTGTTAGTGTGAGGCCTGGCTGTGCTTTAAAGCGCTACAGGAAAGTCACCTTGTTGACTTAAAGGCACTGATTGTTGACCAAAGGCCTTAGTTAGAATGAATGTGACTGTCAGTTACATTGCTGCCTTGAAGACATGCCCTGTAGCACAACTTTAGTAGCTTTTAAATGTGTCAAATAAATCAAACACGAAGCGTTCAAAAATACAGTATAAACACTGCAGCTGCAGTATGCCGGTATATGCATAGTACTGAATAATATGCTAGGCTACTGGTTTTCAAAGTGGGTCCTGGGGACTCATGGGGGGCAATTGGAAAGGAGAGGAAAATGGAGGAAAAAAACTAAACATATATTACAAGAAGAATATTAATACTTTGGAAAATTGGTTAGTAGTTAGAGCTATATTTACTTGTATGCGTTTATTTATTTATTTATTCTATTTGGGGCTCCTTGCCATGGAAAAGTTAGGGATCCCCTGTTCAAGGCAATAGGGCCTATATTCAACTCAGAAAATATGGCAGATCCCACGGTGAGCTTGTGGGTCGTGCTATTTTCGGCATGCAACACAATCGCGCGACAAAGTGGGAATTGCACATTGCCGATGAAGACATGAGGACCTGATTCTGATCCCTCCACATGGTTCTCTCTGTCACCACATAATAGTATTGTCTCTGCATGCTACGCTGCAGACACAAGAGTTATGAGGGCCCGACGCTGGGACATTACTCATACACACTACTGGTTTGGACTCTGCATGGGAGGAATTAAGGGCTGTGTTATTCCTTTCAGTAACACCAACGTGCCATGGACAAATGGCTTGGAAAAACTTGATCCAGCTCCTTATACAAACAAAAACTGGTTTTGTGTCATTATCTCAGATGATTCTTGAGGTGTGTTGGCGGAGAATTTACAGAACTGTACAGTACAGTGCCATGTTTGATACAGTATCCATGGCCCAATACATTCGAGTCAATTTCTCGTAGGAATAAAAACTGGATTTATGTTACACTTTTATCAGAATGTTGGAGTGTTTTCACGGTTATACATTTATGGAACCATAACTGTCAGTTAAGTATTCATGATGTATTTATGTTCATGATGTCTGAGATGACATCATGTTCATCATCAACAGACTCTAATGAACTGGAAAGGCACGATCCAACCTCTTGTACTAACAAAAACAGCCATTGTGTTGTTATCTCTACGTGACTTATTGCGTGTGCTGACAAAGTCGTACATTCACAAAACTATAACTCGTGCTGTTCCTGAGTTAATGGTAGGTACAGACCGATGGAGCCCGACGGTGACATAATGTTCGAGACAGAAATCTAGGACAATCAGTGTGAAATATTAGACAAGATGGTGGCTAGCAGATTTCCTTTGTTTAAAAGTCTAATTTGGTAATGATGGCTATGGCTGGAGAGAGCCATTTGCTTATACTAACTAATTGGCCCCAGTGTTACGCTCATTAGTGAGTGGAAACACAGTCTCCATTCCTCCTGACATCCTGACTGTGTAAAGCAGTAGGGGAGACAAGACTGGGAGCCATTGCTCAGCCTTAAACATTCTTTTTCACTAATACTTAACATTTTATAGTAGAGGGGGAAAAAAATCAGTTCAGTCTGCCCTACAGTACATTCTAATTGTGTTACTGGGGATTTGTAAATCTTAACGAAGCCGGCATGTTTCGCCTGGCCTCTCATTTGACATGCAGTCCCACTGCTTTTCCCATAAAGCACTGCTCCTTTTCCCTTTTGATGGTAGTTTTTAAAGCTGTTTTCCGCCATTGCTTGCTCCATTTAGATGTTACTATTAAAATCCTAATAACACTACTCCTTTGCTATAGCTGTTACCTGTGCTGTTAAATGCTAGACTGCACAGATTGTCTTAATTGGCTTCATATGCACTGTAGTGGAATTATATTTGGGTTTTACGGCTGTTTGTTTGGAAACACATTTTCGAGGATGTATACAAAAGATCTCATAGCATTGCAATATGTAAATAATGGTAAACATTCAATAGAATGAGAGCCATCTCGGATTTTCTCGTATATAGCACATTTCAACGAGGCAATTCAATGTTGCTTTACACAAACCATCAAGCAAAGGAAACACAATAATGAAATCACATTAGGATGCATAAAACAAAATGTATGGTTTGCACAAGATCAGAAATGTATTTTGAACTCAATTCTTTGACACAGAGGGAACCATGAGCCCGTTTACGGATTTAATAACTGGTATGCTCCACTTTCTTGGTATTAGAAAGGACTCGAGCTGCAGCGTACTGGATCAACTGCAGTCATCTTTAGGAAGATCTCTAAAGACACTCAGTAGTCAAGTCTACTGAAGATGAATGCAAGATGAATACATGGACAGGTTTTTCTAGATCCAGTGGAGATATACTGTAAGTTTAACCTGTGCTATATTTTTGAGGAAGGCTGAATTGTGACTGTGTTTATGTGGCTGTTTAAATTCAGGCCTGGGTCCGTGACTATACCCGGGGGCGTCACAAGGGGGGGAAAAGTGGGACTGAGTTACCAGGGCCCAAGGTGGAGGGGCCTTAACTATTTTATACTTTTGCTATTGAAAAATAGCAGACCTACAAGCTCCCAGCGCGGCACCGAGTGCCGCGATGGGAGCTTGTAGATCTGCTATTTTTTTAAAGTTGTGAGAATGTGCGCAAATCTTTGAATATATGTATTTTATTTGTAACCACATTTTTGCTTCTGGGGGGTCCCTGGAACTAAATATTTTGAGATGGAGGTCCGTGGCCAAATACATATCATTTTGGGGGTCCTTGACATGAAAAAGTTTGAGCACCACTGACATAGAAACATAGAGGGATTTGAAATAATCAAAGACAAATATTCATGATTTTAAAAAGAAATAGCAGATCTACAAGCTCACAGCGCGGCGTGAGCTTGTATATCTGCTATTTTTCAATAGCTTAAGTACCCAGGGCCCAGAATTTGGTGCGACACCCCTGACTATACCAAGGTTTTTGACCTGACTAGAGGTTTTATTTATTATTTATTACAGATTGGAGCAAGTGGGCGCTGACATTTAATCTGTCTTCCTTGGCTCCAAAAACACATAGCTTTCATTAACATAACATATTTTGTAATCAGAAGTGAAATTACCTTTTCTTTTTTTGTGTGTGAAGTGTGAAAATCTCATTTTAGATCAGAAACATTAAGCAGTGTGCAACACAAGACTGCAGTCTACTTTCAAGTCTGAACTGGTTCATACAAGAGTAGTGGTACCTTTGTGGCAACATGATATTGATGTTATCACCTGTTATGTTCACAATCTGTACCCTGCTCCAGCAAGCCAAACAGGCTGGGGCAGAGATTATGTTTTCACCACTGCTGGACTGATAAACATGAACATTTTTATGCATGCTACCAGTAGGCCAAGGAACAACATATGAGCGAATCAATGTTGAAATATGGTTAGACAGAAATATTGAATACATGTTGAAACTTAACATTGAAATTATACAGTGCTAATTGTGTTAAATGTTGAATTTTCCACCATGACTCTAAATCAATATTGATTCAACGATCATCTAATTTGGAATCTACATGCATAGTCACTCATAGTAAGTACCAGTTCCATAGTCATTGATAATTGATTATTTTATTAGACAAAAATGTAGTAAGTATTACATTGATAATCATAATGAGTTATTAATGATTAAATCTGATTAGAATCTCATTGCAAACCACTTAAGAATGTGATTCAAATATGATTCATATAAATCAGGGGGGAAATGCCAGCAAAGACAAATGTGATCTACAATCTCACAGCATGTAGGCTATTGTAGAAAGGTGTCTTTATACAGTGAGCTAATGAATTTGTTCCTCATCAGAAGCCAAATGGATATAGCCAAATGGTCACAAAAAAGCCAGAGGCTTGTTTCCATTGTGCTCCAAACTGCTCCATAAACAATCCAGACAAGCAACAACTCAACAACCAACGATATATATAAAGACTAACTGCATAACTGCATATCTTGATGTATTTATTTTTATCATTGTTTGTTTTTGGTCACTATGACACACAATCCAAAGGTTTGTTCAAATCGTTCTGTTCTACACTAACACGCAGAAACTACACTTAAAAGCGCTAAAAGAAATGTGTAAATGTGTGGAGGTGCCGTAGGCAGTGGGTAGTTGGTGGACACCGCTGTGGTCTTCGACAAATAGGACCACACGGCGACCATGGCCACAGGTTAAATTCCTGTCTCTGCAAACAAGGCCTCAGGTTCAAGTCCAGCCTAGGGGATCGATGCATCATGTTATGTACAATGGGGGTGGTGGAGCAGTGTTGTTCCCATGCTGTTTCTAGACAGTAAAGTTGTGGGGGTTTGGCACACCTGAACTTTATGTAACAAACCACACACACGCCTTTGAATGGCTGTGACGTCACGTGTACAGTACAGTTCGTTACGTTGATTGAAAGCAGCAGACTGGGATCAATTCACTAAAGGTTTATTGATACGGAAACTGTGTGTGTGTGTGTGTGTGTGTGCGTGCGTGTGTGTGTGTGTGTGATTTGTTGAGGACCAACACAGGTGTTCTTATTGGCGTAGAACATTAGTTGTATGCCAATCAGACAAATGATGAGTCTCAGTGCTGCGTCTCACAATCCCATAGTATCAGAGGTTCCATGTTCAAAACCCAGTCCTCCTACAGATCATTGCTATTACTTGGACCTTTTCAAGGTTAAAATACAAAAGAACTACTCAAGCACCAGAACATTATCTGCAGTGAGAGATGGTGTAGTGTTCTAAAGATCAGACTCTCAGATCAGAGGTTCCATCAAATCCAAGGCTTCCTACATTGCTGTAGTACTTTGACATTTTCAAGGTTAAAATACAAAAGAATTAGTCAAAAGCACTAGGCAGAAAACCCAGTGGGACATGGTGTACTGGTGTAAAAATCAGACTCTTGGTGCTGAGGGTCCATGTTCAAATCTCACTTCTCCTATGTATGTTGTTATGTTACTTTAACATTTCTTTCAAGGTTAAAATACTAAAGAATTAGTCAAAAACACTAGGAAATGCTCCAAATGAGAGATGTTCTAGTGGTCTAAAGATCATACTCTTAGTTCAGAGGTCTCATGTTCAAATCCTGGTTCTAATGCAGATCATTGCTGTGTTACATAGAACTTTTCAAGGTTAACATACAAATAAAGTAGTCAAAATCACCAGAAATTACCTGCTGTGAGAGTGTAGTGGTTTAAAGACCAGACTCTCAATGCAGAAGTCACATGTTCAAAACCCAGTCCACCTACTGTTCATTCCTGGAGTGCTTTGACCTTTTCAAGGCTAAACTAGGGGAGAACAACTCAAAAGCACCAGAAGATACCTGTTGAGGGCCCAAAGGTGCCTTGGCTCAATGGTGTAGTGCGCTTGATCGGTTGTCCCTGCTACAGACGGGTTTCAGTCAGGTTCAAGTCCCATGCCCAAGGTACACGGAGGACCATCGGGAGGGGTATCCCTCCCCCCGTTTCCTGAGAAGTAAAGGCATACCTGCAAACCTCAGCCTGTCAGAAAACAGGAGATTTCTTGGGGGAGGGTGGGGGGGGGTCATGACTGCAAAAAGTAGGCGCACAGAAATTAATAGGTTTGTTCAAATCTGGCCATGGTCGAGGTGGGGTCTGCTTGGGGTGTGTGGGCAATGCATGCAAGATCATACAGATATTCACTTAAGTAATGACTTAAAGATGAGAAGTCAAGATTACTTTGCATCAAATCTGTACACCATTTGGAATTTTAAGGCTGAAATTGTACCCAGTACTACCCACGCTAAAGCAAGCCTGATAAAAGTATCAAACATGTAAAAAAAATGTAACAGAACACAGGGAAATATTATATTTCTCTCATTGCATGCCAGGCCCGATAGTCCCGAGATTATTTCAATGTCTTTCCCTGCCAGGCCCGATAGTCCCGAGAATTTCCGCCATTCAAAAAAAAAAATTTTTTCAAAAAATGTTTTGGACCCCAAAAAATGTAGTAGGCATGATAGAAATCGTGAAATTGCATGTTTAACCCCCATAGCAACCCCATCTATCAAACATGGCAGCCATCTTTGTTTACATTTTAGGAAAACATAATGGCTTCTATCTCATGAATGCCTGAACGGATTTCCATTCGGATTTTTTTGTTTGAAAGCTGTGAGCAATGTGGACACACCTGGTGCATTATCTAGGCATGGGTGTGCATGATCCGTGCACTATGAATTACATGGAAGTCTATGGAGACTGGAGGCATGGTAGAGTACGAAGGTATTGTTAAATGGCGGGGAATGTGTTAAGAAGTTTTGGCGGGAACCCAGACCCTCGTTGTGGAGTTCCGTGCACCCCCACTCACCCAAAAATGTCCCAAAATCAAACTGGAAAAAAGTGAGTCCCATCAAGGCGAAACACCCAGAGAAAAGTGAGTCCCAAAATCCCCCAAAAAGTGAGTCACAAAATCAAGGCGAAACACCTGGAAAAAGGTGAGTCCCATCAAGGCGAAACACCCGGAGAAAAGTGAATCCCATCAAGGCGAAACACCTGGAGAAAAGTGAGTCCCATCAAGGCGAAACACCCGGAGGGAAAAAAACCCTCATGCAAATGAGGTCCAAGTCAGCCTAGAATCTCTCGATTACAGACAGAAGTGGCCTTCTAGAGGTCTGACTTGGACCTCATTTGCATGAGTTTTTTTTTTTCCTCAGGTGGTTCGCCTTGATGGGGCTCACTTTTCTCCGGGTGTTTCGCCTTGATGGGACTCACCTTTTTCCAGGTGTTTTGCCTTGATTTTGGGACTCACTTTTTGGGGATTTCTTTGTATTTTGGGACTCACTTTTCTCTGGGTGTTTCGCCTTGATTGATTTTGACATGACATCATTTTTGATCGGTGCATGCATCGCTCCTAGTAGCATGCTATGTTTGTGTTTGTAGCATACACCTATCAGACGTCTCTTAGTAATGTTGAAGTGTTCTTTAATATGTTAGCTTTGAGTTGGTAACGTTAAACACTCCAGCATTGAACCACAGGACAACCTGTGGTTTTATTTTTTGTCTCAGGGCACACCTATAAAAAGTATAAATATATATTTTTTTTTCAGTCCATAGTCTGCACATCACAAAGCTGCTAGGAGCATCACAGTAGAGATGAAACCACAAGCCAGTAGGCTACGTTTAAATACCGGTATGTATTAGTTGTCCCAGACAACAGTCCAACTCTATGTTATGCCCTGACACCACTGAGTTGTAAAGAGTTGCTTTGGTGCGGTTGACCTTAGAACAGTTTTGTTGCAAGGAATTGCATGGCGAAGCATTAGTGTAAAATTCAATTCAATTCAATAAAACACAGGAAAATATATATATGTTAAGATTAAGTTATTGGGGGAGGACCCTCAGACCTCGTATAGGGAATCTCCCCCCTACCCCCTTAAAAAAAATAGGTTCTGACATTCCAATGTTGCCAACCCTGCATATGGTCTAGTGGACTGATGATTGGTCTCTCAGTTCAGAACAGCCATGTTCAAATCCCAGTCCTCCCATAAGTCACTACTCTCTTACTTGGACCTTTTCAAGGTTCAAATACAAAAGAATAACTCAAGAGCACTCAAAAGTTAGTGAGAGATGGAGTTGTGGTCTAAAGATCAGACTCTCATTGCTGATGTTCCATGAACAAATCTCCTACATTGCTGTTTTACTTTGACATTTTCATGGGTAAAGTACAAAATAATTACTCAAAAGCGCCTAATGTTTTTTAGGTTGGAGATGGTGTAGTGGCCTAAAGATCAGACTTAAGGTGCAGAGGTTCTGTGTTCAAACCCCAGTCACCCTACTATCTGCTGCTACATTACTTGGATCTTTTCAAGGTTAAAATACAACATAATTTAGTTATAAGTTTACAACATAATAAGTTTACAGTGAGAGATGGCCTGGTCTAACAGTCAAGAGGTTCCATGTTCAAGTCCCACTCAACTTACAGTCCATCTGTAGAGTACATTGACCTTTTTAAGGCTAAAATTGGCTCAGTTTTCTCAACTTCTAACAATGCTCTAGGGGCATTTCAGTAAGAGTTTCTTCAGGAAAATGTTTGTTGGACAGAGTTCTTTCAGATATAACCCCCCACCTTTAGCTCTCAGGAAACAGGGGGAGGGACACCCCTCCACAATGGTCCTCCGTGTACCTTGGGCATGGGACTTGAACCTGTCTGAAACCTGCCTGAAGCAGGGACAACCGATCAAGCAACCATACCATTGAGCCAAGGCACCTTTGGGCCCTCAACAGGTTTCTCCTGGTGCTTTTGAGTTGTTCTCTTCTATTTTAGCCTTGAAAAGGTCAAAGCACTACAGGAATGGATTTGAACATGTGACCTCTGCATTCGGAGTCTGGTGTTTTAACCACTACACCATCTCCCACAGCACACTTGACTTTATCTGGTGCTTTTGAATACTTCTTTTGTATTTTAACCTTGAAAAGTAACAACAATGATCGGTACGAGAACTCGGATTTGAAAATGAGGGTCTGATCTTTAGACCACTAGACGCATTTTCCAGTGCTTTTGACTAACTCTTTTATATTTTAACCTTGAAAGAAATGTTAAAGTAAAACAGCAACATAGGAGGAGTGAGCTTTGAACACGGAAGCTCTGCACTGAGAGTCTAATCTTTAGACCACTACACCATCTCTCAACGTAGAAAGCTCCTGCATATGGTCTAGTGGACTGATGATTGGTCTCTCAGTTCAGAGCAGCCATGTTCAAATCCCAGTCCTCCCATAGGTCACTGCTCTTTCACTTGGACCTTATCAAGGTTCAAATACAAAATAATTACTCAAGAGCACTCAAAAGTTAGTGAGAGATGGAGTAGTGGTCTAAAGATCAGACTCTCATTGCTGATGTTCCATGTACAAATCTCAATCCTCCTACATTGCTGTTTTACTTTGACATTTTCAGGGGTAAAGTACAAAATAATTACTAAAAACCACCTGATGTTATTTAGGTTGGAGATGGTGTAGTGGTCTAAAGATCAGACTTAAGGTGCAGAGGTTCTGTGTTCAAACCCCAGTCACCCTACTATCTGCTGCTACATTACTTGGATCTTTTCAAGGTTAAAATACAACATAATTTAGTTATAAGTTTACAACATAATAAGTTTACAGTGAGAGATGGCCTAATGGTCTAACACTCAGAGTCTCAGTCAAGAGGTTCCATGTTCAAGTCCCATTCAACTTACAGTCCATCTCTAGAGTACATTGACCTTTTTAAGGCTAAAATTGGCTCAGTTTTCTCAACTTCTTCCAATGCTCTACAGGCATTTCAGTAAGAGTTTTTTCAGGAAAATGTTTGTTGGACAGAGTTCTTTCAGATATAACCCCCCACCTTTAGCTCTCAGGAAACAGGGGGAGGGACACCCCTCCACGATGGTCCTCCATGTACCTTGGGCATGGGACTTGAACCTGTCTGAAACCTGCCTGAAGCAGGGACAACCGATCAAGCGACCATACCATTGAGCCAAGGCACCTTTGGGCCCTCAACAGGTTTCTCCTGGTGCTTTTGAGTTGTTCTCTTCTATTTTAGCCGTGAAAAGGTCAAAGCACATGGATTTGAACATGTGACCTCTGGTTTCGGGGTCTGATGTTTAAACCACTACACCATCTCCCACAGCAGACTTTATCTGGTGCTTTTGAATACTTCTTTTGTATTTTAACCTTGAAAGGTAACAACAATGATCTGTACGAGAACTCGGATTTGAAAATGAGACCTCTGAACTGAGGGTCTGATCTTTAGACCACTAGATTCATTTTCCAGTGCTTTTGACTAACTCTTTTATATTTTAACCTTGAAAGAAATGTTAAAGTAAAACAGCAACATTGGAGGAGTGAGCTTTGGACACGGAAGCTCTGCACTGAGTGTCTAATCTTTAGACCACTACACCATCTCTCAACATAGATAGCTCCTGGTGCTTTTGAGTAATTCTTTTGTATTTTAGCCTTGAAAAAGGTCCAAGTAATACAGCAACGCAGGAGGACTGAGATTTGAACCTGGAACCTCAGCACTGAGAGGCTGATCTTTAGACCACTAGAGTAGACCATCTCTCATCAGAGGTATTAACTTTATTCCTAGTAGGACTTGGATTAGAACATGGATCCTTTGAACTGAGAGTCCAATCACCAGGCCGCTAAACCATATACCAATACAGATATTTTGACATGTTCTTTTGTATTTTAATGTTGAAAATGTATTACAGCAATGTGGGAGGACTGAGATTTGAACATGGGACCTCTGCACTGAGAGTCAGCTCTTTATACAACTACACCATCTCTCACACAGGGTTGCCAACCCTCCTGTATCAGCACGACTCTCCCGAATGTTGACACCATCTCCTGCGGTGCATCTGAATTGTCATTTCTCCTGAATTTCTCCTGAATTTGGAATCAAACTCCCCAAATTCACCAGAAAACAGGAAATTATATCTACTATGTCATATGCAAATGATGCGAAGATACAGAAGATACCTGTTCGCGCCATTCGCGCCGCACCCAGATGCGTGTGTGTGTGTGTGTGTGTGTGTGTGTGTGTGTGTGTGTGTGTGTGTGCAAAATCCCCCAAAAAGTGAGTCCCAAAATCAAGGCGAAACACCTGGAAAAAAGTTAGTCCCATCAAGGCGAAACACCCGGAGAAAAGTGAGTCCCAAAACCCCCCCAAATCCCCCAAAAATGAGTCCCAAAATCAAGGCGAAAAACCCGGAGAAAAGTGTGTCCCATCAAGGCGAAACATCCGGAGAAAAGTGAGTCCCATCAAGGCGAAACACCTGGAAAAAAGTGAGTCCCCCACCAAGGCGAAACATCCGGAGAAAAGTTAGTCCCATCAAGGCGAAACACCCGGAGAAAAGTGAGTCCCAAAACCCCCCCAAATCCCCCAAAAATGAAGGAAAAATCAAGGCGAAAAACCCGGAGAAAAGTGAGTCCCATCAAGGCGAAACACCTGGAAAAAAGTGAGTCCCATCAAGGCGAAACACCCGGAGAAAAGTGAGTCCCAAAATCCCCCAAAAAGTGAGTCTCAAAATCAAGGCGAAACACCTGGAAAAAAAGTGAGTCCCATCAAGGCGAAACACCCGGAGAAAAGTGAGTCCCAAAATACCCAAAAATACCCAAAAAAGCAAGTCCCAAAATCAAGGCGAAACACCTGGAAAAAAGTGAGTCCCATCAAGGCGAAACACCCAGAGAAAAGTGAGTCCCATCAAGGCGAAACACCCGGAGAAAAGTGATTCCCATCAAGGCGAAACACCCGGAGAAAAGTGAGTCCCATCCCTCTAGAAGGCCAATCTGTCTGTAATTGAGAGATTCTAGGCTGACTTGGACCTCATTTGCATGAACCTTTGGTTCTTTGGACTAAGTTCTTTCCTCTGTGCTATAGAGCCATAATAAGTTTACAGGAGATAAAGTTATTAATCATTCTCATAGGATTCAGAAGCCTAAGCTTTCTTTTCATAATAGTTTTTTTTCCCTTTTAGGAGGACAGTGAAAGACAGAAAATGTTCATAAAGGTGTCAAAGGAGATACATTTTTGCCCCTATGGACTTACTATGGCTCTATAGCACAGAGGAAAGAACTTTGCCTAGAGAACTAAAGGTTGGTGGTTCAGGATCAGTGAAAAGCATTTTCACTGTTTGTATTGTCTTGTATGTCATGACTTTTGAATAAAGATTTATTAAAACAAATAAAAAATATATATAAAAAAGAAACTTGACCAAGTTGAAAAAATCCACTACATTTTCCTCCTCTGAGGAAATGGCACAGTGCAGAGGCTTTCCACCTATGTTTTCCACAAAGAAGGAAAGCAGTGGAAAGCGTAGGTGGAACCAATCATCAGTCCACTACACTATATGCAGGGTTGCCAACATTGGACTGTCAGAATCAAGCAGATTTCCATTTGCCTGCTGGGATGATACTGACATGATGTGACATGATACTGACATAATTATGTCAGTCAGTACTGACATACTGTACAGTATGTCAGTATCATGGTCATTATCATGTCGGTATCATGGTCATCATGTCAGTATCATGTCGGTATCATGGTCAGTATCATGTCAATATTATGGTCAGTATCATGGGCAGTATCATATCAGTATCATATCAGTATCATGGTCAGTATGTGTCCACATGTGTATGTCCACACACAAACAAAATGTTCTGTTTGTTATTTGTTTTATTTCTTGATTAGACATCAATTTACAGTGACACTGAAATGTTGCTTTGTTTTATCTACAAGGTAAACCCTGTGTTTACGCCATGACGTACCCAGTAAAATCAGTTAATTTATCCACTTGTAACTCCGACAGTATCAGAGTTAAATTAACACTGAGGTTTGCACTGTTTGCATATTTACTTCACTTTTACTTCAATAGCTTTCAGTCTATTTGCTGTTGATTAAAAAAAAAATCTTTGGTCTCAAGTCCTCCCTCTTCCATCCTCAAAAGCAAGTCTATATGTGTATTTTCATTACAGCACACTCAAGATGTCAGTATTGCAGTATAATGGTTGGAATATAGTAATGGTGATATTGCGTAGCTGCACGGTTCCAGCTATTTGAGGCCAATACCACACTGCAGAGTCCAATAAGTGCAATCAAACTCTGCTTCTCTCCACATGGTCAGTAAATCTAGGTCAAGTTTAACAATCTCCTGGCAATTTTCTTTTTTCTTTTTCATTGAAATATACACACTTCACTTCTGAGTGAGGTGCTGATTAGAGCCCGACCGATCGGTATCAGATTTTTGACCACTTTCAACTTCCAACCCTATTTTGGGCATGTCAATGTAGGCAAACAAAATAGATCTACCGGCTAACAATGTGCTGTGACAAGTTTTGAGCTTGGAGATGTGCAAGATTCTTTTTTAATTGGCCTTAAGTGGTTGACTAAAATAATGTTCAGTTTGTGTTTATTTATTTGTTTGCCTTTTCATTGTATAAAGTTAAATGTTCTTAAAGTTTGTTTATTTCTTTTATCATTTCTTTTTCATCTATCAAAAAGTTATGTTTATTAGTATTCGTTTGCTTATAATTTAAAGGTAAGTGATACTTTTTGGTCAAAACAAGACATTTTTTGTTAAAAGATAAAAGCACTATATTCTTTTAGAATTCATGGGTTCCCCCATCTCTCCAGCTCTTAACAGAATATATACATTTTCAGAGGGGTTGCAAATTTTCAACCAAGAAATACCCTTTTATCAACTTTACAATTTTCTATTGTTCAAGTTCCAATTTTGTCAGCTCATTTTCTTTGTGTCATCAATTCCAATTCAACTGTTATCCTGTATGAGTTCTCAAGCGCTCCCCTGCACCCGTGACTGATACCAGGACTACAATACACAGAATGCAACGGGAAATGGCATCATCCAGAAGTCCCCTGGTCCGTCCACCTCCATGTAAATGAAATTAGAAAAGTCTATTTATCTCGGAATCTTTTACCGGGTGCGTTTTATGGTCAAAACCAGCTTTTTTCTACAGACCCTAACTAAAGACCGGATGATCGCGGATATATAACGATATTTTTCCAGTGGAAAGAAGAGAGACGAGTCTTACCAACGTCACCTCCTCTGTTTACATGTGCGTTGGGGAGACTGGACGATGTTTTAACTCTGGCAGTGAAAGAGTAAAAGAGCCGGAGAGTCAGGGAGACCCCTGTTAATGAACAAACACTCTATACCATTGAGACTATCAGAATATATAGTTATTTAACACTTATTTCAACAAAGGAATATCACTTACGCTACGTTTGCACTTTTGTACAAATTTGGGATCGGCATCAGACCCAAAAGATGGGGTATCGGTCAGGCTCTAGTGCTGATATGGATGTTGTCTAATGTCATCAATTTGAAGACACTCAAGTACATTCAGAGTAGCACCTTTCATATTTCTGTGACATGAATAGTTTAAAAACAATATATATATAAAAAAAAGATTAGAAAACACTTGATGAAACACTGTCACGCCTGTTACATTTTTACAATATAAATAGTTGCAACACAATAGGGCTAAAACATGGGAATATTTTACAATTTTAAGGCATTTTCATCTGTAAGGCATTTGGAAATCAACTCTTCATAATATTGTCCATTTCATTTAGGTTCGGTTAACCAATAACTACGGTTGCTTGAGATTTGGATATCCAAGGCAACACGCCTCTCATTTGTCCCCGCAATTTCATTCAGTCCGTCAAAATCAGGGCACAAACCTTCTAGTTTATTATGATTTGCCTTATCTTGGTTCATTAGTGCTTTTCTTGGCATGGCCCACTGTGTCCTTGGCACCCAAGCTTTCGGGGGAACTGCCCAGGTGAGGGTTGGGAAGCATTCAGATGCCCCTAGGGGGGCCACAGTCAGAACAAACCCAGCCCAGAGAATCAGTAGGGGTATCTGGAGATGGAGATGTAGATGATAAAGATGCTCTGGTAGTTGATCCGTCCCTGCACAGAGAGGGTGGTCGCCTGGACTTTAAGACGTGCCAGTCCCGGCCTGTCCAAGGGCTGCAGGGTGAAGATGATCCCCCTGCCCGCCTCGTCCCTGATTCCAAAGCGCTCTCCTTCCTGTTCGAGGATGGTGAAGTACGTACGCTCCTGCAGGACCCCTGACTCGGAGAAGGCTGACAGTCGTACCACGTTGTGATTGGCTGGGATGCCCAGGGGGAGGGTCAGCAGCTTGTACTGCAGAATCAGAGAGCCGCCCGCAGCGCAGTCTACAGAGCAGGGTCTGTAGCACGTCCTGTCACATGGTAGCAGGAGAGAAACGTCACTATGACATCATTTTAACAACGATACACTAAATACACATAAGCACTACAGTACTAGTAAGGCAAGTTATTTTACAGAACAAAAGATTCATTAAGATAATTGTGAAAACGTATTACATTTACTAACAATGTTGTCGATGTTTACAACTTCACCGACATGTGAATGCTGTTCTTTGTTTCATATTACATATCGTCACTGTCGGGCCAAAACCTTGTATCTCAAATTTGTACGTTTTTCCGTGAAGTAATAAGCCCTGCTTCATCAGACAAGGTCGTCGCACAAAAGTAGTGAAAACAGCAGATCTATAAGCACACAACGCCTCGCACCGCCTCGCGGTGCGAGGCGTTGTGTGCTTGTAGATTGGCTGTTTTCACTAGTTTAAATTATTTAAAAAAATAATAAATACAAAACAAACGGTTTTGGACATACAAGGTTTTCACCCGACAACGACGATATTATTCCTTACTCGTACATAACACTGTATATTTATATATGGGCTGGTATATTTTACCCTGGGCTTCCTCCTCTCTGGTAGGAGGCCGGGCAGGGTGTGTCCAGGCACTGGTACCCTCCCCGGGTGTTGAAGCACATCTGGTTGTGTCCACACTGGATACCTTGTACCGCGCACTCATCTATGTCTGGAGGCAGAGGTTAGAGTCTCTTAGTCGCAGTAATAAACAGGCAACATGATGCAGCAGTATATAGTTCATGTATAAGTAAGCAAGTAATGTTCTTACCTTTACAACTCCTGCCATTGGGTAAGAGCTGGTATCCGGGGGGACAGAGACACTGAAAACTGCCAATGGTGTTTCGACATTCATGTTGGCATGGCTTCCTCAGCAGACACTCATCCACATCTGTATGCAAGAGGTGAACAAGACAACAAATTAAAGAGGTGAACAAGACAACAGGTTGAAGAGGTGAACAAGACAACAAATTAAAGAGGTGAACAAGACAACAGGTTGAAGAGGTAAACAAGACAACAGGTTGAAGAGGTGAACAAGGTCCATCCAGTTGATAGTTTTTGAGTGGTGCCTGTCGCTCCAACATTTGGGCGTGTAATCTGTCCGTGTGAGTACGGCAACACCAGCTGCAGCCACCCAACGATGCTGTCACACTGGGTTTCATCTTTTTTTTTAATATATATATTATTTGTTTATAAATATTTGATATATTTGAACCCCATTACAGGACCCCAACCTAATGCATCAGGACCACAACACTATCATCATAATCATCATAATAAATAATAAACAATAAATAACAATAAAATAAATAACATTTCAAACAAAGGGGGGCGATATTAATTAAGGTAGGATATTTGTCAGAACATGTGAGGGCACAATATCTTGTAGAAATGCAGTTCATCCCCAAACACAGTGGAAGCAGGGGTTCAATGGTGCCTCTGGCTTGGCCGGGCTCGCCTCTGGCAGGTGAAAAGAAGCAGCTGGCAACTCCATGCATATTGGAGGAAATGTGGTTGTCTACACCCTCCCCAAAACCAACAAGTAGGAGTTGCCAATGCCAGGGACTGTACAAACATGGGGGGAATTGGCAATGACTCAAAGAAAATGGAGGAGATGATGCATAAAATCGTTAATCCATAAAGTGAACGCAATATACTGTAAGTCGCGTACCAAAAGGCTTGTAAATTCCTATTTTATGAAATGGATCATTCCGGCCATTGATTATGATGGTTTAAGCCACCTTCAAAGTCATCGTAAAATACCCTATAAACACACACCTGTGACAGCATTACATCAGTGTTACTGCATCAAACTAATTGTTTCAAAATGTCTTTTTTGAATGATTTTGCTGTGAATTTTGATTCTGGGTGGGCTAAAGCTGGATGCGTGGTGAAAATAGACGGACCGGATAGAGGAGGAAGACAAGGAGATAAAAAAGTAAAGGAGACATATTGATATTAACTAATTTTATGCCTAACCCGAGTTTCCAGAGCTATCGTGGATGTTCCACGCCGCCTATCCCGAGTTATGTTTGGCACTGGATGGCGCTGTTTGCTAGCCTATTGGTCACCGCATATTTCCAGGGTTCCCTGGACGTTCGTTACCCGATACGTCGATGACGTAACCAAGAAGAAAAAGTCTTTCCTTGTCTTTAGGAGGCGATGGAAAAATATCACATCATTGATGTGGTGGTGCGAGGGTGACGCGAGAGCTTCTATCTTTCAAATGGATGGTTGCGTATGGACCAGGATTATTTTCCGACTCCACAACACCAGCGTGCATCTTTAGAGGGCTCCAATGAGCAGATCAGAGGGGAATATTCTATGATTTTCCAAAGGTGAAAGGTGAAAAACACTAGTCAGTGAGTTAATGAGAGATAAATTGAAGAGATGGGAAAGTCAAGAAACAATGTTAAACAGACAATTGGTCCTTTCACTGTTTTTCAGACTTGCTCAGAAAGTTCTGACTATTGATTTTACATCAATCACCAAAATGGAACTACAGTAAACCAGACTAGCTTGATTAGACTCTACTTTGAGTTTGCGCCGTGCCAAGCAACGCCCCTTATCCGTTGTAAAATCACTGTAAACCACATTTCAGGTTATGTGAAGGTCTTGTGGAGCAACCCAATATACTGCAATAAGGGAAGGTTCTATGGCTAGCTTTGACTTTTTTCTAAGTGTAGCTGATCCTTATTTACAAACACCACATGGAGTTAGAATCTGGTACAAATTAAGCCAAAATACCTTGGACCAATTTAGACAATGAACAACTTTGAATTGAATAATTATGTGTCTTAAAAGTACTGAGAAAGAATGATCCCTCCATGGTATTTCGCAATATTTAGCAATTTGCATCTTTAGATCCTTTTCCAATATATTTCTTTCATAAAATCAAAGTTTCCATATTATGCGAGGAAGGAGTATTATGCCAATTACCCCTTTAAAAGTTGGATTAAGCTCTAGAATAGTTTATTGGAGTGTTGGGCGATTGAGATGGAAAATGGGTGGAGCATAGATGAAAAGAAACTGCTAGACTCTGTAAGAAGTGAGAACGAGGAATGTTGAACATTTCTGTGTGATTTGCACAGAAGTAAACATAATTATAAGTGTAACGTGTCTTTGATTGAGGTAAACACATTTTCAGTCCAGTTATTAATCATTGTAGTGGTTCGTGGGTGTGAAATCATTACGTGAAAATGACCATCTGAACTGGGCCCAAAATCTTTAAAGAATGTTTCACAACACTGATAATGGGGAGTTTTCGAACAGAGCAGAGCATGTAATGAGGCCTGGCCACAAGACAAATTCTCTAATAACAATCATTTCACCGACTGTAAAACCAGATGAGATCTTATTAGTCACCTAATAATAGTATTGGAAATGAGGTAAGGCTAAACCGCCGTTTTGGCTGTGTCTCTTCAGTATGACTTCATGTTGTATTCTATTTTTATTTAGGGTTTAATGAGATTCACTAGAACAAGAAGAATTACATCTCTTCTTCTATTAGATGTCTATTGTTGTCAACATCCTCAGCTGTTTATTAGGAAGGGGAAAACAACCTGAGCTGGTAATGGATAAAAAAAATTATCTTCCGGGCACCTTTTTGTAGACTAGCTAGCTAACTACCAGCTGTTTCTTTGATAGTTTTTGTTGTTTCCCAAGGCAATAGTTACAAACCGGATGTTCACATGTTCAGGGCAGCTGTTATTGTTTACTGCAGGGGTCTTCAACGTTTTCAGGCCCCCTTTAGTTGAGAGAGAGAGATGAAGCAGGGACCCCCACAACCTGTTCATAGATTCCATATAGTTTCGTCGTTTGACAGCACAATCATCAGTGTATGTTGGATTCATGTCAATTTGTGTTTTCAGATATTTAACCACTTGAACCGTCAATACTTAATAAACTTGACCTTTCACTCTGTACTTAGTCTGCTCTTTTTCCCCAATACACCAAAGCTCTTTGCCAAAAATAGAAGATCTACAAGCTCACAACGCCTCGCAGCACGAGGCATTGTGAGCTTGTAGATCTTCTATTTTTGGCTACATTTCTCAGAATATGGACACTAGGGTTCAAGTGGTTAATATACAAAATATATATCACTCAAAGATCTGGAGGACCCCCTGTAGTAACTCTGAGGACCCCCCTGTTGAAGACCCTTGGTTTACTGCCCGAAGCCATTGCTAGTTGCTCTGTGCTCACCCACACACGTGCCGTCCCTGCTGGTGTACCCCATGGGACAGCTCTGTCTGGTGATGCGGGAGACCCCATGGGTGCGGGAGAGAATGGGTCTGCCCAGTGAGGAAACGAGCTGCGGGCGCAGCCTGGCTCTGACGCGGGTGCCATTGGTGAAGGTCTGCCCTCTCTGCAACCCGGCGCAAGAGCGCCCGTCTCCGAGCAGCACAGTGCCAGGCGGGCAAAGGCACCTGAAGCTGCCCGGTACATTGCGACACTGGTGCGCACAGGGGCTTGGCGTCTGCAGGCACTCGTCGATATCTGAAAGGGAACGACAAGACACGAATTCAGTCTTCAAACATTTTTGCATGTTTATTTGATTTGTAACATGACTAGGGCTGTCACAATTATTACATAATCGTCTAATCGCAATTATTTGACATAATCGCAATTATTTTGTCATAATCGTCATAATCATGAATGTTGAAAAATGTTTTTCAAATTTTCAGAAATAGTGGAAATCTACTAGATCGGCTATTTCCACTATCAATGTTATTTTTGAGCGGTGGTTACACCGTCTCCTATACGTGGCCGTGTGTGTATGCGTGTGTGTGTGCGTGTGTGTGTGTCTGTATGTAGCCTGCAGGCCTGCAGTACCTTTTATGACCACACATGTTAAGGGAGGGGCGCTGTTGTTCAGGCCAGGCCAGACCAGGCACACACACACACACGCGCACACACACACACACACACACACACACACACAGGGGGGAAGGGGGGGGGGGGGGGTAAACCACCGCTCAGTTCACACGGGTGTGATTTTTTAAGTAGTAAGTTGTCAAATATGTCAGTAATTTCTTTGTATATTTAGGTTATGTGTCATATCTACCATGTGCAACTTCAAAGCCTAAGAGCCAAACATAAATGTAATTGTCAACGACAAAAACACAATTAAATCGTTAATCGCAATTATTTGAGTGACAATTAATTGTCATATCGTGACAGCCCTAAACATGACTGATGATGGTTCACTTCAGTATTATCAGACAAAGTGATGTTCCTACCTAGACATGGGAGTCCTACTCCCTGGGAACGGTACCCTCTTGGACACACACAACCATAACCTCCAACGGTGTTCTGACATATCTGAGTATAGCGGCACATGTGACTTCCATCCTGACACTCGTCAATATCTATTAAAAAAAGAAAACACACAAAAAACAGTAACATTTAAAATATTGTTTACCCACCCACTGAGCAATAGTCGTCTATTTGGTCTAAAATTGACTGTATAGATTTGAAAGTTTTTTAGACGTGTAAGCTTAGACTAGACGTTGATTAGACATTATTTCAACAGCTATATATAGATGCGGCCTATTTATATACGTCTATTAGATGTCTAAAATATAGACTGTCTATATATAGACGCCTATTAGATGTCTAAAAATCAAACCTCGGTTCGAAGTGGAGCCGTGAATTTGAGCAGTTCCAGGTCTATGTTTTTGATTGAAGTGATTTGTAATTATAATCAAAATCTACAAAGTATTTACAAAATAAATAACTTTTGAACGGCTCTTTGAAAAGAACGGATCCCAGAGATTCGGCTCACTTCAAAGTGACATAAATCCCATCCAAAAAATCGGCTCACTTCAAAGTGACATAAATCCCATCCAAAAAATCGGCTCACTTCAAAGTGACATAAATCCCATCCAAAAAATCGGCTCACTTCAAAGTGACATAAATCCCATCCAAAGAATTGCGCATGGGCAGATCCTGTTCATTCTCGACTGGACACAGACTCTGGTGAGACAGGACACACATTGCCACTCAGAGGGAGCCCATGTGCTCTGCACACGGCTCCAAAAAACGTTCAAATCTAGATGTATATTAGACGTATTTTAGACGAGCCTTTAGACGTATATTAGACGTCTAATAGACAGAATTTTTTTTAGGGGGTAGTCTTTCTTTACAATATGGCCAGAGGGTTTGTCTGTATTGTACTGCATAATCACAAGAGTAGACCAGTCATGTACTGTATGCAGGAAGTCACAAAACAGAATCACCTCCAGCCATAAACAACCACAGAATGTACAGTCTGCACTGCACAACCAGCAAATGCCTGGCCAAGTGAAAATGAACCTTATGAAGAGTGTAAAAGTTGGATCATTGTTTAAAAAGTATATAAATAATGTTTCCAGTAAAGTATTTATGAACTTCAATTGGGCCAGATCAGGCCCAGATCCTCACCACACTAGGACATGCACTCAAGCAGCCAGCCTGTATAGAATGGCTTTGCCAATGAACACTGCATAGTGATTTGTGTGACTTTGTCCACAATTTGCAGACATAGTGGCGATCAATAACTTACGTTTGGAAAGGGGGGCTACACTGTTATTACTTTACGCTCTTATATCTGTATATTGGGATGCAACAATGCAGAATCTTGACTCTTGTAACAGAGCATTTGTACTGACTTTACTAGACAGTGCAGTGACGAATGACTGCAAATAATAGATTGTGGAGATTACATGCCAAGACAGATTGTGGACTGGATTGATGTCACATAATGCATGCACTAACAACGTCAACTACCAGGACCCCGCCACTATGATCTTTGAAGGACCCGACATGACAGCATGCACACGCCCCTTTGACAACATTATTTTCGGCCTCAGGCGCTTTACAACGCTTACCGCTGCCGACTTCGTAGCGGTGGAGAGCTACCCATTTAGAACGGGTACACATTTTGTGTATCATTATTTTATGCTTTAACTATTGAAAAATAGCAGATATACAAGCTCACAGTGCGGCACCGAGTGCCACGCTGAAAGCTTGTAGATCTGCTATTTTTGAAAAATTGTGAAAATTAGAATTTTGACCCGATTCTATAAGTGTCTTTTGAATCCTCCTATGTTTCTATGTCATCACTCTGGCTAGCCATCGTCAAAGAAAAGGTCCTTTTCACTTAACTGGAGCTCAGTTAGTCTGTTCTTGAGAAACTACTATGTCAGTGGTTCTCAAACCTTTTCATGTCAAGGACCCCCAATATTATATTTATTTGGCCACGGACCCCCATCTCAAAATATTTAGTTCCAGGGACCCCCCCCAGATGCAAAATTTGAGTTACAAACGTTCGCTTTGAAAATACATAGACTTTTTCAAAAATAGCAGATCTACAAGCTCGCAGCGCGGCACTCGGTGCCGCGCTGTGAGCTTGTATATCTGCTATTTTTCACTGGTTAAAGCATTCAATAATTTTAGGCCTAAATGGGTTAAGAGAAAGATAATGTTGTATGATAGCCTCTTACCCATGCAGGCCCCGTTCTCTGCTTTGGTCATGCCAACAGGGCAGCTGTCGAAACACTGGTATCCTCCGTCTGTGTTACGGCACTGCTGATGAGCTGGGCACACATTTCTCATGCACTCATTGATGTCTGTAGAAGTAACAACATTACAATATTACAATCATTACAATAGAGTTGTCATCCATTATACCTTGGCCAATGCCACATGAGGACAGACTGCTGTCTATTTATTTAGTCATGGACTCAGACCTGAATTTAAACAGCCACATGCGTGAAGACAATTACAAAGTCACCGTATTACCGTATATCATGGATCAAAGGTCTAAGCTTGGAAAAAGCTTTTTCCTGCATTTATCTTCAGTAGCCTCGACTAGACCTGCAAAGACAGTGTCCTTACAGGTCTGCTTAAAAAATCGAATGCTGCTGCTGAGTGCTGAGCCCTGACGGATACCAAGAAAGTGAATCATAATCGCTGCAGTTCTCAGATCGTTACAGTGGCCGGTGGCTTCCTGTTTGTCATATAATTTATGGCAAAATATCTGATCTTCGGCTACTTTATGAACCATCCAGACTTATCAGGGTTGTCTGGGACGGGTCTGCTTTCTGCCCCCCAGAGTCAAAACTAAGCACGGGGAAACAGAATTCAGTTTTTAAGCACCGCATATCCGGGAACATGCTCCCAGAAAACTGCAAGTTCTGCTACAGCTCTCAGTTCTTCTAAATCGAAGCTGAAGACCTTTCTGTTTGGCGCTGCATTTTACAGGGGTTTTGAGACGTACGGTATGTGTCATTTAGTTTATTCTTTATTCTCTTGTTTTGCGCTACTCTTAATGTTTTGCGTAAAGCACTTGAATTTGATCCGTGCTACAAATTAAACTTGTCTAGCCTTGCCTGATTTGAACTTCCTACAAATAAAAATAAATATATATATTACACGTTCTGTGACATATGCATGTACTCATTGACATTTCCATGGCTGAAGTCCACCAGCACCTCTTTGTTAAGATTAATTTTCATCTCAGAAACAACTGAATTCGGTCCAAGTCAGGTTTCAACATCTTAACGACCGCAATTTCTGTTTAGTATTTCCTTGACAGGCCCATATATGAACACCTCAGGTCAGCCCTGAACCCTGCGTGTGTGAGGAGGCGGCGAATCCCCCAAAATCCAAAGCCAAAATGTCCATGCCTTTTCCAGATGTTTTCAGACTCCTGTTTATGACCCGTAGGACGAGGAGCCATGCTGAGCTAGTCGAATGACCACTATTATTGTTATTATTATTATTATTATTATTATGTATTCTGATGTACCATTTTGAATTGTGCCATCTGTATCTGTACTGTATTTGTCTTGTGTTCAATGTATGTAGCAGCCTGCAAGCAAATGTCCAATTGTTGGGGAAAGTTAATCTACATCAGGGGTTCTCAAACATTTTTAGGGTCAGGTCACCCCCGTAAATAACCAAACTTTGCACACACACTCCTTGGATGGCAAATCACAACCTCCAGCCCTGATTTCTCACCTGGCCCTCTTCTAGCGCCACCATGACGCCGATTTTTGCTAAACACATTTTTGGACACTGCTCCTACACATTTTGGCCTAAAATCACGCGAAGCGGTACACAGTATCTCTAAAGTCATGTCATCAACATGGATCTGTCCCATTTCCCGTATTCCCTCCTGATGCCTACGATTGCCTTCTAAAGTTTGTGTATGGGCCCTGAAGGTCGCTTATCTCCCGATTAGGGAGTTTAATTACTGGTAAGTATAGAGGGTCTAAGTGGTGCTAACTGAAGTGATGCTGATAACTTCCAAATATTATCAAAGTATTTTGAGGCACCCCTGGACTTGCGTCAAGGCACCCTAGGGTGCCACGGCACCCAGTTTGAGAAACCCTGATCTACATAAGGAACTAACCAAGGCAGCGGTGTCCGGAGAGCTGGTACCCAGGGTGGCACACGCATCGGTAGGACCCCAGGGTGTTGAGACATTGATGCTGGCAGGGGGAGACGGAAGACTCCTGGCACTCGTCCACATCTGAAAAAGACATTACTTTACAGATCAGCTTTGGCAGATCTTCAAAAAGGCCCTCGAATGTTTCTGTAGATACACAGTAGTAGACTGTATATCGTCACTGTCGGGCAGAAACCTCGTATCTCCAAGTTTCAAATTTGTATGTTTTTTCATAAAGTAAAGCCCTGCTTCATCGTACAAGACTGTCGCACAAGACTAGTGAAAACAGCCGATCTACAAGCACACAACGCCTCGCGGCACGAGGCGTTGTGTGCTTGTAGATCGGCTGCTTTCACTAGAAAGATCATTTTTTAAATAATAAATACAAAACGAACGGTTTTGGAGATACAGGGTTTCCACCGGACAACGACGACATAAAGTCATGTCGAGACAGGTTAACAGTGATTAACAGTCTTGCCTTCGCAGCTGGTTCCCATCGCGCTTGGCTTGAATCCCGGGCCACACTTGGCCTGGCAGCGGTACGTCCCCACGGTGTTGACACACTGCTGGTTGTAGTGGCACATGTGGGAGCCTTGGGCACACTCGTCAATATCTGCACGTACACCATAAGATGTCAAATACAGCAGTGGTGGAAAAAGTACCCAAAGGATTTAGTTGAGAATAAATACTGCAATATAGAAATACTCTGTTAGGGTGCCCTCACACCAAAGTGCCTATGAGAGTGGAATCCGCGTTCCGCCAATGCATTTTAATGAGAGTGAAGCGGTTTCATGCCAGCAGAGGATTTCTGCAAAAAACACTCCCTTCTCATTGAAATGCATTGGCGGAACGCAGATTCCACTCTCATATGTATTTTGGTGTGAGGGCACCCTTAGGCTGCACACACACCAAAGTATGTTCGCCAGCGGATAATCTCTTTTTGTGCGCGGCTAACTAAAAACGCAGAGAGCGCATTCTGTCCCAAAGCCCGTGCCGCGCCTGTCAGTCACTTCCAGACCCTCCCCATTCCGCCTTCGACTCACCGGACAGACGGGGAAAACCGGAGAATTTATCTGCTCCAGCATAAACACAAGGTCGGCGCGGCGCACAGATATCCTCCACTGACATGAAACCGCCCCCTTCCCATTGAAATGCATGGGCCGAATGCGGATTCCACTCAATAGGTATTTTGGTGTGTGTGCACCCTTACAAGTAAAAGTCCAGAATTCAAAATGTACTTGAGTAAAAGTGTGTAAATAAACGTAGTGGTGTAAAAAGTACAACATTTGGATCCGAGATGTGGTGGAGTAGAAGTGAAAGTATTGGAAATCGGAAATACTCAAGTAAAGTACAAATACCTCAAAATGTTACAGTACAGTACTTAAGTAAATAAGTACTTTGTTACTTTACACCACTGAAATACAGTACACGATTCACGTCTTTGTAGAGCATTGAGTTAGAGGGGGTGAAAATGGTTGAGGTCATACATGGGGAAAAGAGATACATTTGAGAATCTGCCTACGCCTATCTCTGGTATCATTTATTTTATTCTAATCTGCACCGTCACTGCCAAATAAAATAAAGTGCTGAGATAATCATTTTACCTCCCCTTATTTTTTAAATTCCTTTGTTTTTACAGCGTGGTTCCTGGGGGCCCAGCCATGGAAGAGATTCTGTGGGACTACAAGTCTTGTTTGATCTGAGTCAGGGGCTAATCTTACAAACTGTTGGACTGGTCCCACTTAAATGTTACTGACCAACTCATCATAACAACACCACAACCAAAAAGAACAGGACACTTGATATTGTTATTCCGCCGTGGACTGAAGACTCACCTCTTCAGACTCCACCTAAACCCATAGCACTACTGTAACACTCCCCTTCCCTCGATGACCACACATGAAGCTAGATAGTATTTTTTGTACTAGTAGTAGTTTTTGTACTGATTAGGTGCGTAGTCTACCTATGTTATTGTTTTTTAGATTGATATTCCTACGCATTTGTTGTATTGTTGTTGATGTACTGACATCTTATCCTGCTTATTATATTGATGTATTACCTGCTTATTGTAAGTCACTTTGAATTAAAAGAGTCTGCTAAATGCCTAAATTGTAAATTGTTATTGTCCATAGACATTCGACCCGGAAATATGTGTTTGTTTACACACTTTCAAACATGCCTATGTCTATACCAGGGTTTTTAAAAGTGGGTGACAGGGCACTCTGGGGTGCCGTGACGGCAGTCCAGGGGTGCCGCGAGATAATTTGATAATATTTGGAATTTATTTGGACACTTGAAAAAATATTTAGTATCATTTTAAACTTGAAGAACAAAGTTATTTTCAGTAAGTTCTAACCAAAATGGCTGTTATCTCAACGTTTTCCTCGCAACATATAAATCACTAAAATATCGTCACTGTCGGGCAGAAACTTCATATCTCCAAGTTTAAAATGTGCACGTCTTTTGGTAAAGCAAAGCCCTGCTTCATCATACAAGACTGTCTCACAAAACTAGTGAAAACAGCCGATCTACAAGCACACAACGCCTCGCAATGCGAGGCGTTGTGTGCTTGTAGATCTGCTGTTTTCACTAGTTTAGTACATTTTATAGATGATAAATACAAAACGAACGGTTTTGGACATACAAGGTTTCCACCCGACAACAACGTTATGCTATAAATATAAGGTGCTGGGAGTGAAAAATTATAATGTAGGGGTGTCTCGGATTAAAACAATATTCATGGGGTGCCCTGAGACAAAAAGGTTTGGGAACCCCTGGTCTATACAGGGAGACAAAGGCCTTCGAATCGGGCTGAAACCTTGGCTAGTAATGGAGACAACTGACGTAACAGACAGTGCCGACACCATAGACGTCAGCACTGGCCACATGAAGTACAAGATCCACATGGAAGCTATGCTGTTGTTATTATTACTGGTTTTCTTTGTTATTTTATTGGCCAATGAAACCCTGACGTATGCATGTAATGCATACATTTATATGTGCAGTTGTGTACACAAATATATTGTCACTGTCGGGCAGAAACCTCGTATCTCCAAGATTTCAATTTGTTCGCAAAGTAAAGCACTACTTCATCCTATCGCACAAAAGTAGTGAGGTGCGAGGCGTTGTGTGCTTGTAGATCGGCTGTTTTCACTAGTTTAAATCATTTTTAAAATGATAAATACAAAACAAACGGTTTTGGAGATACAGGGTTTCCACCCGACAACGATTTACTGTTCTTTTCCTGAACAATTATTTTCCTGTTTTGCCTTTCGAATTTGTATAGAGAATGTTGTGTATTTTTGCAGAAACTCGCAAATGGCAAGAAACCACTCCATTCCTATTTAGAGGCAGAATCTAGAGATGCAATTTATGGCTCTTTGAAGTGAGCCAGAGCCATTGATCTGGCTCACTTAAAAGAGCCGTTCAAAAGACTGGCTCATTTGGCTCATTGTATATTTACATATTTTTAAGAAACATTCATTGAAACATGAATACACAAGGTGGCACCACATTCCTCTGCTGAGGCTCCCTACTCCGCGAACCGGATCCCATCGTTCTCTTCAAAGAGCCATTCAAAAAGATTTGATTTGTTCGCAAACGTCGCATCTCTAGCAGAATCCACCTTCATAGGTAGATTTCAGAGAAGGTCATAAAAATGCAAATCCCCTGAAAATCTACTGTCTTGCCTATGGCAAGACATGTAAAGGTTTTGAAATGGCACATCCGTACATATTATTATGTAAAGTAGAACACAACATCTAAAAAAAAGATACAGTATTTACATTTTCAAACAAAAAAAGATTGTCTGACCTTGACAGGTGTTGGACACAGGGGAGATGGTGAAGCCAGAAGGACAGGCGCAGGAGAAACCCCCCATGATGTTGTTACAGGAGTGAGAGCAGGGAGACTGGAGATCACACTCATCCTCATCTGGAGACCAGGAGGACACATTTCATTATCTGATCTAACGGCCCACTTACGAGCTGTCTCCATCATGACATTTTACTAGACGATTAATTGTCACGCAAATAATTTACGATCGGAACACATGACAAACATATGACAAATTAACTTAAATATACAAAGATGATGGGGGCTCCTCACGGGCAGGTGAATCAGTAATAGACACAACAGCAGTGACAACACAGAAATGTGTGGGGAGGAATCAGCATAACAACTAAATTGGGGAGAAAAGGGTGTTCAAAGTGCCACGATGCGACCCGTTGTGAGCTTGTAGATCTGCTCTTTCCCCGCTAACGATTATGACGATTATAATAAATTGTGACAGGCCTATAGTCCCACTTCCTGAAACCAAAGTCCCACTGTGGCCATGAAGTCTTGATTCTGAAACCATCTCAAGGATTCACGTTTTTACATTTGACAAAGCGTTGCCTATTATCTATAAGAAACAGGATGTGGGAAATAAACATACCAGCACAGTAGGAGGCAGTGTCCAGGAAGAAGCCTTGAGGACATGTCTCTCCGTCGCCATCTGGAGGAAAAGAACGCTCATTAGCGTGAACAGTTTATTTATTTACTAGCTAATAGCCAGGGACCCACAAGCCCAGAATGGGAGATGACCTGTGATGTCATGCCGTACTTTTTATTTCTGTTTTATCTATTAGTTTGGTCATTAAGGTCCAAAGAATGAGAGGCTTGCTCTGCCTGAAACATGGCCATTTGTATATTCACTGTCCCATCGACTTCACTATACAGGAAAAGAAAAATATTTAAAAGATAAAATAAATGTGCTTTAAGTAGCATGTGAGGGGTCAAACTAGGGGTTCTTCATGATTCTGAATCCATTGCAAGCATTTGTTTTGCATGAAAAACATTCCTAGGGCAAAATATCCACGCCCCAAAAGTGTGAAAAGTGAGGATTTTTTGATGACTCATCACTTTTTACAATTTTGGGGGGCTGAGATTTAGCCCAAGGAATATTTTTAGTATAGGCCTCTCATTCTGTGGACCTTAATGACCAAACTAATAGATAAAACAGAAATAAAAAGTACGGCATGACATCACAGGTTAAACCCTATTTCTTGAGCTTTTTGGCTTGTGGGTCCCTGACTATAGAATGTACATTAGAGATCATTTGGGGTCCCAAACCTGGTATGAGCAAGTTGGCAGTAATCTGGAAGTCCAGAGTGAGAGTAAACATGCTGTAGACGCTGTCGAGCCCAGAGACTCTGAGCAGCTGCAGGAGGGGCCCCTGGCGCTCCTCCTGGCCCTCGTAGATGATGGTGTGGTTGCAGCGCAGCACCATGGGGGCCCCTGCTCTCTGGTGGCTCTGAGAGGACCAGGAGTACAGCTGGCCCGGACCCGTCTGCACGTACGACTCGTCGTACTCCTACAGGACAGGACAGAGAGGAGTGGTCCCACATGTTAGAGCAGTTGTCTTCAAACAAGGGGGGTCCGGGACTCCTAGGGAGACCTTAGAGTTACTACAAGGGGTCCTCCAAATCTTTGTGTGATAGAAACTTTTGTCTCCTTTTTTATGTTAACCACTTGAACCCTAGCGTCCACATTCTGGGAACTTTAGCCAAAAATAGCCAATCAACATGCTCACAACTTGTAGATCGGCTATTATTGGCAAAGTGGTTTGGTGTAGAGGAGAAAAAGAGCAGGCTAAGTACAGAGTGAAAGGTCAAGGTATTAAGTATTGACGGTTCAAGTGGTTACATATCTGATAACACACATTGACATGAATAGCCGATCTACATGATCTATATCCGATCTAAATACTCACAACGCCTCGCAGCGCATGGCGTTGTGAGCTTGTAGATCGGCTATTTTTGGCAAAGTGGTTTGGTGGTGAAAAGAGCAGGCTAAGTACAGAGTGAAAGGTCAAGGTACTAAGTATTGACGGTTCAAGTGGTTACATATCTGATAACACACATTGACATGAATCCAAAATACACTGATTTTGCTGTCAAACCATGAAACTATACGGAATCTACGAAAAGGTTGTGGGGGTCCCTGCTTCATCTCTCTCTCAACTAAGGGTCCTTGGCTTGAAAACGTTGAAGACCCCTGTGTTAGAGAGACCTGAGCCATCACAGGTATCTGATAAAGACGTTCATTTCATGCCGTGGTGGAAAAAGATACCCACATTTCTTTCTTAAGAAAATTTAGAAATACTCTGTTAGGGTGCCCTCAGACCAAAATACCTATGAGAGTGGAATCCGCATTCATTTCAATGAGAGTGAAGCGGTTTCATGCCAGCAGAGGATTTCTGCAAAAAACGCTCCCTTCTCATTGAAATGCATTGGCGGAACGCGGATTCCACTCTCATAGGTACTTTGGTGTGTGGGCACCCTAAAAAGTAAAAGTACACATATTGGCATCAAAATGTACTTAATGTACCCAAAGTAAAAGTACTCATTATGCAGAATGTCCCATTTGAAGTTTGCAAATGTATAAAAATCTTTTTGAAAATAGCAGATCTAGATCAGCTTAATGTGTGTTTTGTAATAATAATCTATAAAGTTAAATAGTAACCAAAGTTTTCAAATAAATGTAGTGGAGTAAAAGTACAATATTTGGAATTTTGGATCCGGGATGTAGTGGAGTTGAAGTAAATGTTTTGGAAATTGGAAATCCTCCAGTAAAGTACAAATACCTCAAAATTGTACTTAAGTACAGTACGTAAGAAAATGTACTTTAATGTTACTTTCCACCACTGATTTAAGGATGTACTGTAAAAAGAATGACAACACCAATAGTAATCCACCATCAATCTATCTTCATCATCAAGCGTCATTATCGTGATCACATACGCACACAGGTAATGAACAGAGGGGTGAACTTACTTGGAGAACCAGGTGTGAGTTGGTTAACGACGGCGGGACAAATCCATTGATTACAATGTCAATGAGCAGAACTCCCTCAGGATCCACACCTCTGGCCACATGGGTCAGACGAAGGACCTCCCCTGTTTGCATATGGAAGAATTTGATCTGATAAATCACCAGTGCTTTACAACAGTGGTTCTCAACCTTTTCAGGCCGCGATCCCCGAAATAATCATATTTGAACTGGGGACCCCCCCACTCTGATGAGCACTTAAGAGTTGAGGCATTACATTTCGTATAACACGGTTCTATTGTGAAAATAGCAGATTTACATGCTAACAACACCTCACGTTCGTTGTTAGCATGTAGATCGTCTATTTTCCCAATTTCTGCCCTTAATATTTGAAAATATGGCCAATGTTAATTTATTTTATAGGTATTAAACAGGTCTTAAAAATCCTTAAATTGTCACTGTAGAAATGTGCAGATACCGTCTATACAGTATACACTTAAAACTTCATGTTGGTTTATTTACTGTTGAGTGAGAAAACAGTGTTTCACATTAAGCTAATCATCTGGTGACCCGCCGACCCACAGGTTGAGAACCACTGCTTTACAATGACAACAACACTTTGCATGAACATACAAAAAGAAAGTGTTGGTGAACAGTGCCATCTCCTGGTTATTTTGTGAACTACTGAAGTGGGTCATCTGGATCAGTCCAAACATGCATGGATGATATCCAACCTGTATTTGTCCTGATTTCATTTCTGCTAAACCAGGACAGTGAGTAGAATAACTTATGTAGGTCTGTAGTGCTCACCGGTCTCAAATTCCAGCTGAGACTCCTGTCTGAACAGGCCCTGGGTGACGGAATAGCCGTTCCTGGTTGCTTCGTTCTGCAGCGCCGTGGTCCAGTAGATGGGAGCAAACACTGACACCAAACAGCGCATCAGGGGACCTGGAACACAAGAGCATCAGAGATGCATGCCTCTTGAAACACCATTCAAACATACTGTCCTGTAGTGTTGCATTGTTGTAAATGTCTTGACTCTTGATGAAATAATTAATCACTTAAAGCTGCACTATGTAACTTTCCTCTTCTAACCTGGATTTGAATCCGGTTTTGAATTGTGTTCTAAGATGTTAAGCCCCATTTAAAAAATAGCGATAATAGCTGATCTACAATCAATCTACAATAGCGTAATACTATATCAGATTTATATAGCGCTTTCCTAGATGCTCGAAGAAACTGTAGATCAGATATTTTACAAAATGAATAGGGAGTGGTTAACCCTTATTTTAACAATAGCTGATCTACATGCTCACAACATGTGAGCTTGTACTGTTGGTCAGCTATTTTTGCTATTTGGGGACATTTTTGAAAAACACAAACCCAAAATAGGTTACACCAGATTGAAAGAAAAGTCCACCAGACACACAAACATTACTTACATACACACACACTGTGAGGAAGGTCAGGTTTCTGTGTGAATGTAAACCTATAGCATAACATCTCTCCATGGCTTTACTCACCAACAGCAGGGGGGATGTTGTCCAGGTGGGCTGTCATGCTGCTGCTACCGTCTTCCACATGGTTGGTGATGTTGGCCTCCAGGAAGGACACACCAAACTCCCTGTCGTTCACCTTGCCTATCAGACTGCCTCTGGCCTTACGCGGAGCCTCACCTTAGAGCACACAGCAAAAACACTGCTCAATATATCTGTAATGCAGGGGTTCTCAAACTCTTTTAGGCTGTGACCCCCAAAATAAACATATATGAACTGGGGAGCCCCACCCTGACAAGCACTTGGAATTGTAGGTATTACATTTAATGTGACGCGGTTCCACAGATAAATATTGTGAAAATAGCAGATCTACATGCTCACAACGCCTCGCACTGCGAGGCGTTGTGAGCATGTAGATCTGCTATTTTCACAATGTTCGCCTCTTGCTTTTTTAATATTTGACAGTTTGGCCAGTTTGGTATTAAAACGGTCTTGAAAATCCTTAAATTGTCACTTTATAAATGTGCAGATACCCTGTATACACTTATGTAGGTTTGTTTACCGTTGAGTGAGTGAGAATTTTTTTTTACATTAAGCTAATCATCTGGGGACCCCACAAAATAATTTGGGGACCCCACTTGGAGTCCCGACCCCAAGTTTGAGAACCACTGCTGAATTGATGAATTGCATTTTATAGCGCTTTTCCAAGTGCTCAAAGCACTTTACAATGGTTCATTCATTCATACATTGGGAGATGAAGAGGCGAACAGTTGATGCCAGCGACCTCACTTCCCACATTCACACACCAATGGTGGGAAGCTAGCACCGACCGACTCATTGGAGGCAATGTGGGGTTCAGTGTCTTGCCCAAGGACACTGGAGGAGCCGGGATTCGAACCACCGACCCATAGATCATTGAGCCCTAAACCGCCCCAACATCTATTCATCTTTTAACTGGTGCATACAAATAAAAATAAAACATGTTGTCTGCAACAATGTGTAAAACCTCATATCCTGGCGATGAGAATCTCAATTGTGATAGGTGACATTATTATCCAAGACTGTCCCTTAATTAATATAAGTTGAGGAGTTGAGGCAAAATGTAATGCCTCAACTCCAAGTGCTCGTCAGGGTGGGGGGGGGGTCCCCAGTTGAAATATGATTATTTTGAAGGGTCGCGGCCCGAAAAAGGTTGAGAACCACTGTTGTAGATACATCAACACATCAATTAAAAAAACAACTAGCCGTTCCTACCTGGGCAGAGACCAGCCTCACATGACCTAGAGTCAATAGTAGGGCCGTCACAAGACCTTCCCCCGTTGACTGGCTCTGGGTTGTTGCATAATCTGATCCGCTCCTGGTAACCTCGACCGCAGCTGCTGCTGCACGGACCCCACTCCTCCCAGTTAGAGAAGCCTCCATTGACTGTGAGTGTCATAAGAAAGAGAGAGAGAGAGAGAGAGAGAGAGAGAGAGAGAGAGAGAGAGAGAGAGAGAGATTAACCACTTAAGCATTGACGTGGGTGAATGTTTGTGGAAAAGTGTTTGTGGAAAAGTGGACTGTACAGAGGGCCCTATCTTGTGCGGTGCATTACGCCTAATCGTATTAGACATGTTTTATTATTTTGAAACAGTTCATAGACAAAATTGTGTGCACATCTCAAGCCTATATTCAGGCCAGGTGCTGGACATCAAGGTATCAGATAATGGATGGAGAAGAACGCCCGCACACTGTTCATATGCTCCAAAAACGTACTTTTATTATAGGCAACTGCAACGTTTCGACTTTACGTCTTCTTTTGCCTGATGAAGACGTAACGTTCGAAACGTTGCATTTGCCTATAATAAAAGTACGTTTTTGGAGCATATAAACAGTGTGCGGGCATTCTTCTCCATCCATTATTATTTTGAAAAACATTTTAATATTGCAGATCTACTGTATGTACATCAACGTGCTGAGGAGCAGCAGCTTGTAGATCTGCTATTCTCCCTGTTATAATGTTTTTCAAAATAAAATGAAAAAATGCCTCCGTTATATGAATATAGGTTACAATTGCAACATAAAATATTGAACAATGAGCATTAGCTTTTATATATTTTTCAAAAACTTATGATGTTTTGGTATGAAATCCTTTGCGAATCCTTTATCGTTGAACATATTTTCATTGCAACGCATGGATCTCTCACTCACTCTGGATGTTGAGGGTGATGGTCCTCTCAGCAACTCCCGCCTCACTCTCTGCCACACACTGGTACTCGCCTGCATCTCCAGCCTGGGGTCAGAGGAACGACACAGCCTAATTAGCAATGTCATATTTTATACTTTGTCGTATAGCAGTGTTGTGCAAAAGTACCGCAACTAGTCATGTCTATAAGCTCACAATGTGTCGCATCGCGATGCGTTAACGCTCGGACCCACTGTACGATATTTAAGTGGTTAGTATTTCACACTACACAAGTGTCTTTCTTGAAATAGGCTGTCATAATATCGTTGTGGTTCTCACACTTGAGATTGATCACCGACAAGGGATCACACACTGCCAGATATTTCACCAGGATACGATCAAGACATAATAGCCAACATTTGTTTTTATTCCAATGTCCAACGAAAACGTGAAAGGCTCCCGTGGCCGTGATATGTGTGCGGTGCCTTTTATACACAGCGAGCAAAACCTTGGCGAGCAAAGTCTGATCTTGCGGCAGATCGGCGGTTTTGTGGTCGCCGACAGCATAATCGGCACGCACGCACGCACGCACGCACGCACGCGCGCGCGCGACACACACACACACACCGCGCGCGCGCGCGCGCGACACACACACACACACACACACACACACACACACACACACACACACACACACACACACACACACACACAACCTTGGCATTTTCTGTGGGGCAATTGAGGTTTCATTCCATTAAGATTGTTTGCGATAACGGTGATTATACAGTATGGCCAGAGTGGGGAAATTTCACACTGTCTGAGAGAGCCGTGACACCCATCCGTCAAAGAGCCTCGGTTTGCAGGGAGTGCAATTAGAGCACCAGTTAGAGTCTTAACAAGGTTACAGGCAGCCAAAAAAAAAAAGAAAACGGCGTCCGATTGTGGGGAACATCCAGCTCTCTGTTCCCTTTCTCCCTCTGCTGCTAATGCTGTTAGGCTCTCTGACTGAACGGGCCACCAATCTGATTTACGCTGGAGGCAGCGGGGACGCCGCGGGGACAGTCACGCACTGTTCTGTGCTGCCACACCAAGGGGACTGCAAATGAATCTCAGCTAGGCTTTCATTTTTCATCTGAACTGTTCTGTTATTTTCCCAAGTAAAAAAAAAACGAAACAAAACAAAAAAGCGGCACATTTATTTATTTCATTCAAATATATCGTCGTTGTCGGGTGGAAACCTTGTACACAACGCCTCGCGATGCGAGGCGTTGTGTGCTTGTAGATCTGCTATTTTCACTAGTTTTGTGCAACATTCTTGTATGATGAAGCAGGGCTTTACTCAACGAAAAAACATACACATTTGAAACTTGGAGATACGAGGTTTCTGCCCGACAGTGACGATATATATATAAATGTCTTCTTTTTGAAGAAGCTTTAACCTTCAGAATTGTATTGGACTTGTTTTGAGACAAAGAAGGCCGAGGGTGACTGCTGTGTACCGCAGATAAGAGAAAAAAAAAAAGGCAGCTAGGGGACACTTTTCTTCTCTTTACCGTGACACTGTAGATAACCAGGGAGCCGTTGTGCAGCATTTGCAGGCGCACAGAGCGGAGGAGGGGTGTTCCGTCTCGGAGCCAGCGGAGGACGGGGCTGGGGTCTCCGTGGACGGGACAGTCCAGCACGCCAGAGGCACCGTGGAGGACCGTTTGAGTCATGTGGGCCTCGCCCTTCAACACCGGAGGCTCTGGAAACAACACACACACGTCACACACACACGTTCATGTAAGTCTAAACCTTCAATCATCATCATACTAATCATCATCCTCAAAGGGCACAACCTCCTCCCACTAATACAATATAATACTATTGATATTTGGTCAAATCCTGTACTGTAGGCTAACAACAGATTAGCAGATTAGGAAAGAATTATACAACCAGCTTTAAAAGGTTAGAAAAGAGAGACTTAACCAGGGTTCAATTTGTAAAAAAAAAAGAAGAAAAGAAAAGAAAAAAAGCACAGAAGGAGTACAGGAGTCACTTCAGTTCTACAGTACTTATTTGTTCAACAAATATTGATCTACTAGTAGATCATTATTATCAAAGATGCATTTTCAAACAATTCAGACATTTCCCAATGATGTTTGTTCAGCTCACCTCGGATGCGGACGAATGAAAGAGCACGTATGGAACCCACACTGTTCTCCGCTATGCACATGTAGGTCCCAGCGTCACTCTTTGTGACATTCTCAATGATCAAAGAGCTCCTGCCAGCCTCATCCACGGTGGCACCTGACGAAGACAATGATGATAATGTAAATGTAATCATTATTATTACATGACAGCGTTCATGTTGAGTTGTAATGAGAGTTGTTGCAACCTTGTGATTACATGACAATCCTCTTTCTACATAGATATAACCAGCTAACCAGCCTTGCAACCAACAATAGCTGGCATCCTGTATTGCAGTGGTTCTCAAACGTCTTAATTTCAAGGACCCCCCATAACTCTGAGAGTGCACAGATGAAACCAAATGGACGCATAAGAGTCCATTTGATTCCATCTGTGCAATCCCAGAGTTACAGACCTGTACGGGTCCATTTGGAACCCCCCTCAATGTACCCAGAATCCACATAGAACCCTCTGGATCCCACTTTGAGAACCACTGCTGTATAGCATCGGTTCTCAACCTTTTCAAGCCGTGACCCCCAAAATAATCATATTTTAACAGGGGACCCCCCCACCCGGACAAGAGTTGAGGTATTACATTTTGTATAACACGGTTCTATTGTGAAAATAGATCGGCTATTTTCACAATTTCTGCCTCTAATATTTGACAATTTGGCCAATGTTTAATTTGTCATTTTAGAGGTATTAAAAAGTCCTTAAATTGTCACTTTAGAAATGTGCAGATACCGTCTATACACTTAAACCGTATGTTGGTTTGTTTACTGTTAAGTGAGAAAACAATGTTTAACATTACGTTAATCATCTGAGGACTCCCCAAAATAATTTGGAGACCCCCCCTGGGCATCCCGACCCACAGGTTGAGAACCACTGCTGTATATAGGATATAAAATGAACCGTACATACAACACTGTTCTTTGGTATAACTGTTAAAGGTTTGGTATAAGCAAGCCGATTAAGCAAGTGATCATGACAGATCATGTACATTACCTGGGTAGGGGCTGTTATTTGCAGACCAGGAGATGACAGGGGTGGGTGTGCCCTGAGCATGGCACGACAAGGCCAGACTCTGACCCTTGTTCAGGGTCACGTCACCTGGCAGCTCCTTGAAGGCGGGCCTCATGTTGACAGACAGGCGGATGTCCTGTCTCACAGAGCCTGCGGCGTTGGTGGCCACGCATGTGAACACGCCGCTGTCGCCTGGCTGTACAACAAGGGACATTCAAATTAACCTCCTGAACATAGATTTGAAAGATTCCAAGAACATAATGGAAATACACACAGGGGTGTTTATTACTTGCGCCAGCTAAGCAGAGCGCGCAAGCACTATGTTCGGCTGGGTATGTTATGTCGGCAGGCATCACCAGTGTTCCTGGTAATGCCAGTGGTGATGTCACTGGCATCGCCAGTGGTGATGCCAGTGGTGAGCGCACCTCATGGTGCGCTCGGCTGGCGCACAAGTAGGCCATACATGGCCTACTTGTGCACAAGACGCAAGTTGGCACCTCGACAGAGTGCAGTTCTAGTTTATTAAAGGGGGCCTGTCACCTAAAGGGTTACTGTCACTTTAAGAATCATCTTAAAAAACAAGTTAATATTTTTATGATGTCACTGTGGGGATGCACAATTATAAGCCAATCAAATTAATTGTCTCTATAGCCTGACTGTATGACTACTTAATGTACAGGTCAGCTGTTGTTGGGCAGATTACACTGAGACAGTTTCAGACTGTTTGAGGATCCACACGGGAGAGAGACCACATGACCTACTGTATCATACTATTATAATTTCGGGGCGTGTCAGCAGACCTTTAACACTTGGGGAGCCAAACTCGTTCAGGGACGAGTTATGGCCACTAGGTGTCCCCCTGCCACAGGAAGTTATCTCGTTCCCAGACGAGGCAACAAACAGTTAACTTTTTGAGCCTGCAGCTGCCCTTTGAATGACCTGAGTGCATTACGTCACCCAGTCAGTGCAGGCAGCCCCTCTGGGCAAGACATCACGGAAGGACTTAACATTGCTTTAGATTCTACTTTGAAACATAAGAACGGCTTTATCTAAGAATGACATGAAAACAGCCCCATGGAAGCAGAGAGCTGATTGTTTTCACGGCGACACTTTACCGATTTTTGGATTTTAGTTTCGCGAGCGTTTGTAAACAAATGGATTATCCTCCTCAATCTTCTCTGGACACGCACGTGCACACGCACGAAGCTTGCGAGGCACGTCAAAACAAAGCATAAGTCAATGGTGGCAGCAGCAACAGCTATAAATGTTATAAACCTTAGCAGCCCATGTGTTAAGTGGTTTTCTTTCAGTAAAACACAACATAAATTATTTCACATGCACCCATCCATCTATTGTTCCGCACTGCATGTTGAAATAAGTATTATTAGCACAGTATCTCTAACCTCTGCTCTTTCAATGATCAGCTCTCCCGATCGCAGCACAGTGAATTTGCCTGGAAGGTTGGGCACAACGGCACCGTCTTTCTCCCATGAGACCCGGGGATCTGGGGAACCCTGGGCGGCACACGGAAGCAGGGCCTGGAATCCCTGGATGACTGACAGCTCTGTCTGCCCAGCAGGAATCATAGGTGGGACTGGAAGAGAAAGGTTGATATTATCAATTGTAATGATTTAACAGAACCCCACACCTACTCCTAAATGTTGCATAAGGTCAGCAAACTAATGCCGGAATCTGCAGACTTTTAAACATCAACTCAAAGCTGGACTCTAGCACACAGATCACATGGTTTTCTATAACTTCTTGGAAAACCAGTATCATTACAGAGTGGACCATCCAACTGAAATTAAAGGAGTAGTTCACCCCCAAAATGACCTTTTTTCTATTGATTACCGGTACTCATGCCATGGAGACTTGACAACTACTCCTTTAAGTTCAACTGAACTGGATTTCACTGTTGAACAAAGATTATGGCGCTTTGTTCAAATGATTGAGCAAAATATATATGAGCAAATTGTGTCAAAGAATACTTACAATTGGGTAATCAGTTAAACCAATTAATCAATCGATGTATCAATCTATTCAATGTACACGCAACCCTTCTATGCAATGAAATTAAATTTAGGCCTAGAATTATTGAATGCTTTAACCAGTGAAAAATAGCAGATACACAGCACGGCACCGAGTGCCGCTTGTAGATCTGCTATTTTTTTTAAAGTCGTGAAAATGTGTGCAAATCTTTGAATATATGTATTTTCAAAGCGAACGTTTGTAACTAACATTTTGCTTCTGGGGGGGGTCCCTGGAACTAAATATTTTGAGATGGGGGTCCGTGGCCAAATAAATATCATTTTGGGGGTCCTTCACATGAAAAGGTTTGAGCACCACTGACACAGTAGTCTCTCAAGAACAGACTAACTGAGCTCCAGTTAAGTGAAAAGGACCTTTTCTTTGACGATGTCTGGCCAGATTGCTGACATAGAAACATGTTTTTTTTTTTAAATCTTAGAAGGATTCAAAAGACACTTATAGAATTGGGTCAAAATTCTATTTCTATTTTCACGATTTAAAAAAAATAGCAGATCTACAAGCTCGCAGCGCGGCACTCGGTGCTGCGCTGTGAGCTTGTATATCTGCTATTTTTCAATAGTTAAAGCATAAAATAATGATACACAATAATGTGTACCCGTTCTGAATGGGTTAATATATTATGTAGCTCTTTGACAACAGTGACCACCAACCTTGAATAACCAGCCTCATATCCTGGCTGGCTCTACCGGCTAGGTTTTTGGCAGTGCAGGTGTAGATGCCTGCATCACTGCGCTGGGTGGCGGCGATTGTCAGGGTTCCATTGGCAAAGGTGCGTACGGATGCCCCCTCAACCACAGGCCTGCGCTCCTTGTGCCAAGTCACCTCAGGCTGGGGCTGACCATCGGCTGCACACTCCAGGCTGGCTGGATGGCCCAGCACGGCTGTGTACTCTATACGAGGCACGCTCAGCACAGGTGGCACTGGAGAAGCACACAGAGTAACCACATTACAAATCTCACAGACAAATGCTGGAAATGCGGGAAACTCCGGTTTTCTGCGGAAACTTAGTTTATGTAATCATATTACACAGTAATTGCACTAATTAGGAATTTGTTTCTTTAGATATCCCTTTGAGACACGCACATACTGTAGTGCAGTGGCTCTCAACCTGTGGGTCGGGACCCCCAGATGATTACCTTAATGTGCAACATTGTTTCCTCACTCAACAGTAAACAAACCGCCATAATGTTTAAGTGTATAGAGGGTATGCACATTTCTAAATGACAATTTAAGGACTTTTTTATATTTCTAAAATGACAAACAATCGGCCAAATTGTCAAATATTAGAGGCAGAAATTGTGAAAATAGATGATCTACATGCATGCAGATCTGCTATTTTCACAATAAAACCGTGTTATACAAAATGTGATTACACAACTCTTAGTGCTCGTCAGGGTGGGGAGTTAAAATCTGATTATTTTGGGGGTTGTGGCCTGAAAAGGTTGAGAACCACTGCTGTAGTGTAGTTCAGTGACATTCTAGGACATTTTAACAGGAGTGGGAATAGCAGACGCAGCACAGAACCATCACACTAGAATTGCCTAGTGACCCCTTAACCCTGACAACGTTAATTCAGCGCCCGTTCTTTTCTTCAAATCTACGAGATCGAGTGAAACTCCACATTTACCTTGAAGGACCAGTTTGGTGCTGCCCACAGCTGTTCCTGCTTCATTCTGTGCCAGGCACTGGTAGGTGCCTGCATCACCCAAAGTGACCCGGGAGAACTTCAGCGCTCCGTTGGAAAGCACGGCCAGCCTGTGTCCTGTGACAGAGAAGCAGTGATTGCATTTCCTTCAGCTGAAGCATCTACCTGCCGTCTAGTGCAAATGTGTTTGTATTGATCTGTCCTGTACACAGTAACACACACACAGAAAGATCCTCTGCGTTGTGCTCTCAGAAATAACCACTTAAACGTGTCTACACCATGGGGGTTTTCAAATTGGGTGAAGGGGCACCCTGGGGTGCAGTGACGGCAATCCAGGGGTGCCGCAAGATCATTTGATAATATTTGGAATTTATTTGGTGACTTGAAAAAATATTTAGTATCATTTTAAACTTGAAGTATAAAGATATTTTCAGTAAGTTCTAACCAAAATGGCTATTATCTCAACGTTTTCCTCGCAACATAATCACTAAAATATCGTCACTGGCAGGCAGAACCCTTGTATCTCCAAGTTTCAAATGTGTACGTCTTTTGGTAAAGCAAAGCCCTGCTTCATCATACAAGACTGTTGCACAAAACAAGTGAAAACAGACGATCTACAATTGTAGATGTGCTGTTTTCACTAGTTCGGTACATTTTATAGATGATAAATACAAAAGGAACGGTTTTGACCAACCGACAACGACGATATGCTATAAATATAAGGTGCCTCGGATTAAAAAAATGTTTATGGGGTGCCCTGAAACAAAAAAGTTTGGGAACCCCTGCTCTACACCACGGTTTCCCAAGCAGCAATTTGTATGGGTCACGACTCCCATTTCTTTTACATTAAAGAAATATATATTTCAAAAGATTTGCTTAGAAATAAAAAAATCACACCCGTGTGAACTGAGCGTTGGTCGTGGAGGCTGTGCAACAGCACTACTGGGTGGGTGCAGCGGGGTTAGTGTGCTTTACAATGCTGTAGTTTCTTCACACACTCTAATTTATTTGACCCTAAAACGTTCAGTTTGTTAATAATAATAATAATATTATATATAATTGGGGGGGGGACTTGTGTGTTTGTGTGTGTGCATGCGTGCGTGTGCCCCCTGTGTGTGTGTGTGTGTGTGTGTGTGTGTGTGTGTGGGGGGGGGGGGGGGGGGGAGTTGCTGACCCACCCTTCCCCCCTGTGTGTGTGTGTGTGTGTGTGTGTGTGTGTGTGTGTGTGTGTGTGTGTGTGTGTGTGTGTGTGAGTGAGAACAACAGCGCCCCTCCCTTAACATGTGTGGTCAGAAAAGGTACTGCAGGCTTGAGGCTACATACACGGACGGCCGGACGGACGGCCGGACGGAGACCCACACACACGGCCACGTATAGGAGACGGTGTGACCACCGCTCAAAAAATAAAAATAACTAAGAAGTAGTGAAAATAGCTGATCGACAAGCTCTCAACGCAAATGTTCCCCCAGAATAGGGATTCTACATGTAGGTTCCAAGAGGTAAACATTGAGGATTCTGCTGTGTAAGGTGTGTTATAATCTGATCTAAGTGGTCTCACCTGCTGATATGGGAACTCCCTCTCTCTGCCATGTGATGGACGGTCTGGGGAAACCATGGGCCTCACAGGGGAGCACCGTCCCATGATGCAACACCACTTGCACTTCCTCTGTCATTGGCTTAATCTCTGGGGGCTCTGAGCACAAGCACAAGCATAATACATGCAATGTTTAGCTTTATTTTTCAATACGTTATACTTCTTCTCTACTATGCCAGTGGCAAATATTGTACTTTTCACTCGACTACAATTATTTGACAAGCTTTAGTTAATAGTTTCTTAGCAGATTTGACTATTTAAAAATAGCAGGTCTACAAGCTCACAGCTTATAGATTTGCTATCTTGAAAAATGCTGACAAAATTAATACATACATTTTGATGAAAACACTTTTGTACATTTACTCACAGGACTTTTGTAATGTAACAGAGCATTTCTACATAGTGGTGTCGCTACTACATAATAAAATCTCAGAACCACTTCCACCATTGCACATCATACAGTTTCCTTTAAATTACAACTATCACACTATTACAGTCTTTGTGACCTGCCTGTCCCAGAACTCACCTTGCACAGTCAGAGAGATGTGTTTGTGTGCCACCCCAGCTGGGTTGCGGGCAGAGCATGTGTACCTGCCAGCATGACTTGGAAGCGCAGCCGTTATTTCCAGCACTCCTGGATGAAAAGTATGAATGTAATCCAAAAATGTAATTAAGTTATTACATGTTTTACAGCTATGTTCTGGACTGTGGCTTGATTATGACAATCTTTACAGACACTAGTGTAAGGTACCGGTATATAGAAGGAAGGCACTGGAGCAAGCTTGGAATGTTAAATGCCTTTTTTATTTACAGGGTGCAGGCAAATAAAGATGCCAAGACATCTTCGTCAGGTCATGGTCACTTGTAAGGTATTCCATGAGGAAGGGCACAGAAGTCAAAAGCAGATCTAATTCAAACTCAACTCAACTTCAAGGACCCCTTAGTTGAGAGAGAGATGAAGCAGGGACCCCCACAACCTCATAATAGATTCCATATAGTTTCATTGTTTGACCACACAATCATCAGTGTATTTTGGATTCATGTCAATTTGTGTTTTCAGATATTTAACCACTTTGTCAATACTTAATAAACTTGACCTTTCACTCTGTAATTAGTCTGCTCTTTTTCCCCTCTACACCAAAGCTCTTTGCTGAAAATAGCTGATCTACAAGCTCAAAATGCCTCGCAGCGTGAAGCGTTGTGAGCTTGTAGATGGTAGAGGAAGGGCACAGAAGTCAAAAGCAGATCTACCGTAATTCAAACTCTAGGCACTTTAGGTGTGAGCCAATTACAGTATGTGAACGTGCCGATAGGCTCCAGAGGGCCATTCCAACAATGACAAGATGCCAACTGGACAATCTCCAGTTATATTTTTATTTATAACTTATATTTAGTAACACTCAACTCACGTCTCTATGCTACAGAGGAATGCATACTGCAGGATCAGCATGCCAGTCAGAACCATAACGATCGTCTTACCGGTAGGCAGGACGCGGTAAGTCCCTCCCCTGGCGCCCAGCTTGGCTCCCCCCTTGGCCCAGGTGACCGTGGGCTGGGGACGACCCTGGACGAGGCATGGCAGCACCACAGGAGACATCTTCACAGCAGTGACTGTTGTCACGTCGTCTTCAATGGATGGAGGCACTGCGGAAAAGGAACAAAAAAAGTTGCACAGTTTTTCCCCTGAATTTTAACCACTTTCAACCTGACTATTTTTGGGGATTTTTGGAGCTGTGTGAAGCACAGGCTCCCTATACGTGGCTGTGTGGGTCTGTGTGTCTGTCTGTCTGTCTGTGTGTGTGTCTGTGTGTATGTAGCCTGAACTTCCTAAACTTCGGCACGCCACTAGTCCCACAGTTTTGCCACCACACACTCGCGCCATATGTCAAATCGACCGCCTTACTCGGGAATCGTGGGCTATTACTTTTCTAAGAGAAAGGTTCTATAGTTTAATTGATATTAATTTATTAGTGAATTAATTTTCCCCATTGACTTATAATGGGAATCGCAAAAACTCACATTCAATTATTTGTCTCTCGCAAACCATAGGGGCTAGAGTTTCAAGACTTGGAGAGGAGGTTCATAATGATTTCAAGGATTAAATAAAAAATAATTGTGTCATTTGGCCGCATGGTGGCGCCATAACACCCCACTTTACGTTTTGGCCTGTAACTCTTGAACCGTAGGTCGGAAAATTAAAAATATTTTTTCCCTGGATTCCTTGGGTCATGACGCATCTCCCCATATAGGCCACGCCCATTTGCGCCATGATAGATTTTCCGCCATCTTGAATTTTCTCCAAAACACACTTTTTGCTCCTTTTCCTACATATTTTCTTCAAATGTCACAAAAATCGGTACACATGATCCACACACACACACACACACACACACACACACACACACACACACACACACACACACACACACACACACACACACACACAGCTCCACTTCACACGGGTGTGATTTTTTTTTTTTGAACGGTGGTCACACCGTCTCCTTGGCGTGACCGTGTGTGTAGCTATGCGTCTATGGGTGTCTGTAGCCTGGAGCCTGGCCTGCAATACCGCTGGGTGACCAGAGAGGTGCTGTTGAGCAGCCTTGAAATGTACATGCATGCATGCACGCATGCACGAAAATACACCTTGAAATTAATGGACACCACCACTCAGTTCACACTGGTGTTTTTTTTTTTCCTTTTTTCAAAAATAACAGATTGACCAGCTATTCTGGTCACATTTCTTCTACAAGCTGAGAGTAGATTGGCTAATTTGAGGTTCATTTGTTTTATTTTATATGCTTAAGCGATTTTCCACAATCACCTTCCCGTACAAAACGTAGCTTTAACAAAAATAAACCTTCACCTTGGAGTATGACCTCAATGACTCTGCGCTCCTCTCCAACTTCGTTGACAGCTGTGCACTCAAAATAACCCTCGTCCTCATTGGACGGAGAGGAGAGGACCAGAGACCCAGAGGCAAGCAGCCTGGACGGGAAGAGAGTGGGACAAATAACTCAATTTCAAACGTCTTTTATGACTTATGTCTGATATGGGATGTACACTGCGTGCATTTCTCCATCGTCACCTGTATGCCCCAGGCTGTTGGTTCATGTCTAATGGTGTGCCGTTTCTTTTCCAGGACACTTTAGGCGGTGGTATACCGGCGGCGTCGCAGCTCAGCACAGCTCTGACCCCCGTGGTCGCTGTCACATTGAATGGGCCGGAGCTGATCGAAGGGCCCACTAAACGGAGACAGCACAGATTCAACAGGACAGTCAGGCATTTTATTGGATCAGTGAAACGTTCTCCCTGTGTTCCACTGAGGGGGTTTTTGTTTCTCTGCTGCCAGGGAAATCAAATTAACACAATTATGTTGTCAACTTTCCTTTGATGTTTTTGTAAAACTATAAAATTACTTTATCACTGAATTCGCTAGAATCACCATGAAAATACGGGAACACTGTGGAACCAAACCTGAACTGACCCCAAAGCATTCACAGCTACATTCAGAGGAAACGCTCGAGTTTTTTTCTTTTTTTGGAGCGGTGAAAGCGCTCCCAATAGACAGGTATGTCTGTGGCTGGCTGGCTGGCTATGTGGCTGGCTGGCTGGGTATGTCTGTAGCCTGGCAATACCTTGAGTGGCCACACAAGTTAAAGGAGGGGCGCTGTTGTGCAGGCACAAACACGCGCGCGCGCACACACACACACACACACACACACACACACACACACACACACACACACACACACACACACACACACACACACACACACACACACACACACACACACACACACACATTCACAGCTCCACTTCGAACCGAGGTTTGATTTTATAATTTTTATCCCACGATTTTGTAACCCATTTTTTCACCTAGTGCCAATTGCCTAAGCTATGTAATCCTGGGCTCTGCTCTCCCTCTGCCGCGCCTGGGGAGACAACGGACTGACCTCATGCTTCCTTCAACGCATGAGTAGTCCAAGTTGTTTCTTTTCACCTGACAGGGGGGGGGGGATTTCCCTGGTATGGACGTAGCGCGTGGAAGGAACACGTTATTCCAACCAGTTCCTTTCCCCTCCATCAGGCGCCCCGGCTGGCCACCGGGAGGCATTATTGAGACCAGGATTACTGCATGTTTTTGTGAGGGTATCTACCCTAGGAGACACGGGGAGAAAATGCAAAATCCACACAGAAAGGCCCTTTGGCCAGTTGGAAAGCAAATCTTGAAGTGTATTTGTGAGTAGTGTATTTACCGAACACCCGCAGGTCCATTCCCCGGTGATCGGAACCGGCCTGATTAGAAACGGTGCAGTAGTAACGGCCAGCATCGCCCAGCTGCACCCCGTGTACCCGCAGGGAGCCCTCTGACAGCATGCTGTACCTGGAATACATAATAATACAAACAATGCAAAACAATAGAAATGACAGATTTCACTCTCTGAAAAGTGATTATAAGTAAGATCTTCAACAGGGGGTCCGGGACCCATTGGGGTCCTCAGAGTTACTACAGGGGGTGCTCCAAATCTTTGTGTGATAGAAACTTTTTTTTCCTCCTTTTTTATATTAACCATTTGAACTGTCCATATTCTGCATGAGAACTTAAGCCAAAAATAGCGGATCTACAAGCTCACAACGCCTCGCGCTGCGAGGCGTTGTGAGCTTGTAGATCCGCTATTTTCGGCAAAGAAGTTTGGTGTAGAGGGGGAAAAGAGCAGACTAAGTACAAATTGAAAGGTCAAGTTTATTAAGTATTGACGGTTCAAGTGGTTAAATATCTGAAAACACAAATTGACGTGAATCCAAAATACGATGATTGTGCTGCCAAACAATGAAACTATGTGGAATCTATGAAAAGGTTGTGTTGGTCCCTGCTTCATCTCTCTCTCAACCTTGGCCTGAAAACATTGAAGACCCCTGATCTACAACACATTTTTAACCCTTTTTAATCGATTCTTAACCCTTGAGACAGATTGTTCATCTTGTTCAGCTCAATAATACAAAGTATTACACATGAAGGAGACAACGTGCCCTTGAGCCGGCCGGGTCAAACAGCAGGGTGCTTGGACTCACTTGTTGTTATCGTGAACCACAGGGAAGCCATCTTTTCTCCACATGACCGTCGGAGAAGGCTGATCTTCAACTTCACACGGTAGCACCGCGTCGTGACCGAGGTGCACCGTCACCACGGAGCTGCTTTCCTTTATGACTGGAGGCACTGCAGGAGCGAAAAGTAACATTAGCATGACCAACACGACATGACTATGGTTTCATGGCGTGTGCGTGCGTGTGTGCGTTTGTTTGTGTGTGTGTGCGTGCATTCATGTGTGTGTGCATTAATGTACTGTATTCACTAATGCAGTGTTCCCAAACATTTTAGCCCGTGACCCAAAAGAGAGATTAGACATGCGCCCGGGACCCAAACTAGTGAAAACAGCAGATCTACAAGCTCGCAACGCATCGCTTCGCGCCGCGTTGCGAGCGTGTAGATTGGCTATTTTCACTACTTGTTAAACATTTGTTATCTAATGTATGGAATTACTTAGAGAAATAATTATGTATTTTTTTTTAATTCTGAATGCTTTTTTTTTTTAAACTCAATTTTTATTGAACACACAAAACGAGGACAAGCAATACAAACAGGGAGAACACAACAAACAGAACAAAAAACACGTACAATACATTAAACAAGATGGGCTGCAATTCTGAATGCTTTTTGAAAATGTTTTGACAAAATATAGGAAACAAAAGACTAAGGGACCCATACAAATATGTCCGCGACCCACAAATGGATCCCGACCCAGTGTTTGGGAACCCATGCACTAATGCATGCGTATGTACTGTACAGCAGGGGTCTTCAACAGGGGGTCCGCGACCCCTAGGGGGTCCGCGGAGGTACTGCAGGGGGTCCGCGAAATTATTGCCAAAAAAAAAAAAAAAAAAAGATTTCAATTTTTTTTTTCTTCATTTTTCACATTTATGTTAAAAAATAAATCATGATTCTATCCATTTTGAATAGCTTGAATACATGATTACTATGCAATTGACAGATTGTTGATATTATTGACATTGGTTCTCAGTTAATAAGTAGTATATTTAGAAATGGTAGTGGTACGGCCCACCCTGCTCGCTGTAACTTGTACATGTTTAAAATAAAAAATATGTCGTAGCCCCCACCCCCCCACCCTACGATATGTCGTAGCCCCCACCCCCCCCCCCCCCACCCTACGAGGTGGTAGGGGGTCCCTGCTCCATCTCTCCATCAGTTTGGGGGTCCCCGGCCTGAAAACGTTGAAGACCCCTGCTGTACAGTATGTATGGTTAACTTACAGAGGATCTCCACAGTGAAGAAGAGACTGCTGCTTCCGGCCATGTTGGTGACCACACAGCTGTACTGACCGCTGTCCTCCGTCCTCACATCCTGGATCTCCAGGTATTGACCCCCTGCCAGCCGCTGGATGCGACCGCCCAGCTGGCACAACGAGAGCAAACCAGGGAAGAAAAGGTAGATTTAAGGTGGTTGCACACTGCACTGCGTTCTTTCGTTGCGTTTTGGAAATCCGAAATCCTCGAAAGCATTTTTCAGGCCAAGAAAGAGAGAGAGAGGAGAGAGAGAGCAATGGACCCAGTGGCGACAGCTGCGAAAATCGGAAAAAATCAACCTTGGTCCGAAAATAAATACGAAACGGGCGGCAGTGTGCAAACGTGATTGACATAACATGAGGTTGATTTTTTTATTCGCGCACTCCGAAATTCACCCCGATATTCGGCCCGAAAAACGCAGCAGTGTGCAAAGACCTTTAGGCCTGAAAAAATACCTAAAAAATTATTTTCTGAAAAACTCAGATCAGTGGTGCTCAAACCTTTTAATGTCAAAACCGCAGACCCCCATCTCAAACATATTTTGTTCCAGGGACCCCCCAAGAAGCAAAGATTTACAAAAGTTTGCTTTAAAAAATATATATGTATATACTGTATATTTAAAGATTTGCACATATTATCACGATTTTTCCAAAATAGCAGATCTACAAGCTCGCAGTGCCACGCTGTGAGCTTGTATATCTGCTATTTTTGAATAGTTAAAGCATAAAATAATGGTTAAAGTGGTGAAAATCTTAGTGGGTTAAAAAAAAGCAGAGAAGAGGAAGAGAGAGGGTGGCTGAGTCAGAATGTGATGACAGACAGAACACACTGTGTAATTGCTGGCATTCCTTGGCTTTCTCCATGTCCTCCTCCTAATAGCCCATACCTGCAGTTTCACTTCGTCCTTGTACCATGCTATTTCAGGGGGAGGGTCGCCATCAGCCAGGCACTCCAGAGTCAAATGTCCCTTGGCTGGGACAGTCACTGTCCTCACCTCACTGGAGCCCACCAGAGTTGGTGGAGCTGGAACAAAAATCAAGCAAACCTCTTGATCATTGCTGGCGCAACTTTAGTCGTCCCATATTGATTTACATTTAATCCACGATAATCTTATCAAGACTGATTTACCGGTAAGTAAAGAAGGCTCAGCAGAATCGTGTTTTCTGTTTTAATCTTACATTTCTATCCCACGATGCCGTAAGCCACGTTTCGCCCAGTGCCAATTGCCTAAGCTGTAATCCTGGGTGCTACTCTCCCTCTGCCAACATGGGGAAGAGCTCTGAACTGAGCATGCTTCCTTCAGTGCATGAAGAGTGAGCAAGCCGCTCCTTATCACTTGGAAGTTCCCCAGTAGGACCTAGCGAGTTGAAGGAACACTTTGTTCTAACCAGTTCCTTTCCCCTCCATCATAATTTTTACCTAAGTTTCTACATTGCTCAAAGTTTTATTATTTTTATTCTTATTTCTACACATTTTTAATCTTAAATTTAGATTGCAATTTTATAGTTTTTCTTATTTTAAAATGCTTGCTTTCCTTTAATTTGTCTGTTTTTATCCTCTGGGTTTTTTCATCTTTATTTAAAAAAAAACCTTTCTGTGAAGCACTTTGAACTGCACCTGTATTGTATGAAATGTGCTATATAAATAAAATTGATTGATTGAAAAGCATGCAGACAACAAAATAAAGCCCTTTGCACACAGGTGCGTTTATCCGCACGGATAAAACGGACAGTTTCATTTTTTTTAAAGAAAACAATGATTCTCTATGACCTCATGCACACCGGATCCGAATTAGCCGTGCGACGTGTGGCTGCGGCTGTGCGTTTTTTTCTCGATCGAACCCAGTTCGATTCATGCGTCTTGTCGCATGCGGTAAAAAACTCATCGCTCCTTTTATGACTCCTTTTGGGATCCGCAGCGCAGATTCCGCACAGCCTTGCACACCAAATCCAATGCGTTTTATTCATGCAGCAAACGAAAAAAAACGCAACTGTCCTGTGTGCAAAGGGCTTAAAGTTATACCATGTAACTTTTTTTATAAAACAAATCTTAAAATTGTCCTAACTCTTAAATCGCTAAAGTTTTAGAACACCCACTCCGTTATTTTCAGCTTCTGAAGCCTTCTCCTTATATATTTTCTTCTAGCAGTGACAGGGGCGGGATTTCCCGGCAAAATGACGTCATCATACACTACCGGCCAATCACAGCGAGGGTTATACACTGCCGGCCAATCACAGCGCATCTTGAAGTGGGGTCGCTAGCTATCACAATAGGGCGGCCATATTTGTAGGCGCCCGTGTGTCTCTATCTATACTCGGGTGAAACACTCCGTTTCTCCGGAATGCCTGAACGCACAGGAACCAGGGACCCCTCCAAAGATAGATCTCGGCGAGGTGGAGGCAGACGTGGGGGTGACGCGGGGGTGTGAGGCCCGGTCCGCGGCGAAAAACGGCCGAAAGACGCGGATGCTACTGACCACTAGTTGAGCAACTTACACAGTATAGCTTTAAGGTTTGTGCCCTTAGGATCATGCTGATCCAAACCTTCTCTAATACCTTCTGATTGTTTGGTGTTAGTTCAAGGTACAAAATACTGTGCAACAATCTCTACGCTGTGTTAAAAGATACTCAGGATTTTGCTGTGCAGGGTAAGGAAGGTAAGGATGTGTGATTTACCGGCAACGACAGAAGTGGAGCGTCAGAAACAGAGTGTCTCTCTGGTGATCAACAACGTACGATAAGTTCAAAGAGAAAAATAATGTGTCACCTTGGACGCGGACCCAGTGGTTTCTTCCATCTTCTCCCGCTGGGCTGCTGGCCAGGCAGGTGTACAGACCTGCATCCTCCACCTTGGAAAAGACACCATTCATCATCTTGAGTGGGTCTCACACAACAACGCTTTAAAGGTTTCTGATGTCAGGGCCACAATCTTTAACACAACTGTTTAAGCCCTGTTTTATACTTTGTCATACAAAGGTGTAGCATGGCAAAAATAGCTTGTAGGGAACCCTGGGGTGCCGTGACGGCAGTCCAGGGGTGCCGAGAGATAATTTGATAATATTTGGAATAGTACAAAGTTAATTTCAGTCAGTTCTAACCAAAATGGCTATTATCTCAACGTTTTCCTCGCAACATAATCACTAAAATATGCTATAAATATAGGCGCTGGGAGGCGCTGGGAGTGAAAATTATGAATATAATGTAGGGGTGCCTCGAATGAAAAGAATATTCATGGGGTGCCCTGAGCCAAAAAAGTTTGGGAACCCCTGCTGTGGAGACGCCCGGTTGAAAGTGGTTAACAAAGGACGTCACCCGGGCAATTACATTTTCGACCCATACACAGTGACATTATGAAGTTCTTTGTCTTTCCTCTCGGAAGGTACTCCCATATGGGATATTCATACACAGTGACATTATGAAAGTTTTGCAAGGGTTGAACTTGCAATTTACCTGCACTTTGCTAATCCTGATAAAGCGTCCATCCTCCTGTACTATTTCAGTTCCCTCCAAGGGGCGGCTGTCCTTGAGCCAGCTCAGCGTGGGAGGGGGGACCCCCACAGCATAGCACTCCAGTTCCAGTGGGCTGTTGACTGCTATTGTCAGCTCCGCTGGGAAACCAGAGCTGGATATCTTTGGGGGCTCTGGAAATAAAAATACAAACAGTTCAAAGAGACGGGGGGAAAAAAGCTAGTCAGCGTTTTGTTTAGTTTTGAGCTTTAAAAATGTTTTAAAATGTTTATAGCTTTTTGTGGGTAAGTCAACTATTTAACGTTCTATTTCCAGCTGGTTAATTAATGTGGTTTTATCAGCAACCACAGGCCAAACCCATTTCCGACCATTCTCGTTCACCGCAGAAAACCGCTCAACGGTACCAGATACTCCACTTAAAAAAAAATGCCTTAAGACCTGGTCTGTCTCTCTTTTTTCAGGCCGCAGAAAAAGAGGGGGTCTCGGACGGGCACAAAACATTTCCAGATGGGGGTACGCGGCCAAATACAATAATTTGGTAGTCTATAGCCCCTTTTCCACTACAGGGCCGAACCAGAATTGGAACCAGAACTTTCCAGAACCAAGAACTTTCAAGAACCTGTGAAGTTCCGGGACCGAGTTCTGCTAAGTTTCCATATAACCAGACCTAACCAGGGAAGGTCCCAAAAAAGAGCAGCAGCCCATAGGTTCCCAGAACCCAAGCGCTATGGAAACAAAACCAGAACCAAAAAAATAGGTTCCAGGTTCTGGAAAGTTCTGGTTCCACCTCGTAGTGGAAAAAGAGGCTTTTGACATGAAAAGATGTCATGGAGTGGAGAAGCACTGACCCAGCACAGTGAGGTTGAAGCTCTTGGTGCTGCTGCCAGCCTGGTTGCTGGCCACGCAGCTGTAGAGCCCGGCGTCCGAGGACGCCACGTCGGGCAGCTGCAGGCGCGTCTCCTGGCCGTCCAGCAGCAGGTTGCGGTGCAGGGACAGCGGCTGGCCGTCCTTCAGCCACGTCAGGGAGGGAGGGGGGACGCCGCGGGCCTCGCAGGTCAGCGTCACCAAGGAGCCCTGGACCACTGTCACCGGCTCCACCGGCTCCACGTGGTCCACGGCTGGAGGCACTGTAGACACAAACACAGCAGTAGCTCTGGTGTCAATGTGAAACATAACAACTTGAGCCCTGTATTTTACACATTATATTAGTGTATATACTGTGTCTGCTACAAGTAAAAGGCCTGTGTTCAAAAATGTTACTTGAGTAAAAGTACAAAAGTATTGCCATCAAAATATATTTAAGTACCAGAAGTAAAAGTACTAAAATGTTTGAAAATAGCAGATCTACAAGCTCACAGTGCACCGCAGTGCGACGCGATGTCTGCGTGTAGATCAGCTATTTTCAAATAGCCTATGTTTAAAACATTATAGGGCTGAAGTGGTTAATGTATCTTTTATAATATAATAATGTATATCTGCAAAGTAACTACAGTAGTAACTAATGTTTTCAAATACATTTAAGTGGAGTAAAAGTACAATATTTTCCTCAAAGATCTAGTGGACAAAGAAAAGTGAATGTGGTTAACTGGGAACACAACGCTTCACCAGGGCTGGACAGAAACATTTTGTAATTGTTAATAACTTTCTACATGCATATCGTCGTTGTCGGGTGAAAACCTTGTATGTCCAAAACCGTTCGTTTTACATTTTCCATTTTAAAAATGATTTAGACTAGTGAAAACAGCAGATCTACAAGCACACAACTCCTCGCACCCCGAGGCGTTGTGTGCTTGAAGATCTGCTGTTTTCACTACTTTTGTGTGACGTCCTTGTACGATGAAGCAGGACTTTACTTTGCGAAAGAACCTACCAATTTGAAACTTGGAGATACGAGGTTTCTGCCCGACAACGACGATATGTAATAGTATGAGCTGAGTGTGGGGTTTTAGTAACACCTTTGTTTAAGTGGGTTTAAGGGCTGTAATTGTAACTGTTTTTTAAACTATAAGTCAATGTACCTTGGACTTGAAGATCATAGGTGAGCTCTGCAAGGCCGGCCCGACTGCGAGCCACACAGGTGTACACTCCAGAGTCAGACACCTGCACAGGAGAAATCCTAGACGCACAGAAAGGGAACACATCCATCAACTATGTTGAACAACTGGAAACACTCTACCTTGAGTTATTTGTTTTGATTTCCCCATTTTCTCCCAAATGTAATTGTTGCCAATTCCCAATGTGTACTGTGGTTACTGGCTGCCAAACCTCCCACTGTAGGCAGTAGATAACATGTGTCTCCTCCAATACATATGGGTTCACCAGTTATTTTCGGCGCGTGATACCACACTGAACTAAGCATAATCAAGTCAATACTGGAGATGAGGTGTACGGCATGTATTTCTACACAGAGAGGGCAATTCTTTCAACATAAGATGCTGCATTCAAGTTCAGGAGAGTTGCACTTTTTACAGATGGGTAAGTTGCATTTCTTTCACCATAGTAAAAACTGCATTCATGGTCTGGAGAGGGCACTTTTTACAGATGGGTAAAGGGGCAGGGGCTCATGCCCCCTTTGATGTCTATGTGTGCACGTGCATGGAGTGTAATGCTGCCGAGATCCCCATGTCTCTTATCAGGTTCCCAAATGAACCAGCAGGGGTCGCTAGTGCAGCAACAAGGACTTTATTCTGCTCCTGAACACTGCCATTGTGTTTGTCAAAGCATGGGCGGCCAAGCCGGGGGCATCGCTGCCGAGAATTGGTCGGGATCTCTGTGGTGGGGGGTGTTTTTATTTCGATTTTTTACTTTTGATTTCGTCCCCCAATTTAGTCACTGACAATAACCCCCATTTGTAATGTGCCTGTCACTGCCAAACCCTACTTGTTGGTCCTGTTAAGGGGGCGGACAACCACAAGTCTCCTCTGATACACATGGAGTCGTCAGCGACTTCTCCCAGTTTCACTGGGAGGTTGTAACACATGCGGAGGAACACGCTATCCCTCCCAGTTCTCCTCCCTGCTAAACAGGTGCCCCGATCCAACCTGTAGGGGGGGCAGCTGCTGCTACTACAGCAACAAATCACCCTCCCCTGCCGGCTTCCCACCTCTGAACATGGTCAAATGTATGTATTTGTCCAAGCCGTAGGCACCGCAGATGAATCTAACCCCAGTCTGCACAGTGGTGGTGGGCAGGAACTTTGCCCCTGCGCCACCCCGGACGCCCCTAGGCGGGGGAGTGTTTTATCTCTATGCCACCCAGGCCCCAGAGCAAAGAATGTTATATTTAAACTGACCGAAGCACAGAGTCAGCAGAGAGGAGGCGCGTGCGGGGAGAGAGGAGCAGAGGCCGTCCATTCTTCAGCCAGCTGATCTGAGGTGGAGGGTTGCCTGCTGCATGACATTCCAGGGTCACCACGCCGTCCTGGGTGGTTTGCACCTCTCTTGGCACCGTGGTCTCGCCAGAGATAGATGGGGGGACTGCGAAGTGAACGTCATATACTGATTAATGTGGTACAGAAAGTTTTGAGACTACTCAAATATCATTAACCTATGCCATGTGTTTGTACACTTTTAACCCAAAGCACATAGTTTTGCATTTAATCATGTTATATTTTTAGCACATGTGGGTCTCCGTGTTAATCGAACCCCCTGGCCCTGGCAGAAGGTAGCGGAGCCATGCATTATTTATTGAACCGTACGGGACAGAGAATTCATCAATATGTACTCGTGGCCTTGCTGGAAAAACGTACCCAGCACAAAGAGGGTGTAGATTTTGCTCTCCTGGCCAGCGGGGCTCACAGCCAGACAGGTGTAGGTCCCAGAGTCCTCAGGGCTCAGCATCAGTAGGGTTAAGGTGGTGCCATCTGGAGTTATACTGTTGAAGGAGGAAAGGCATTACTACTGTAATTATACAACAATACTTGCTGCAACGGGCGGCATTGGCCCAGGGGTAGAGAAACCGGCATTAGATCATGGAGGGTTCCCAGTTCGAATCCCAGGTCTCCCCCGGAGTTGGTGTCGAAGAGTCCTTGAGCAAGACTCTGAACTGCCTAGTTGCTCCCGGTGAGCAGGTTGGTGCCTTGCATGGTTTCCTTTGCCACCGGTGTATGAATGTGTGTGTGAATGGGTGAATGTAATGCACAATCTATGTAAAGCACCTTGGATAAAGGCACTATATAAATGCACCATTCACATTTACCATTTATATATGTGGCGTGTGTGTGTGTGTGTGTGTGTGTGTGTGTGTGTGGGGGGGGGGGGGGGGGTCTTGAGGATCGACATTTCTCTCTATATGTTTTATGACCAAATATATACAGTAGGTCTTCAGTAGGTACGAAAATATCCCTGTTGTTGTTTTTTTAATCAAACCCTGACAACAACCATATCGTCGTTGTCGGGTGGAAACCTTGTATGTCCAAACCTGTTTGTTTTGTATTTATCATTTAAAAAAATCTTTAAACTGGTGAAAATAGCCGATCTACAAGCACACAACGCCTCGCATTGCGAGGCGTCGTGTGCTTGAAGATCTGCTATTTTTACTAGTTTAGTGCGACAGTCTGTATGATGGAGCAGGGCTTTACTTTACGAAAAGTGCACAAATGTGAAACTTGGAGTTGCTTGGTTTCTGCCGTGATGACAGTGACGATATGCGATCATTACTAGTCTGTCAGAAAGCACATCAGAGGCCATGAACGATGAAGGCTTACTCTATGTGCCGAGTGTCTGATCCCTCCAGAGTCAGTCCGTTCTTAAGCCAGCTGAGTTGAGGTGTGGGAGACCCGGATGCTTTGCACTCCAGAGTCAGAGCCTCTCCCATGGGAGCACTCAGGTCTGTCGGGTGGCCAGCATCCATGATGGTCGGAGATACTGAGAGGACGGAGTGGAGTAAAAATGTTAGAATATCCAATCCAATCTGCTTCAAAGGAACTATAGAGCATGCCATATATCGTCACTGTCGGGAAGAAACCTCGTATCTCCAAGTTTCAAGTTTGCACGTTTTTTCACCAAGTAAAGCCCTGCTTCATCATACAAGGCTGTTGCACAAAAGTAGTGAAAACAGCCGATCTGCTATTTTCACTAGTTTAGTTCATTTTTAAAATGATAAATACAAAACGAACGGTCTTGGACATACAAGGTTTTCACCCGACAACGACCAGTACAACATGTTGAATATCTCATTATTGCAAGCACTGTTCTTTACCCTGCACAGTGAGAGTATAGTCCTTCTGTGTCGTCCCCTCCACGTTCTTGGCTACACAGCTGTACGTCCCTGCGTGGGACAGCGTCAGAGGTCCCAGCTCTAGCCTGTTGCCCCGAACAGACCACTGCCACTGTAGACTGCTTTCTGGAGGGCAAAATCATATGAAATTAATATACCAGGTGTCATACATCCCTATGCTCTATCACAGTGGTTCTCAAACATTTTTAGGCTGTGACCCCCAAAATAAACATATTTGAACTGGGGACCCCCACCCTGACAAGCACTTGGAATTGTAGGTATTACATTTTAATGTGACTCGGTTCCGCTGTATCTACATGCTTGAACTGCATATTTGTGCAGTTCAATGCTACATATTTGAACTGGGGACCCCCACCCTGACAAGCACTTGGAATTGTAGGTATTACATTTTAATGTGACTCGGTTCCGCTGATCTACATGCTCACAACGCCCCGCGTTGCGAGGCGCTGTGAGCATGTAGATCAGCTATTCTCACAATGTTCGCATCTTGCTTACTTAATATTTGACAGTTTGGCCAGTTTGGTATTAAAACGGTCTTGAAAGTCCTTAAATTGTCACTTCATAAATGTGCAGATACCCTGTATTTATACTGTGTGTTGGTTTGTTGAGTGAGAAAAAAAAAGACATCTGGGGACCCCACAAAATAATTTGGGGTCCCGACCCCTAGTTTGAGAACCACTGCTCTATCATATTTACTGATTTTCTGTAAAAAACAATTTTTCATTTTTGCATTTCATTTTCAGATGTCAGAATATGCCGTTTACTTCCACTCCTCTCACCAATGGGAGTTCCATCCTTGAGCCAGGTGATGCTGGGAACAGGGACCCCTGAGGCCTCACACAGCAGGGTGACCCGGGAGCCCATGGTCTGGACCAGCGACTCGTGGAGCGACCCGTCCAGGACAGGAGGAACTGTGGTGACAGGGATGATATTGTGAGTAAAAAGTTCTACTCCGTACTAGGGCATTCACCAAATATTCGAATATCAAAGTCACTATTCGAAGTCGAATATTCTCTCTTTTTTTATTATTATAATTTTTTTATTGTTTTCTCTTTAAAAAATATATAGTTTATAAAGCTTGGCTAGATAGGAATTCATAAGAATGAGTCGTCAATGCCCCTGGTGGATGAATTTGTTAATGCACTATACCAAGGGTTTTCAAACCTTTTTAGGCCGTGACCCCCAAAATAAACATATTTGAACTGGGGACCCCCACCCTGACAAGCACTTGGAATTGTAGGTATTACATTTAATGTGACTCGGTTCCGCAGATAAATATTGTGAAAATAGCAGATCTACATGCTCACAACGCCTCGCAACGAGCATGTAGATCGGCTATTATCACAATGTTTGCCTCTTGCTTACTTAATATTTGACAGTTTGGCCAGTCCCGTCGAATATTCGACTATTCGAATACTTTGAGGTTGAATAATTCGAATACTAAAAATCACTATTCGTGAATGCCCTACTCCGTACCATATCATCAGTTAGTCTTTATGTTTACAGAACAAAGTGCTAATAACTGAGGTAAAGTCTAAATGCATGGCCATAGTGTTATGTGCTGGTATGGTATGTCCTTGTTTTCATGGTCTCCCCTGTGTGTCTCTCCTACTCATTACAGCTGCAGTGAGTCACTGATTAATTGCAGTGGTGTGTTCACTCACTCTTCAGCACCTGGTGGATAACAGACCTGGGAAACTCTGCTTCGATTTCAGAGCACTCTGGTTTCAACGTCATAGAGTGCTCTCGCTCTGATATCAGTTAATTTACGAATTAGTCAGAGAAGATTCTCGTTAACTGACATGCTTTTAAAATACAAAAAAATTTATTCAAATGAATGTTAATAAATTCATCTCATGTAGAAACATGATTGTTATCTATTTTGATACACATATAGAGTGTACCAACAAGCTGCCATTTTGCACTGACTTCTAATAAGTCCTTTACACATCTACAAATCAATCTACAGATCAAACGAAGGCCCAAATGTCTTGAAAGAAAAAATGCCAACACATTGTCCTCAAATGCAAGAAAAATATTGAATGGGAATGGGAATATAACAATGTTTCGGCCTATTAAAACTTCACCAGGTTATCTTAGGAACACTCCTTAACCTGATGAAGGAGGCAGATATGTCGATGTACAGTATTTCTCACCATGAACTGTTAACCTGAAGGTCCTGTCCACCTGTCCTGCCACATTGGATACCTTGCAGGTGTAGGTGCCACCATCGGCCACCTATGGACCAGAAAAACAGGACAGAATAATTGACCACATAAAACGTAATACTTTGTTAACCGGGGTTCTTTTCCCCCTACACCTTAATGTATTTAGCCGAAAATAGTCAATCTACAATCTCACAACGCGTCACATTGCAACGAACGGTGAAGCATGTGAGTTTGTAGATCTGCTATTTTCGCAGAATATTCGTCCCTAGAATAGGGATGCAAGTGGTTAATTCATTCAAGATTTATTTATTCTCGAAATTACAACTGAGTTGTTAAACTTGAGTAGTACATTACAGAAGCAATTCAACAACATCCCTGTTGAAAACACACAAAACAATTAGGAAATAAATACTAATACTAATACTAATACTTTATTGTTATTATTAAATGAGCCCGGACTCTGACCTGCACTCCAACGATCTCCAGTAGGTGATCGTCCATCCTCAGGCCATTCCCTGGCACCAGCTGCTGCCCATTCCTGTACCACGTGACCTCGGGCTTGGGAAGGCCCCTGGCCTCGCAGCGCAGGGTGACAGAGGAGCCCACCTGAGGAGTCTCCAGCTCTGACTCAGTGTCCAGACGAGGCTTCAGAGTGGGCAGAACTGTCGGAAGATGATGACAGGGACAGTGAGATGACTTCACCCATGACTCATATAAGCATTACTTAATCCTTAACTATCTGCTGTCACATCTGGTTTTGCGGCGAACAGTCATAGACGCCATTGTCCTGCCCGCCTCCAGGGCTGTTCTGTGGGTCGGTCGTATTACGTGGCTCGGCAGTGTTTTTGTGATTAGATCATCTGTGAGTGTTGCTGAACTTGAGCAGATGCTACTAGCTATGTCTCTTACCATAAACACTCAGCAGGATGCTCTTCTGATCCTGGCCGGCTGAATTGGTGGCTGTGCAGACGTACTGTCCTGCGTCCTCTACTCTCGCCCGGGGCAGCTGGAGCATCTGACCACCTGCACAATACAACAACAACCAGGCATAGAGTAAAAAAAAATTAATATTTGTTGCGGTAATCCAATGAAAGTTGAAATTGCATTTGGCGGATGACTCAAAATAGATCAGACTTAAGACGGATGCTGTCTTTAACGAACAGGAAACAGACAACAGAGGGGATCAAGGCGATAAGGATCGGCATTGATTCAAGTGTTTAAAAAAACTATTTCAAATTCTCAGCCGTTTGTTGTGCAAATTAAGAGATTACCTATACAGTTAAGACACTGTACAGGTAATCTCCTCATTTGCACAACAAATGGCTTCCCCTAATCAACTGTCGGCTGATTGGCTTAAATTAAAGAGACTACAGGATTCATTTTTCATCTTCTGTGAGGCAGAAAGAGAGGATAGACACACTAGAACTAGATAGACGAGTCCAGTGGTTCTCAAACTTTGAAATTTGAAGGTCTCCCCTTACTTTGACAGCATACAAATGGAACCAAATGGACCCGTACAGGTCCATTTGGTTCCATTTGTATGCTGTCGAAGTTACAGACTTGTAAGAGTCAATTTAGACCCCCTTAAAGGAACCTAGAGAGTCCTTGAAATCTACTTTGAGAACCACTGGACTAGTCTATCCCCAGTGTTTTCAGCCAGCCGTCGGCTTGGTGTATTTCAAGATTTGGTCGTATGGATATGATGGACTGATGTGACTAGTAGTCCGCTGTGTTCATGTAAGGACGGTGCTTAATGCTGACCTGGCAGGATATGGATGCCTGTGCTAAACTGGAGGATCTGTCCGTCTCTGGTCCAGGTGATCTCTGGAGGAGGGTAGGCCTGAACGTCACACAACAGGGACACCATGTGACCCTCAATCACACTCACCCCCTCCTCCTTCTGACCGCTTATCCTTGGAGGAACTGGGGAAGAAGAAAGGTGTATTTAGTATTTTTCCCCCTCAATTCTACAGAGAATATAATACATATATTGAACAATAATGCCACAGGGAAATGCCTGTGTCCTTGTGTGTGAACTGAACAAAGAAAAGAAACAGGACTAGTTACTCATATTCTTCAAATGTCTTCCTCACATTTGTCAGGTAAAGAATATAGGGGAAAAATGTATGAATTGCTTCTCCCACCTTGCACGGTCAGAGTGAAGTGTTTCTCAACTGTTCCAACTTTGTTCTCGGCAACGCACGAGTACCCGGCCATGTCGGACACCTGGACGTTAAGCAGCTGAAAAGGAAGAGGAAGGATGGCGGGAATGTTAAACAGTTATGTTGTTACTGCTGCCGATGTTCCCTTGATCAAGATATCTAAATGTTCCGCTAGAACTGTTGAAAGGCCAACAGCAGAACACATGCTTGAATTGGGAAGCCCTTAGATGTTAATGTTTGTAACTATAATATCGTCGTTGTCGGGTGGAAACCTTGTGATGTATGTCCAAAACCGTTCGTTTTTATCATTTAAAAAAATATGAACTAAACTAGTGAAAACTAGTGAAAACAGCACACAATGCTTGTTTTCACTACTTTTGTGCGACGGCCTTGTCTGATGAAGCAGGGCTTTGCTTCACCAAAAAAACGTACAAATTCGAAACTTACGAGATTTCTGCCCGACTGTGACGATATAGTTGTTAGTTATTGCTGCTGTATTTTATTTGGTATTTTTGTAATTATTTGGCAGCTGTATTAATTCCACTGCAGCTTGTATTTTCTATCTCTCTTGTTTCCTCTTTTTGAGGTGGAGAGAGGGCCACAGACAGCTGCTTGTGGCAAATTGGCTCATGTCAGACTGTTGATCACTGGACACTGCCAGCTGCTGTTGCCTCGACCGATTGGCCGGCTCTAATGAGCCGCATGACGCCTACGCAGTGGATTGGCTGGGGGCCACTAAAGCTCACTCGTGAACTTCACTGTTTAGACTTAGAGGACTGTCAGCTTCGGCAGTGGGAAAACCCCTGTACTCTCATTCAAACCAAACCTCTGTCCTTTCGCCCGTGTTCTTGAAAGACTTTGGGAGAAACTGCATTTCATAACCAGTCAGGCACATGCACACATAGACATCAAAGGGGGCTTGAGCTCCTGCTCTTTTATCTGTCTGAAAGTGCCCTCTCCAGACCATGAATGCAGTTTTTACTATGGTGAAAGAAATGCAAATGCCCTCTTTTCCATGCCATACCTGAAGGCAGCATTCAAGAGAATTGCCTTGTCCAACTTTTCCTGAACCTGAACGCAGCATTTTATGTTGAAAGAATTGCCCTCTCTGCGTAGAAATCCATGCCATTATGCGACATCTCCAGTATTGACTTGATTATGCACAGTTCAGTGTGGTTTCATGCACCAAAAATAGCCGATCTCCAAGCTCACAACATGTCGCAGCGTGACGCTCACAACACGTCACAGCGTGACGCGATATTTCCACCAAAAGGCCCTTTAAGACATTTTAGCCCCTGCCTCTCTAACATTCTCTGCATGTCCCTGTAACCAGCCTCTGGAAAGACAGACTGTGCTCTGACTGTGACCAACTCTGTTGAGAGTCTGAGACCTTTGATTCCTCAGTTGTTAAGCTTTTGAATTTGTGCTGCTGATTGTGTGTTATGTTTGGTTGTGTTCAGATGTATAGCTGGGTTCTGTTAGATTAGAATTGCCTTTGTTTGTATTCATTGTTTGAGATTTTGTTTCGAATTATTTCTATTTGTGTTTACAAATATATGTATTTTGGTGTCATTTTCTGTCTTTATGTTGCAGTCTTAATACCTCTAGACTAAGGGTCGTAACACTACAGTGTGAAGCAGCGCGCATCACTGAATGTCTGAAGCAATAAGTCTCAAGATGCCATGGTTAACAGTGATTTTAGAACAACTATGAGGCACTGTTTAAAAAGCCTTGGATGGCTTATTGCTTATATAAAACTGTTAATACAAGTACATATACTTGGCAAGGTTTCATAAAATAAATACAAACAGCATAAAAAATAATGCAACAATTTATATATAGCAAAAAACATAATTCTTCTGCCAAAGTGACATTTAGCAGAATCGTTGCCAAGCAACAGACACAGCAACACACAGATGCAGTGGAAAGCATGCTTGCAGCACCCCCTATTCTGAGGCGCACGTTCAACAGAAATACCCAATCTACAAGCTTACAACACGTCGCAACACAAAGAGATTTGGTGTAGAAGGAAACAAGAGCAGACCAAGTACAGAGCCAGCCAACCCAGGTCCGTTTTACTTAGTTTAGGGGCTTAAGTGGTTACAGACTGGGGGGATTATTAACGTTTATCTCAATTTGTTGGATTGTTTTGATTTAGGTGGGACTGTATACAACCAGAATTTTGTATGTTTTGAATTGAAGTCTATACAGTATATTGTAATAGAGAACAACAATGTGTTTTTCCAAGGGTTTTCCCATTGGATGACGTAAGTTTGAAATAAGATTTCCGAGGGCTTTCCCATGGTGTTAACGTAACTACACATGACATGACGTCACATGATATCAGTATTTGAAGTGAGCACTACTAACTTCCCCCCTGTGTGATTTTCCACCACTCATCTGCCATCCCCCCCTCCTGTCTTCAGTAAGTCCATGCAGAATCGGCCATTTTTGGAGCAGTAATGCTGATGTAATGCGGTCACAGCCTCACAGGTGTGTGTTTATGGAGTAACTATCCGTTTTAAAAGGCAAACATAAATCACTGATTGCTCACTGAAACAGACAGAACAGCACATGATCCTTTTCAGTCTTCTCAACACTGACTCACCTGGAGTTGGGTTCCATCCCCACTGATATGATGCTGTGTGTCCATGTGCACCGGCTGGCCGTCCCTCCGCCAGGAGATGTCCGGTGCTGGGTGACCGCTCACATCACAGTGCAGGATGACAGTACTGTTCACCACCGCTCCGATCTCCTCCATAAACTCTTCTGATGAGCCCATGATGACTGGAGGGACTGGTTGGACAAATGACATGATACAGCATCAATCACATTTCACCATAGGGAATTTCTAACGACGCAGACACTTTTGCAGACCAAGGGTCTTCAACAGGGGATCCGGGACCCCTAGGGGGTCCTCAGAGTTACTACAGGGGGTCCTCCAAATCTTTGTGTAATAAAAACCTTTTTTTTCCCCCAGAGAACTTTAGCCAAAAATAGCAGATCTACAAGCTCACAACGCCTCGCTCTGCTTGTAGATCTGCTATTTTAGGCAAAGGGGTTTAGTTGCGACCGTAGGTCGCATTTACTACCAAAACCTCCACCGGCTGTCTGTCTGTCTGTCTGTCTCTCCGTCCGTCACACGTCACACGTCACACTTTTGCCCTGCTCATATCTCCACCACGTTGCCCCCATCCATGCCAAATTTTGCACACACACTCCTTACCTGCCAAACTACAACCTCCAAGGACCCCCGGAGCTTCAGGGACCCCCAGGTCCCTGGGGGACCCCCAGATGTAAAAAATGACCAAATGTGCAAAAATGACCACCCCAACGGGGCTGCTCACGGGGAATTCCTGGGGACCACCCACTCCTGGTGCTCCAGAACGGATGCAAAAGTGGTGGCGCCCCCAGTGGAGGACCCCCTCCACTGCAGCTCACATAAAATGCCGTAAATCGGGCTTTGAGCGTCCGGGAGAGCCGGGGCCGGTACCTATTCGTCCGCCAAGGCAACGCGGAGACCCCACCCCTCATTTCTCACATGGCCCTCTTCTAGCGCCACCTTCAGGCCGATTTTTAAAACACATTTTTGGACACTGCTCCTACAGTTTTTGCCCTAAAATCACGCAAATCGCTACACAGTATGTCTACACTCATGTCATCAACATGGATCAGGAAGATTTTGGAAAAACACATTTTTGCCCTATTTGTGGAGATAACGGTCGCTTATCTCCCGATTAGGGAGTCTTACTGGTGTAGAGGGGAAAAAGAGCAGACTAAGTACAGAGTGAAAGGTCAAGTTTATTAAGTATTGGCGGTTCAAGTGGTTAAATATCTGAATACACAAATTGACATGAATCCAAAATACACTGATGATTGTGCTGTCAAACGATGAAACTATATGGAATCTATGAAGAACAGGTTGTGGGGATCCCTGCTTCATCTCTCTCTCAACTAAGGGCTCCTTGCCTTGCAAACGTTGAAGACCCCTGTTGTAGGCTACATGAGAGATATGAGTTAGCTCAGTTGGTAGAGCACTCGCCTTAAGACCAAAATGTTCTGGGTCTGATCCCAGGCACCACCCTGACCCAACTCAGCATATGAGTACAGTAAGTACTGGGAGCTGATGCACTCCCATCTCCCAGGGGTCTAGTAGTGCATGCATTGACAGGGGGATAGACGCCCTCATTTCTCGGCTCATACTGACAGCTACTTCGACCTACTTACTTACTAGACACAAGAGACGTGCTTATGAAAGTAAATCTTTCTTAGATAAACCACAGTTACATTTGAGAGGTAGATTAGGGTCCCAGAGATTAAACTCAATCATATCAAATCGTAATCCTGGTCTCTATAATGCCTTCCCCTGGCCAGCCGGGGCGAATGAAATACATTTTAAAAATCATATCAAATCGGGTGTGTGGCTTAAATGCAAATCAAACTGGGGGTCCTTGAAATAATAAGGATGAGAATTACTAAGATTGTACATGCTTGCTAGCCTGGTTAATAAACCAGACCGCACAACACCACCCCGAAGTGTGTGATAGAGTCTGGTTTATTTGTAGCCAATCCCGAGAATACTCGTGAAAAATACTCGAGTATTTAGAGTGCCGATCCCGAGTATACTCGCGAAAAGTACTGTATATGGAGTAACGCCGGTTCTCCTACCCTGTAGCCCGGCGGAAGGTCCTGGCACGATCGGCCTCGCCGATTCATCATCATCACGGATCCACGTGCACAAAATAGTAATCCCATAACATGGAGGCCGACGGGGAATCGCATCTTTAATGTCCATTTTCTCCAAACAACACTTTTAAAGCCAAGGATGGCATTAGATTCTCGCTAATAAAACACATGTTGAAAGGCAACGATCCGCCATTACACAACCGCATGTTGATGACGATCGCTTCCGGTGAATGACGTCATGACGTCAAACCGGAAGTGTTTACGCAATGGACTTCTGGCCTTCAAAATAAGACAATGGATGCGTATGGGAGCCTGCGGGCGGCACGCTGGACATTTAACCCGTTCACGTCTGGAGCACTAAATGGGTTAACCAGGCAACATGCTTGCCTTTACGGGTATTTTATGTTTATATTTATTTCCTACTGTGTATGTGGGTTTGTTGTGTGTGGAAAAAAATGAATAAAAATTCAAAGTGACAAAAAAAAAAAAGAGACTGTATGCTTACCCAGGACCTCCAGGTCAAAGTGCATGTGGTCCTCCCCGGCCTCATTGACAGCCTCACAGGTATACTTTCCACCGTCGTCTCTCTGCACCCGGGGAATCTGTAGCACCTGTCCACCTGAGAACACAAATCCACACACACAAAATAAGAAGCTGATACATGGGACACCATGTGCTGAGCCTGATAACACCCCTTAGCTGTTCTACAGTTACTTTAAACCACTGTTTCCCAAACACTGGGTCAGCGACTCGGGACCCATTTGTGGGTCGCGTACACATTTTTATGGGTGCCTTAATGTTTTTGCTTCTACTATCTATACATTAGACATTCCCCCAAAAAGCTAAGATATTCCATGAATTAGAAAACAAATGATTAAGTGAAAATAGCCGATCTACAAGCTTGTGAGCTTGTAGATCTGCTGTTTTCACTCGTTTGTGTCCCGGGCAAACGTCTAAAGGTCACAGTTGTGAGCTTGTAGATCTGCTGTTTTCACTAGTTTGTGTCCCGGGAAAACGTCTAATTTCTCTCTAGGGGTCACAGGCAACATTTTTGGGAACCGCTGCTTTAAACCACAGCCTCTTGGAGCTTTGCCGGTCAAGTTGATATCACGCAGTAAAGAGTTTCCCCTGACCTGGAAGCAGTAGCACTCCATCAGCGGTGGTAAGTTTGCGTCCCTCTCTGAACCAGCTGAGCTTGGGCGGGGGGATGGCGTTGCTCTCACAGGACAGGCTGATGGGATGGCCCAGGACCACCTCCTTCTTCTCCGTCACGCCTTCGTAATCGCCATCGTCCATCGACATCGCTTCCCTGTTGTTCCTTAATATTGGAGGAACTGACGAGCAAAGGGTACGTTTAGGGCGGCTGTGCCTGAGTGGGTAGCGTGGCCTCTGGGAGTCTGACGTTTTTTTTTTATTCTAGTTCTCAGTGGTGGAAAAGGTACTCAAATTACTTAAAGGTACATGAAACCCCGCCTCTTTATTTATTTGACCAGAATTCAGAATATGAAAAGAACTCTAAAATGTAGGCTTGGTTATCTGTTGTTGTGGGGGGAGGGGCCAGAGTTGAGCGTGGATATCAATTTATTCTGAAACTACCCACAGAGAAGCTGTTGATGATTATTGTGTGAAAAAGGGAGCTGGTCACTCACCCTGAATAGTGACATGAAAGTCTCTCTTGTCTTCTCCTGCAGTGTTGGTGACGACGCATGTGTACTGGCCTTCATGGGACAGCATGGCATTTTCTATGTGAAGAACCTGTTCACTCACTCTGACACCGGCATGGAGGATTCCATTCAGCAACTAGTAAGAAAACAATTATGTAATAACTTATAACACTCTCTGTGAGTCCCTTGTTACGTGTGCAGTAACTAACTAAAAATGTGAAATTGCTTAACAGATTCACAGGCCAACCTGTCCATCTTTGAACCACTGCGTCTTGGGTTCAGGGAAGCCCTTGGCGAGGCAGGATAACGTTAAAGTCCCGTTGATCCGTATTTTCTCCCCCCTGCCGCCAAAGGTCAGGGATGTAGAGTCTCCTTCTATCTGGGGTGGAACTGATGAGAAAACAGGTTACACACTGACAGTCCCCAGAGGAATACATCTACGTAAATGAGGTAAGAGCAGACCCGTGCAGGGCTTTATCTCTTACCCAGGACACGGAGTGAATAATGTTTGAGCGCAGTTCCAGCTGGGTTGGTGGCCCGGCATGTGTAGAAGCCCGTGCTGTCTCCCTGTGCCGAGCCGAGTCGCAGAGCCTGCCCGCCGCGGGTGTAGGTCAGCTGAGAGCTGGACACGATGGGGTGGTTGTCTTTCAGCCAGGTGATGCTGGGAGTGGGAGAGCCCTCGACGTCGCAGGGTAGGACCGAGGGGAAACCCAGCACCACTGACACCTCGGTGGTCTCACTGGGACCCCTGATGGTGGGGGGAGCTGTGGGGAGAGAGAGAGAGAGGTACAAACTAGATGGACGACCCAAAGGCAGAGTGGAGTGAGACTACGTGGACGTCATATACATTGCGGTGTAAACTTTATTTAAATGGACGTTTGTGTTTGTATTTTATTTTGCATTATTGTGGAGAGAGACAGTAAAGACAAGACAGAGAGGGTGAATGTCAAGGAAGCGGCGGTTCAACCTTGCACAGTGAGCCTGAACTGGCGCATCTGAGTCCCTGCATTGTTCCTGGCCAGACACTGATAGAGTCCCTGGTCCCTCAGCCTCACAGACTTCACCTTCAACACCTGGCCATCTTCTAGAAACTCCACATGAGGGTCCCCATCACGGGACAGAACCCTACGGAAACAATAAAGGGGGTGGTGGGCCCAGTCAGATTATTAGTTCCTGTACATTATACTCTAGGTGTATTGGTGGATGTGGTGTAGCAACCTATCATGCTTACTCTCCATCTCGGCTCCATTCCACGCGGGGAGCTGGTCTCCCACTGACCCGGCACTGGAATTCCATCTCCTGTCCCAACACCACGGACAGCTCCTGTAACCTGGATGTTCCTGAGATCACTGGTGGGGCTGTAACATGGGACAGGCTGGTTAAAACCAGACCACTACACTAGACTACAGTACATCACTAGTAATGACTTTAGACACTCATTTAGACCTGGATTTATTTTATGCTTTAGGTATTGAAAAATAGCAGATATACATCAGATCTGCTATTTTTGAAAAATCAAGATTTATTTTTTGCAAAGCTTTTGTAAATCAAATATTTGCTTCTGGGGGGGGTCCCTGGAACAACATTGAAATGGGGGTCCGTGGTCAAATACATGTAATTTTGGAGGTCCTTGACATGAAAAAGTTTGAGCACCACTGATTTAGAAGAAGGACTTAGAAGACATTTATAGAATAGGGTGAAATTTTTTTTTTCAAAAATAGCAGATCTACAAGCTCCCAGCGCAGCACTGTGGCACTCTGCCGCGCTGTGAGCTTGTATATCTGCTATTTTTCAATAGTTAAAGCATAAAATAATGGTTAAAGTGGTTAAAATCTAAAGCGACAAAGACACGTTAATGACTTTAATGACTTAATAAACAGTAGAAACAAAAAGACATTGAGACAAAAAATACCACATTTATGAGTGTTTATGTGCTCACCTTGCACTACTATATTATATTCTCTGCGAGCCTCTCCTGCTAAGTTGTGGGCCTTGCAGGCAAATTGGCCTGCATGTTCTGATTGGACTCTGTAGATTCTCAGCAGTCGGTTGCCATTCTCCAGATATACTCCAGGACTCTCCACCTAGACACAGCAATTCAAGAACAGCAGCATTGTATTTAGCATTTTGGCCACTTGGTGGCATTGCACAGCTAGATTATGGAAACCTGCATCAGTGGTATATACTGTAGCTCATAGGGTGAGTTACTCTTAATCCTTTCCATAGACCCCTATGTTAGTTTATAATAATAAATGTGACCCCCTTGTTTTGGGGCTTTTATGCTTTTTGATAGAACAGCAGACGAACAGGAAATGAGTGACATGCAGCAAATGCCATCAGAATTGGGATTCGAACCTGCGACACGCTGTCAGGCATCAGAGCCTATGTGTTATGCGCCAGGACCATTAGGCCAGTGGGCGCCCTTTAGTTGATGTTGCGGTATTGGTCAAGTACATTTTGACATACCAGTAATTTGTCCTCCTTATTCTAATCCATCCGCGGTTGGCAACTATAGAACAGCACCCATGGAGCAGGTGGGATCAGTGTCTTGCTCAAGGACACTAAAGGGGAACACACACTGGACGCGGAGGCGGCGCGGAGGCGGCGCGGAGGCGGCGCGGAGGCGGCGCGTCAAAAAATACGGCTCTGTTATTTTCAATTTTCCATTTCCCCGGTGGGGTTCTCCCCACCGGGGAAATGGATGTGCTGTGTGGCAGCGCGCCGCGTCCAGTTGGGGTTACCGCGGTGCACTTCACGTGCGTCGATACCGCAACGCTATGCAGCCGTCCGCGTTCAGTGTGTGCTCCCCTTAAGCCAGGAGGAGGCAGAGATCAAACAAGGAACTTTCGTGTTACGAAATAATCGCTCTACCTCCTGACCTACTGCCAGCTTATTATGGTTGACCATCGACCAACGTTTCTATTGGAAATACTGTTTAAATCCCCCCAATAAATACTGTATGATCATCACTAAAGAGGTGTGTGTGACTTTAAAAGAAAGGGAGTGCATATAACCGTAAACAAGTATCTGTAATTGAAGAGCATCCTTCCCTGCTATAATTAGCTAAGGTGACCTGCTGCAAGTAATTGTGACACAAAGTCCTATCAGTATTATATTTAGTTCTCTTCTGAATGTAGTGCTGTCATTGCTGTACTTCTGTATTGCCTTGGAAAAAAACCTGAAGACTTAAATGTTGATGTGGAAAACAGATACAATCAACATTTAAGCCTGTGTAAATTGTACGTTTTTAAAATTGTTTCTTGTTGGGCAAAATTGTAATAATTCACCACATAATACTGTATACAGCGATTTGCACCATGTATCTAATTAGTTGTGAAAATCCTTCTACTGCATTAATGTATGTAGAATGTAGATTGTATCTTGGTTTGCCAATTTATTCATTCTTTTACAGTATATTGTATCCTTTTTGGCTGCAACATAGACTTATCCTACCAGGGAAGATGCAATACTAAACTGTATAATTATGCTATACGCCTAGTTGATGCTCACACACCACATTTATCAGGTTTTTACCCGTTATCACTTACTACTTACTGTATTACTTACTACTAGTACCTTAGACCTGTCTTAAGACTTATAAGCCCCGTTTTCATTGAGCAAAACTTCTGGAAGTTTCTTCAAAAATGACGGCAATTTTGAAATTCACGCCATGTGAAAACGGCCCCTTATTTTGTGTTCCGGGAGTTTTGGGGGACTAAATTTGACGGCAAAATACCTAGTAATTTTTGGTGAAATTACCGTGAGAATACAAATTTCCCTTCTGTGAAAACGCATACCGTTATTTTTGACGGTTTTTTGACAAGCAGGTGCGTAAGGAGCCAATTATAATAACAGTTAAAGCATTGTATTTGGGATTGAAAACGATCTGAATGTGAATGGGATATACAGTAGAAATAAAATACAGCTTCACCTTGCATTAGGGATATAATTATTTAGGCTATAGAGTAAGAGTAGAGTCGCATTGTGACCATGGCTGGCTGCCTGCAAAAGTGCAATGATTTCTCAACGAGTAGCTCCTTTTGGAACCTCTTCCAGCGAGCGACTGAGCGAGTGCGAGTCCACAGCTAATCTAAAGCCCACAGCCACAGGTGCAACACGTTGCATTAGATCCTTTTTGAACGGACCTTATGTGTTGTTGTTGCTGAGCATGAATAATATTTTGTTTAGTTAAATCCATTTGTAGCGTTCAGAGTGAGAGAGAGAGAGAGAGAGAGGCACCGATGCCACCGCAGTGAACGCACCGAACTGGGGAGACAGGAGAGCGTTTTTCTTTTTTTTTTCCTTTCTTTTTTTTGGAGCGGTGGTTACACCGTCTCCTATACGTGGCCGTGTGTGTATGCGTGTGTGTGTGTGTGCGTGTCTGTATGTAGCCTGCAGGCCTGCAGTACCTTTTATGACCACACATGTTAAGGGAGGGGCGCTGTTGTTCAGGCCAGGCCAGACCAGGCACACACACACACACGCACACACACGCACACACACACACAGGGGGGAAGGGGGGGTAAACCACCGCTCAGTTCACACGGTGTGATTTTTTAGGGCTTTCAGTCCAAGTGTTGCCATGTCTGCTAATTATAAGCGACTCTGGGCTTCATTTCCGTAAAGTTGCTTGTATATGATAGTTGCTGGTTTCGTTTTATTTGTTGTGATCTTGTAGATCGGTAATTTTCAATTAGCTGATGTGGCGATGCGTGTAGTTTTAAAGTGCTTGTGTGGCTTAGACCAGTAAAGACTCCCTAATCGGGAGATAAGCGACCGTCAGGTCTCCCGGACGCTCCTAGCCCGAGTTACGGCATTTTATGTGAGCTGCAGTGGAGGGGGTCCTCCACTGGGGGCGTCACCACTTTTGCATCCGTTCTGGAGCACCAGGAGTGGGTGGTCCCCAGGAATTCCCCGTGAGCAGCCCCGTTGGGGTGGTCATTTGGTCATTTTTGCACATTTGGTCGTTTTTTACACTTGGGGGTCCCCCAGGGAGCTGGGAGTCCCTGGAGCTCCGGGGGTCCTTGGAGGTTGTAGTTTGGCAGGTAAGGAGTGTGTGTGCAAAATGTGGCATGGATGGGGGCAACGGTTGTGGAGATATGAGCAGGGCAAAAGTGTGACGTGTCACGTGTGACACCTGGGGGTCCCCCAGGGACCTGGGGGTCCCTGGAGCTGCGGGGGTCCTTGGAGGTTGTAGTTTGGCAGGTAAGGAGTGTGTGTGCAAAATTTGGCATGGATGGGGGCAACGGTTGTGGAGATATGAGCAGGGCAAAAGTGTGACGGACTGACTCACTGACGGACAGCCGGTGGAGGTTTTGGTAGTAAATGCGACCTAACGGTCGCAATAATACCAGTAAGACTCCCTAATCGGGAGATAAGCGACCGTAGGTCTCGCTAGAAGAGGGCCATGTGAGAAATGAGGGGTGGGGTCTCCGCGTTGCCTTGGCGGACGAATAGGTACCGGCCCCGGCTCTCCCGGACGCTCCTAGGCCGAGTTAGGGCATTTTATGTGAGCTGCAGTGGAGGGGGTCCTCCACTGGGGGCGCCACCACTTTTGCATCCGTTCTGGAGTAGCAGGAGTGGGTGGTCCCCGGGAATTCCCCGTGAGCAGCCCCGTGGGGGTGGTCATTTGGTCATTTTTGCACATTTGGTATTTTTTTTTACACCTGGGGATCCCCCAGGGACCTGGGGGTCCCTGGAACTCCGGGGGTCCTTGGAGGTTGTAGTTTGGCAGGTAAGGAGTGTGTGTGCAAAATCTGGCATGGATCGGGGCAACGGTTGCGGAGATATGAGCAGGGCAAAAGTGTGACGTCTGACGTGTGACGGACGGACTGACTGACTGACTGACTGACTGACGCACGGACACCTGGTGGAGCTTTCTGTAGTAAGTGCGACCTACGGTCGCAATCACTTTTTGGGGATTATTTTCGTACACCTGGTTGCTTAGTTCTCTTGCAAAGTCTGGCAACACAGTCTACACAGACTTTCATACCGCGACAACGGTTTAGTGAAAACGAGGTATTTTATGGCTATGCCAGCATTTTTGCTTATGTGAAAACACCCAAAAAACAAAACTCCCGGCAAGTTGAAAATCATTATGCTAATTATTTTGCAGGAAAAATTCCGGAACTGTAGTGAAAACATGCCTTTATTTTTATGTTATGTATTTTATATTATGTATTATTTTAGCCTACATAATTTTATATATGTTGGCTATTACTTGTAGCGTATTCTGGCAGAGTCTGCCGCACCGTTTCACAGCTCAGACATACACATATGATTATGTGAGAAAAAAAAAGAAAAAGTATTTGAAACTTTGAGTCTTGTATAATGGACCTGATCTGTTTGTAATTTTTGAGCCAAACATGTCTAGGAAGTTTTGGTAGCTTGTGGCTGTAGCTTTCTACTACCAGTAAGACTCCCTAATCGGGAGATAAGCGACCGTTGGTCGCTTATCTCCACAAATATCACAGCCTCCACCTCTCACGTCATACGGGCAGCCATAGTTACACCTGGAATGTTGAATCTCCATATATGGAGATAACCTACCCATCACACAAAGTCTGACCTCACCAGCCCATACCTGGGCATGGACGACTTATATCTCCATATACGGAGATGGCCATATATGGAGATACGATGACATCACAGAGTCCACAGCTGATGATGTGGCGTGATGTCATACAATACACAAACAAGCCCTATATAAAGGGGCAATTCTCACCAGGGAAGAGAGCATTCCCCACTAGCTGAGTATCTTAAGATGGTTGGATGTGATGATAAGCCACACATAGGCCAAAAGTTTGTTTTACCAATTATCAAGACATACGGGCAGTTGACAGTTTGCCATTGTTACTCATTGAAGTTGAATCTCCATCTGAATCCCTTTTATGCCCATATATGGAGATCCCTGCTCTGAGTATCTGACATCACTAATCCCTTTTATGCCCATATATGGAGATCCCTGCTCTGAGTATCTGACATCACTAATCCCTTTTATGCCCATATACAGTATGGAGATCCCTAACAGAATCCATTTTATGCCCATATATGGAGATACCTGCTCTGAGTATCTGACATCACTGTGATGTCACCTGTTTATGCCTAAATATGGAGATCCCTGCTCTGAGTATCTGACATCACTGCGATCTCACCTGTGATGTCACAGTGACACATCACCTCAGTATCTGTGATGTCACAGTGACACATCACCTCAGTATCAGGCGTTACACGTATACATTGAGCAGGGCAAAGGTGTGACGTGTGTGACGGACGGACGGACGGACGGACGGACGGACGGCCGGTGGAGGTTTTCATACTAAACTGCGACCTTACGGTCGCAATGACAACTTACAGGGTGGCCGTCTTTAGTCCAAGTGATTGATGGAGAAGGGATCCCAAAAGCATCACAGCCAAGGGTGAGAGGCTGCTTGAAGGTGACAGTCAAATTCCGGGACTGGCCGTCATCTTGGATCTCGGGGGGAACTACAGAGAAGAAATAGGGAATATCAGTCGGTTTTCGCATCAGAATTCACCATCACAAGGCAATTTGTCATGTCGTCGCTGTCGGGCAGAAACCTGTACTTTTTTTTTTCGCAAAGTAAAGCACTGCTTCATCATTCAAGGCCATCACACAAAAGTAGTGAAAACAGCTGATCTACAAGCACACAACACCTCGCACCACGAGGCGTTGTGTGCTTGTAGATCAGCTGTTTTCACTAGTTCAAATCATTTTAAAAATGACAAGTACAAACAAACGGTTTTGGACATACAAGGTTTCCACCCGACAACGACGATGTGTAGACAGAAATACAGAAATATCAGACAGAAATATCAGACAGAAATATCAGTCAGTTTTCACATCAGAATTCACCATCACAAGGCAATCTGTCATGTGTAGACAGAAATAGCCAGAACATGAAGACTCACCGTTCACTTTCAACCTGGTCTTCCTCTCGGCGGATCCCGCCTCATTACTCGCAATGCATTTGAAGTCTCCGCTGTGGCTGGCAGACGCCGAGCCGATCACGAGGGAGCCATCCTGGGCCACTGAGAGCTCCGTTTGGTCACGGTGGATCTCCAGACCGTTCTTGAACCAGCGCACCTTGGGAGGCGGCGAACCTGCAGATGCAGAAACAAGAGGGGGTAGGGGATCGAAATGAGTCGTAAGGAAATCAGCTTTATCGATCACGCCTGACAGAAGAGAAAGGTTACTTCCGTCTCCATGCGTCTCCGCGGGAGAATGTAATATGGGCGAGCGGCCGAGAATGGAAAAAGCAGGCTGTACATTTATCTGCTGGACAGGAGGAGGACAGTGGGGGAAACCGTGCCAAAATGGTTACTGAGAGCCCTGTCACTTCACAAACTCCCATTTTCAAGGTCAGAGTCACACATGAAAAAAAGAGCAAAACACAATATATCGGGGGAGATGTCAGATTTAAAGTGCAAGCATAAAGATTTATTGCCGGGATCTGAGGTGAGGGCCTTTTGCAGCAGGCATAAGAACGGTGCGACTAGAGGTTCAAAGGCACTGGTGCGTGCACCTAAAGCACCTAAAACAGATGTGTTCTGCGGATTACAGTGTGGAAAAGAACTGCAAATGGGGATGAGCGGCGAGTGATGGGTTGGGGGACGAGAAAAGCGCAAAGGAAGAAAATGACCCCACAGACTGTCATAAAAAGGACAGTGCTACACAGGGACGTGCTGGCCATTGGGAAAAGTGGGACAACTCCCGAACGGTCGGTTCATTCCCGGCCGGTCCAGGCCGGCCATTAGGAAAAAAATAAAAAATAAAATGTCGGCCTTCGTTCCATGTTGGGAGCTGGGCGGCCAACAAAGTAAATCGTATCTCCAAGTTTCAAATTTGTAATTTTTTTCGCAAAGCAAAGCCCTGCTTTCATCATTCAAGGCCGTCGCACAAAAGTAGTGAAAACAGCATATCTACAAGTACACAACGCGGTGCGAGGCGTTGTGTGCAATAAATACAAAACAAACGGTTTTGGACATACAAGGTTTCCACCCAACAACGACGAAATATAATTCATGTAATTGGTCCACTGGCTTGTCACTTGTCATGATCTGAATGATCTTTGAGTAGCAGCAGCGCTATAGAGAGAGATCTCTCTCTATAGCGCGCAATGAGGGCCTCTCCAACTCTTTTTCCCGGGCTGAATCAGGGGCCCAGCATGTCCCTGGAGCTACAGCACTGCCATCCTCTCTAGCTAGTCTCAGTGACAGAAGATTGAGGAACAGAGACCTAAATACCATTGCTCTGTCTATTTACAGAGGTGCTACATATTCAGACACCACAGAGGGAGGCAGGGGAAACCCGGCACACTATCAATCCCCCTGCTCCAAAAATACTAAACCAAAGAGATGCAGAGGGAAATGAAGGTGATGTTATCAGCCATCCCTTAGTTCAGGATCTTCAACAGGGGGTCCAGGACCCCTAGGGGGTCCTCAGAGTTACTACAGGGGGTCCTCCAAATCTTCCAGTCCTTTTTATATTAACAACTTGAACCCTAGCGTCCATATTCTGAGAACTGTAGCCAAAAATAGCAGATCTACAAGGTCACTGCGAGGCGTTGTGTGCTTGTAGATCGGCTATTTTCGGCAAAAGAGGTTTGGTGTAGAGGGGAAAAAGAGCTGACTAAGTACAGAATAAAAGGTCAAGTTTATTAGGTAATGACGGCTCAAGTGGTTAAATAACTGAAAACACATTTGACATGAATCCAACATACACTGATGATTGTGCTGTCAAAAGATTAAACTTCATGGAATTCATGAAAAGGTTGTGGGGGTCCCTGCTTCATCTCTCTCTCAACTAAGGGGCCCTTGGCCTGAAAACGTTGAAGACCCCTGCCTTGGTTGGAACACATGTTTACAGTTTACAGTTCTGAGACTCATATTAATTATCTCATCGCTGGGAGCAAATGCATCATACGGTACATATGTTTAGATGCTAAAACATCTCATTAGAAGACTTTGAATTTTGATTTGCCGGAGCTGACAAAGTCTGATCCGCCTCCATGTGTTTTTCATGACTACCTACCACGATGTTCTCATTTTGCGCATTAACAGTCTCCTTATGGCCGGGGTCTGCCGTACCCATACTTGACAAATCTCTGGCAACCGATGAGGGAGCACTTGTGCTGGCGGTTTCTTCAAGGTACAGAGAGCTTTTGAGCATCCACACTAAGCTCTACGAGGGGGGGCCGGTTACTGTCTCCCTGCCTGGCCACCAGCCTGCCTGTCTGCCTTCTTGCCTGTGTGACTTGTAGGGATGGGACGATATGAAAATGTCATATCATGATTATTGTGACGAAATAAATCGCGATTTACGATATTATCGCGATAATCAAAATCCATTATCCTGGGGCGAACAGCTGCGACGCGCTGTGAGCTTGTAGATCGGCTATTTTTTGGCAAAGAAATTCGTTAGAGAGCGGAAAAAAGCCTGTGTCGAGTACGTATATTATAAGTACCGTTTACCAATTATAGAGGGTTTAAGTGGTATACCGGATATGCAGCTCGGCAAATAAAAGGTGAATTGATCCCCGTGCACGACGGAGGACGATATCACGATAACTGAAATCTCGTGAGTGTTCTTTTAGCGCGATAAACGATAATATCGCGTATCGCCCAATCCCTAGTACAGAGAGCTTTTGAGCATCTACGAGGGGGTGCCTGATGTTACTATCTCCCTGCCTGGCCACCAGCCTGCCTGCCTTGCCTGCCTGCCTTCTTGCCTGTGTGACTTGCAAGTGGGGAGGGGTGGGGGGGCACTTCTTCTTCTTCTTCCTGCACTCCATGGTGCATCTCAGACAACTCTGTCCATTATCTGCCAGCAGCCAGCCTGTAATTAGGATTCCTCTCCCAGCAGGCCGCTCTCGCAGAGGAAAGCAGATGTGGACTCACAGAGGCAGCAGGCTAGAATGATGTTCCAGCTGTTGCTTCCCCATTCAGTCATGGTCCTCCTCACCTTCTCAAACATAGTCTGTTGCCATGGCATGGCTCCATACAAACAATGCCCTATTTACATTGTCTTGTCAGAGGGAACGGCTCGGCGAGTTGTCTACTAACACCACCAATGAAAAAGCTTGAGTGCACCCATCATCCACTGATGGACTGCACTCACACACACACACACACACACACACACACACAAAAGAACACGCATTCTTCTATCGCAATAAAATATGGAAGCGTTCCCGTCTCTGTAGGGTGGCGCTTCATGATCTCACAGGGCTGTTGAACTAAAACTGACAATGGTTTACAGAGTGCTGCGTAGAACATTTATCTCGATGCTGTTTTCTGTTTTGATGCTGTTTTCTGTTTTGGCATCGGCAAGCTTAAGGCAACAGCAGAGCGTATCTTTGATCGTGCACAAACAACACTGTAGACATATCTCTGTCCTACATATTTCAAGTGGTGTTTGTTCTGAAAACAAGAAAACCGTGTCCTTAAATCATTTAGAACGGGTACACATTTTGTGCATCATTATGTTATGCTTTAACTATTGAAAAATAGCAGATATACAAGCTCACAGCGCACCGAGTGCCGCGAGCTTGTAGATCTGCTATTTTTGAAAAATCGTGAAAATTTGAATTTTGACCCGATTCTGAAAGTGGCTTTTGAATCCTTCTAAGATTTTTTTGAAAAATCTATGTTTCTATGTCAGCAATCTGGCCAGCCATTGTCAAAGAAAATGTACTTTTCACTTAACTGGAGCTCAGTTAGTCTGTTCTTGAGAGACTACTATGTCAGTGGTTCTCAAACCTTTTCATGTGAAGGACCCCCAAAATGATATTTATTTGGCCACGGACCCACCATCTCAAAATATTTAGTTCCAGGGACCATCCAGAAGCAAAATTTGAGTTACAAACGTTCGCTTTGAAAATACATATATCCAAAGATTTGCACACATTTTCACGACTTTTTCAAAAATAGCAGATCTACAAGCTCGCAGCGCGGCACTCGGTGCCGCGCTGTGAGCTTGTATACCGGTAACTGCTATTTTTCAATGGTTAAAGCATTCAATAATTCTAGGCCTAAATGGGTTAAATCATACCCAAAGAAAAGCAACTGCAGCATCTATTTACTTTCGCCACACTGTGTTTATTTTCTCTTTTTCTAAAAAAAACTGTACCTTTGCATTGCCCTTCCCTATCAGTCTGTCCTAGTCTGAGTCATCCATGAATAACTTCCTACCTTCAGCGGGGCAAGGAATGATGACCTTGTTGTTAGCAACCTTCTCCATGATGGCATCTCCAGGCTCGGCAAAAGACGGGGCCTCTGTGAGGACAGATAAAGCAAGTTAGCTGTCACGTAAAAGAACAGAAACAACAGAAATGAAAATTATGATTATTATTCTAAGGCAGGGGGTCTTCGACAGGGGCTCCGGGGCCCCTAGGGGGTCCTCAGAGCAGTGGGGCCACCAAATCTTTGTGTGCTAGAAACCTTTTTTTTTCTTCCTTTTTTATATTAACCACTTGAACACTAGCGTCCATATTCTGAGAACTTTAGCCAAAAATAGCCAATCTAGCAGATCAACGCATTGCAGCACAAGGCGTATTTTTGGCAAATAGCTTTGGTGTAGAGTGGAAAAAGAGCACACTAAATACAGAGTGAAACTAAGGTCATGTTTATTATGTATTGCCGGTTCAAGTGGTTAAATATCTGAAAACACAAATTGACATGAATCCAAAAATACTATATGGAATCTATGAAAAGGTTGTGGGGGTCCCTGCTTTGTCTCTCTCTCAACTAAGGGGTACTTGGCCTGAAAATGTTGAAGACCCTAATAGTTGTTCTAAGGTTTTAAGGCTCTGTTGTTCAAAGGTACACAAAGGGGAGAGTGTGGAATCCCTCTAGGCGTCTCTACGTCTGTTGTAGTTTTGTAGGTGTAAGATTTGAGACCTTTCTCTGACAGGTTTAAGTTGAGCCTGTCTAACTACAGTAAACATCAGCATCCGGGCTAAGCATTAGTGAAAAGGTTAATCTGCGATGCTAAGGGGAAAAAAAGATGTCCTAATTGTGCTGACAACGTGAGTCATAGGTCCTCACTTCTGTAACCCCCCGCTCTCTCGTTAATCCTAACCTCGGACTTCCTCCACCCAAACCCTTCGCAAATCAATCGCTTGAGTAACCTTTGAGGGTCAAATAGGGCCCTCAATCAACTCTAGCACCCCCAGTCTGGCTGACCCCTACACTGGTCAGATAAAGCGTGATTTAAAGGCCTGCTTGTCCTCAGGCAGTGTAGAGCTTACCGGTACGTACCTCAAGAGAATACGACTCTCAAGACTTGAGTCTAAAACTGGGCCGTGACACGCTTATGTCTAAACGCTCAACGTACCTGATCTAGGTCAAGGTTACTTTCACAGATGTTGCTGCGCAAGCATATTTCCCGATGTGCATTGTTTCCGCGTGTCACTTTATTTATAGTCTACTTGAATAGGTTGTGGTATTCGGGGGTAAACTAAATGGAATTGGACGATCAAAACTGTACTCCACCGAGAATATTGGTTCTACTGCCAGATGTTATTATTTATTTATTGGGGCTGGTGCCAGCAAAAAGCAGCTTACCTTTGCGATGTTATAGAAAATTATCTATTGATAATATATTTTCCCCACATCAGCTTACAGTCATCAGACAAGGTAAAAAGAACGAGCCGTATTGGCAACGAGCTGTGTTGAAAATTGGGGCGAACGGGAATGTCCGAAGCGGTAAAATAGTTAAAAGTGGATTCCAGAGACTCTGTGGGTTCCTTTAGGGGGGGTCTAAATTGACACTTACAAGTCTGTAACTCTGACAGTGTAACTCTGACAGTGTACAAATGGAACCAACCAACGGGTTCATTTGGTTCCATTTGTACACTGTCAGAGTTAAGGGGAGACCTTGAAATATAAGAGTTCTAACAGAGACGGTGGGGAGGGGAAGGACATATGAAGCAAGGGAAGAGCCTGGGGAGTTCATTATGTGATATGTGTAAATGCAGAATTGTTTGTTGTTAACAACTGTCTTTTTATTTTTGGGTTCATTGTATTGTGTTTATTTTTCTTTTTGAGTGCGTCTGTTGGTTTTGGTTTTCTTATTGTTGTGTGATGTTTGTCTTTTGGTTGTGTGAAGTTTGAGAAACACTGACCCAGAACTTCCAGATTGATTTCCAACGTGTCCTGTCCAGCGCTGTTCTTGGCCACACACTGGTAGGTGCCCCGGTTGGAGCGGCTGACGTGCAGGATCCTAAGGCTGGCCGTGTCCCTGACCTCCACAGGCTGTCCATTGTGAAACCAGCGGACCTCTGGGCTGGGCTCGCCGTGAACCACGCAGGGCAGAGTCACCGTTTGGCCACTCAGGGCTTTCAGCAAGGATGGAGCCGCTTGGATCCGAGGCTTAGCTGAGTGATAGAAAATTAACATACATGTCTGATGTCTCACCCAGTGGTACTCACATTCTTTACTTAAAGGGATATTTCACTTTCATTTTATCATCTAATCAGGCTCTTATGAACACCCTGAACAGTTTTTAATTTTGCTTGATTCAGTATTTAGATATTTGACGTAAATGTTATCAGGCCCTCCTCCTCCAGGGCCACTCCCCATACACACCCATTGTAACTTCAAACTCCATTTTAACCATGATAGATTAATTAAAAACACCCGTCTTTTTTTCTGGTGACTCATACTGTCCTCCTAATATGTGAGCTGCTGATAACTTTTTTCATTTATCTTTAATAATTCTTTGGGAAAAAAAAATATATACAATAAAATATAAAAAATAAATGAAAAAACGTTATTACAATGGGTGTGCATGGGGAGGGGCCCTGGGCCTGGAGGGCCTGATAACATTTACATCAAATATGTAAATACTGAATCAAGCTAATTAAAAACTGTTAATTTGACAATAAAATGACCAAAAGTGAAATATCCCTTTAAGTAATAGTACCAATACTGCAATGTAGATGTAATCAGTTACTAGTAAAAGTCAGGGAATTCAAAATAAAGTTGAGTAACAGTATGAAAGTGTTGACATCAAAATGTACTCATAGTAATAAAAGTAAAAGTACAAAATGTTTGAAAATAGCCACGGTATAAAATAGTTTTATTGTAATATCATAATTTATATCTGCAAAGTAACTAAAGTTTTCAAATAAATGTAGTGGAGTAAAAGTGCAATATTTGGATCCAAGATGTAGTGGAGTAGAAACAAGTAAAAGTATTCGAAATTGGAAACACTAAAGTAAAGTACAAATGTGTTACTTAAGTACAATACTTAAGTAAATATACTTAAGTTACTACACCAATGCATGTCTCACTATTTAAATATTCTGAAGTATATTTCAATATCTTTCAGCGGTGACGCATCCACATAGAATCAATCAACATGACAGCATCTTAAAAAAGGGTGTCTGACAAGTTCGTAAAACCTTTCCAAAGACCTGCGTCGTTTACCTTGAACGTGCAAATTGTAGCTTAGGGACACGTTGCCTGCTGGGTTCTCTGCGGTACAGGTGTACAGTTTACTATCAATCAGTCGCACATCAGTGATCTTTAGGGAGCCCGAAGGTAACACGGTGAACCTAGGGAGTGGTGAAGGGTCAAGGGTGAGGAGGTGGAAAAAACACAACACAGTCAAGCGTCAATGGAGATCTATAGTCTTGTTTGTGTTTAGGGCAGGGGTCTTCAACAGGGGGTCCGGGACCCCTAGGGGGTCCTCAGAGTTACTACAGGGGGTCCTCCAAATCTTTGTGTGATAGAAACTTTTTTTCTCCTTTTTAACCACTTGAACCCTAGCGTCCAAAAATAGCTGATCTACAAGCTCACAACGCCTCGCGCTGCGAGGCGTTGTGAGCTTGTAGATCGGCTATTTTTGGCAAATAGTTTTGGTGTAGAGGGGAAAAAGAGCAGACTAAGTACAGAGTAAAAGGTCAAATGTATTAAGTATTGACGGTTCAAGTGGTTAAATATCTGAAAACACAAATTGACATGAATCCAAAATACACTGATGATTGTGCTGTCAAACAATGAAACTATATGGAATCTTTGAAAAGGTTGTGGGGGTCCCTGCTTCATCTCTCTCTCAACTAAGGGGTCCCCGGCCTGAAAACGTTGAAGACCCCTGGTTTAGGGAATACACGTATGTTTCAAAACAGAGAACATTGTAAAATCTTAGCATGAAAACATGTCATCATGTTTATATTAACAATCAACCACACATACTGTCTGCTCAAGGAATCTGTGGTGATGTCTCTTAAATGGGTTCCATCAAACCAACATGGTCTTCTTTACTGAAAATGTCTGGTCTGTTTTAACTGCCGTTGATGGCAAAAACAAACCGGACGATTTTAGACAGACACAGGTTTTGAATGCATTTTTATGTAGCTAAATCAGTGTTTCGCAAACTTTCACATTTCAGGGTTCATTTGGTTTAATTTGTACACTGTCAGAGTTACAGAGTTCCTGGAATCCACTTTGAGAACCAGTGTTCTAAATTATGTCTTTCCATTTTATTTTTTAAAAGTTTAAGTATATTAATTGGCAAAACAATTGCAAATATTTGTCATAATTTCATCTTTAAATCCTATCTTAAAATTGGCTAATGGGAGGGCGGGGGGACAGGGGGACGAATGGACAGGTGGACAGACCTCAGCCATGTCACTCAAACATAACCATAAACAAACCCGATACACCCATATATAGGCAGGACCACGGCTATGTCACTATGATTCAGACACACCATAAACAAACCCGACACCCATATATAGGCATAAGATGATCTGGTTGTCCTAAGCCACAGATCCAACCGCTATGCCCATGGTCATGTCGTGCATATATGGGACCGACCGACTTCAAACTCGGCATGTGCATCGGCAAGGACTCAAGGGAGTGCGGTGCCCGTCACCAAGTCCTTCAGATATATGGTTGTCCAGAGCGACTATTTCCATCGATATGCCCATATATGGGCTCAAAATATGGGGATATACTGATGACATCAGGGATCTCTATATATGGGCATAAAAGTGACCTATCGGCGGTGCGTGTAGGTGTGAGGTCCGCGTAGCAACCCGAACTCCAGATGTGAGGGCAGAGTAAGCGGCCTGAACCTCTAGTCTTTAATGTACACATCCATAATTGATACATGTATACTGTAAACAGAATATATCCTCAAAGAGAAAAATATCAACATAAAACAAATGTAGGTCAGCAATTTCAAAGGCTTGGTACCGTAGGCTGCTAGCGGAAATTTGTTAAGTTTCCACTGTAATGTAATGTAATGTCTGATTATTATGTCTGAATATTAGTTAGAGCTGCACTTCAAAGAGTGGACAGCCATAACCCGAATTGCGCCAGAAGCTATCCAGCTGTACAAATTCATGATGTGAGCAAATATAAACAGAGTCTGTGATTTATCTGAGATAAGTGTGTCTGGTAAATGAACTGAATTATAACAATAACAAATTCATTTAAGTGGAAACGAGCTGGAAGCACAAAGAACTCTCTATTTCAGCAGCGCATGTGGCTCAATGGCTCATCCCCTGCCTCTTTAGACTGGCTATAGGGAGAAACGGTAGCATACATCATGGGGACCAAATGACTTTGTCTGCAGTGGTCAATCCATGCTGCGCTGCACTGCCTTTAACTCCATTCATAATTCATCGCATGACCCTTTCGACAAGTGTTGCTGGACAGAAATCGTGTATTCTTTTTTAAAGCATTGACACGTGCTAAAGCAGGGGTTTTCAAAGTGGGTGACGGGGTACCCTGGGGTGCAGCGACGGCAGTCCAGGGGTGCCGCGAGATCATTTGATAATATTTGGAATTTATTTGGACACTTGAAGAAATATTTAGTATCATTTTAAAGTACAAAGTTATTTTCAGTCAGTTCTAACCAAAATGGCTATTATCTCAACGTTTTCCTTGTAACATAATCACTAAAATATCGTCACTGTCAGGCAGAAACCTCTGTCGCACAAAACTAGTGAAAACAGCCGATCTACAAGCACACAACGCCTTTAGTACATTTTATAGATGATAAATACAAAACTAATGGTTTTGGACATACAAGGTTTCCACCCGACAACGGCGATATGCTATAAATATAAGGTGCTGGGAGTGAAAATTATAATGTAGGGGTGCCTCGGATTAAACCAATATTTATGGGGTGCCCTGAGACAAAAAAGTTTGGAAACCCCTGTGCTAAAGGGTCACATGACAACGTATAAATTAGCCTCTAGCCAAGCTGGAACACAGAAGCAATGAGCCGGTGACTTCAGGCCCATCTATCTGCCCCCTGTTGCTCCTCAAGTCTGAGTTATACTTGGTTGCACTCCAGTGTCTTGCAAGTGAACATTGCCGATCTACAAGCTCACGAGGTGTTGCGTTGCGACGCCTTGTGAGCTTGTAGATCAGATTTTTCGGTGCTGGACACTCACCGCAACTAAGTACAAATCAGGCTTCATTTTGTGTCCACTGTCCAGTCATCTGTGGACGGCTGGACGCTGCCAGCCTGACACACTGACGGGGGGACAAATTGGCCTAATCAGAAGACACACCAGTCTGAACAGCTCCACTGACCCAGTGTCTCGCTACGAGGCTCTGTCTATCTGTCTGGGTTTCTCGCTCTCTCTTCCCCTCTCTTATCAGTCTCCTCTCCTCCTCGCTTTGCTTGTCTAACACCCCCCCCCCCCCCCCCCCGACGTGCAGAAATGTTCACGATTTTTCAAAAAATAGCAGATCTACAAGCTCACAGCAAGGCACTCGGTGCCCCGCTGTGAGCTTGTATAAGCACCCAGGGCCCAGAATTTGGTATGACACCCCTGCTCTCACCCTCCCTTCTTTGTCTTCCTCTCTCCAGCTCCCTTATTGCCCCCGCCTCCCTCTCTCTCCCTCTCCCTTTCCACTTTGCACGAGCCTTAAGGTGGTACAAATGACCGTGAGATCTCCCTTAACACCCATGTACTACTGAGTCATTCCAACAGTCACACTACCTGACCCAGTGAATACATGAGGGCTGGTTAACCGGAGAGAAGGAATCTCCTCTTTTTCCACCACTTGTCAAGTTTCCACTGTGCCAGTATAAGCAAAGTGTGGTGTGGAGGGGTAGTTCATGGATATGTGTTATTCTCATCAGACAGGACTAGTAAAGAAGAGTCAACATGTTGTTTTACGGCCAAAGCCCCCAGGGAACCCCAACATGCAGGCAAAACGGCACTTCTATCTCGTGTTCCGTAACATTTTTCTCCCTTTCTTCCCGGCCACAACTCCCTCACACACATGCTCTTCCCCCACTATAGGCCAGTCAATCTAAGCAAAAAAAAGTGCCTGACCCAAAAGAAATTGCAATAGTAATGGCTCAAGGTTTTTTATGATCCTTAGAAGTCATCCAAAAAACATGTTAAAAATGTTCCATTTTATTCTTAGTGGATCAAGGTGAATTCAGGGGGTTCAAGTTTGGGTCCCTTCACTTACTAGACAAGAAAGAAAGACCCCCAAACCTTCTTTAAGTAGCATGTGAGGGGCCAACTAGGGGTGTTTCATGATTCTGAATCCATTCCAAGCATTTGTTTAGCACGAAAAACATTCCTCGGGCTAATAACCGACCCCCAAAACTATGGTTTAGTGATGAGTCATCACTTTTCTGGGGTCAGCTCAGTTTTGTTTCCCTTTTTAGCCTGAGGAATGTTTTTCGTGCAAAACAAATGCTTGCAATGGATTCAGGATCATGAAAAACTCCTAGTTAGACCCCTCACATGCTACCTAGAGGTCTTTTTTTCCTGTATAGTAAGTGAAGTGACCCAAACTTGAACCCCATGAATTCACCTTGATCCACTAAGAATAAAATGTTTAACATGTGTTTTGGATGACCCTAAGGATCATAAAAAACCTTGAACCATAACTATTGCAATTTCTTTTGGGTCAAACCTCAGATTGACTAGCCTACTATTCCTCCTGCCTGGCCCCACGCAAGCATATCTGATTCAGCCGCCGCCACCACCACAGCTCTTCAACCCCCTTACGTCCGTTCTGCTCTATCTACCCAAAGCCATACAATCTGGACTGGTGGTAGGGGGGTCTCTCTCTCTGTCGTCAAGCTCTCTCGCGTCCCTGCAGCGAGCAGACTGTGGGCTGAACACCGTGCTCCAGCCTGCCTGTCTGTCTGAACCCAGAGTGACCACACCAGAGAGACCCGGGGAGAGCAGTGAGCCATGTGGGACCAGATGTTCCTCTCCGCAGAGCTTGCTACAGCTTTACTGCGCAGCCAGGGGTGTCGCACCACCAAATTCTGGGCCCTGGGTTACAAGGATTCACTGCGGGCCCCCCATGAATGTTCTTCATATGGGGAACCTGGGAACGCATTATTTTGTGCTTTAACTATTGAAAAATAGCAGTTCTACAAGCTCACCGTGCGGCACTCGGTGCCGCGCGGTGAGCTTGTAGATCTGCTATTTTTGAAAAATCGCGAAAAAAAAGTCTCAAAAAAGGTTTTTTGGAGAAATTTTTTTTTTTTTTACGTCAGCGGTCTCAAACTTTTTCATGTGAAGGACCCCCAAAGTGATATGCATTTGGCCACGGACCCCCATCTCAAAATAGTTCCAAGGACTCCCCAGAAGCAAAATTTGAGTTACAACTGTTCACTTACAAAATATTCAAAGATTTGCAAATTTTCATGCCTTTTCAAAAATAGCAGATCTACAAGCTCGCAGCGCTGCACTCGGTGCCGCACTGTGAGCTTGTATACCTGCTATTTTTCAATATACAAAGTATAAAATAATTAAGGCCCCCTCCACCTTGGGCCCTAGTAACTCAGTCCCACTTTCCCCAACCCCTTGTGACGCCCCTGTGCGCAGCACCACTGTTGTCTGTTGCTGCGTATGCAGCCCGCCTGTCTTCAAAAGGGCCAACCATTAACGTCAGCCCGAGATGACAGCCGGCTTCAATCAAAGGTCCCTTGTAAAAAAAGAAAAGCGAGCGAGCGGGTTGGTTGAAGTCTGGGGTACGGCGCGGTGAGAACCTGGTCCTTTTACAGGCTGTTTACCTGTTTTACTGCACTGTTGCTACATTGTGTGACGTGAGACTTCCTCTTACAGGGTTCCCACACATTTTTTACCAATTAATTTCCAAAACTTTTCCAGAATATTTAACCCAATTTCCAGGACTATATAACAATAATTCAGCTCAATAACAGGTCGCTTACTCCTATGCGCAATGCCCAAAGACAGGTAGTGTATGCCAGTGGTTCTCAACCTTTTCAGGCCGTGACCTCAGAAATAATCATATTTTAACTGGGGACCCGGCACCCTGACGAGCACTAAGAGTTGAGGAATTTTGTATAACACGGTTCTATTGTGAAAATAGCCAATCTACATGCCCACAGCGCCTCGCGTTGGTGGCGTTGTGAGCATGTAGATCTGCTATTTTCACAATTTCTGCCTCTATATATTTGACAATTTGGCCCATGTTTAATTTGTCATTTCAGAGGTATTAACACAATCAATAACCAAAGACAATGCATAGCTTTTTTTTTCCAGGACCTTTCTAATTTCTAAATATTTCCAGGAATTTCATGACCGTGGGAACCCTGCTCTTACCAGGCGGTGACGGGAGGGATGGGCTGGCCGTTCCTGCTCCACGTGACCAGCGGGGACGGGCTGCCCTGGACCTCGCACGGCAGGACCACCTCGGTGCCCACCTCGGCGGCCATCTTCACCGTGTTGTCGTGCCCGCTTACGCCCAGTATTTTGGGCATGGCTGGGGAGAGAGCGAGACCAGATGTAACCAGACTGTATAGATTCCCAAACTTTTTAGCTGGTGGCCCGAAAGAGAAATTATACATTCGCGCCCGGGACCCAAACTAGTGAAAACAGCAGATCTACAAGCTCACAACTCGTCGCTTCGTGCAGCGTTGATAGCTTGTAGATCGGCTATTTTCACCACTTCTTAAACATTTGTGTTCTAATTTATGGAATTTTTTGAATTTTTCTTGGATTTCTCCATGAAATTACTGGGGGAAAAAAACAATGAATTTTGTTAAGTCATGAGAATTTTTGCTTTTTTGTGAGTGTTTTTTTTTTAAATGTTTTGAAATAATAATAATTAAAAACAAAATGTAGGAAACAAAAAATAAAAGGACCCATAAAAATGTGTCCGCGTCTCCGCGACCCACAAATGGGTTCCGACCCAGTGCAGTGGTATAGATGATTCCTGGTCCAATCATGTTAGATATTCCCGAAAGCTAAGTGGACTTCTTTGAGTCAGAATCTCACCCCTCTAAGGAGAGGGCAGTTGTCATTGTTATCGTTAACATTCTGTGAAACGCCGTTATGTTTGGGTGAATGTGGTGGAATCTGTTTAGGTCTTACTGTTAACACTGAGCTGGACCTCTCGGCTGGCGTAGCCCACAGGGCTGGTGGCGGTGCACATGTAGATGCCGGCATCCTCCGCAGTCGGGTGGAGGAGGTGGAGGTGGCCGTCAGCATCGGACTGAGGGAAGGTGTTCTCCCTGGCTAGGGGCTGTCTTCCCTGGGGGGTGCAGGGAACAGGGCAGGACAAACAGGGGCGTCACAAGGGGGGGAAAAGTGGGACTGAGTTACTAGGGCCCAATGTGGAGGTGCCTTAATAATGTTTTACTTTAGCTATAGAAAAATAGCAGATATACAAGCTCACAGCGCGGCACCGAGTGCCGCGCTGCAAGCTTGTAGATCTGCTATTTTTGAAAGGGCATGAAAATGTGTGCAAATCTTTGAATATAGCCTATGTATTTTTAAGCGAACATTTGTAACTCAAATTGTCTTCTGGGGGGTCCCTCTAACTAAAAATGTTGAGATGGGGGTCCGTGGCCAAATACATATCATTTTGGGAGTCCTTCACATGAAAATGTTTAAGCACCGACATAGAAACATAGGTTTTTTAAAAAAAAAACCTTAGAAGGATTTGAAATATTCAAAGACTTGCACACATTTTCACGATAAAAAAAAAATAGCAGATCTACAAGCTCGCAGCGCAACACTCGGTGCCACGCTGTGAGCTTGGGTGTCGCACCTTGTGTAGGTGCGACACCCATGAGGACAAATCCAGAGTTTACACGCTGTATAAACAACAGCACAGGGACACTAAACTGGGCTAAAGGTTTCAAGTCCAACTTCTGATGCGTTGTGTAATTACCGAGATCCACTTAAAGCTCTCTTTTCCAAAACACATGTACACATGGGAACACGTACAGCCTGCAGCAACAGCAGCAGCAGCGCACTCACTTCCTTTCAAGACGAGATGGCTTTTGCAGATTCATTTTTATCTGACAAGAATAGAAATGTATTCCACTCCAGAGCAGCTACCAGAGAATGCTTAGAAGAAGGCATTGTAAAAATAGCCTAACTCAGCGGTTCTCAACCTGTGGGTCCGGACCCCCAGAGGGGTCCCCAAATTATTTTGGGGGGTCCCCAGATGATTAACTTAATGTGCAACATTGTTTTCTCACTCAACAGTAAACAAACCAACATAAAGTTTAAGTGTATAGAGGGTATCTGCACATTTCTAAAGTAACAATTTGAGGACTTTTTAATAGTTCTAAATGACAAATTAAACATTGGCCAAATTGTCAAATATTAGATGCAGAAATTGTGAAAATAGCCGATCTACATGCTCACAACGCCTCGGACCGTGAGGCGTTGTGAGCATGTAGATCTGCTATTTTCACAAAAGAACCGTGTTAAACATAATGTAATGCCTCAACTCTTATGGTCGACAGGGTGGGAGCTTGTAGATTGGCTATTTTCAAAATGGTTGCATGCTGCTGTACAGTATAGAGGGTATGCGCGAGCATAACGTGAATGGCAAATCGAGTGGCAAAGTGAGTGGCAAAGTGAGTTTAACTCACTCATTGTTTAATGCAATCAGATAGGACTTTTCTGTTTGGATTTATGGTCTGTCAAGGCCAGAAAATAGTTTGTTGCCACTATGAATCGGCATACATATATATCTTTGCATCTTATTATCTGTTTCTTGGCAATAGTGCGTGCTCAGTAAACCCATGATATCATCTCTAACAAAGTAATCAATTTTAAATAATCTAGGAAACAGAGTAGATGATTACTTGTTGGATCACATTACAAAAAACGATAGACAGCTATTAGTTCAATATAAAAGAAAAGTGATTAGGCAAAAAAAAAAGAAAAGAAAAAATCCTGAAAAATGATCACTTTGGTTTGATTACCATCATGTGTACAATATTGCCTCTATTTAAAAGTTGATTTAGCATTGCCTTTGGGGTGATCAATCTCAAAACAAATGTTCCAAAACTATGATTTCCCTTTAGATTCTGTTGTGGAAAACAAAGCCACTCCATTAGTCATGTACGGATTCATGGGACGCATCCAAAATGGTCATTAAGTAAAGTGCATTTTGGGCTAAGATAGCGTGACATCCTACCTTAGACCAGACAACAGCTGGCTTGGGAACTCCGCTGGCCTCGCAGGACAGTGTGACGGCTACGCCCTCATTAGCTATGTAGTGGTTGGGACCCGCGTTGATCTCGGGCGGCGCTGTGGGTGAGAAGTGGGTCAGAAACACAGCTGTCTGACTGGGCCGTGAGCGGGCAGGCAGCGAATTATCGCCGGCCTTAAGTCTGCAGCCTGACTGCATGAACCATTTCTTCATTACAAACTGATGATGAACCATAATCTGCCCTGTCTGTCATTACAGCGCTCATGAAGAGAATGACCCCCTTTCATCAAAACATGTGCTACGTGGAGAGTACTCATTACCATGACAGCAGGTGGTCGAGGCATCACTGACATGCTGCTTTTCATGCTGAGTCAGCACATTCTTGCAAAACGATTGTCTCGACGAGCCCCCCCCCCCCCCCCCCCCCTCAGTCCAGGGGTGCCACGAGATCATTTGATAATATTTGGAATTTATTTGGACACTTGAAAAAATATTATTTAGTATCATTTTAAACTTGAAGTACAAAGTTATTTTCGGTCAGTTCTAACCAAAATGGCTATTATCTCAACGTTTTCCTCACAACATAATCACTAAAATATCATCACTGTCGGTCAGAAACCTTGTATCTCCAAGTTTCAAATGTGCCCTGCTTCATCATACAAGACTGTCGCGATGCGAGGCGTTGTGTGCTTGTAGATCTGCTGATATACATAAAAAACAAAACGATAAAAAAATACAAAACGAACGGTTTTGGACATAGGCCTACAAGGTTTCCACCCAACAACGACGATATGCTATGAATATAAGGTGCTGGGAGTGAAAATTATAATGTAGGGGTGCCTCGGATTAAAGAAATATTCATGGGGTGCCCTGAGACAAAAAACTTTGGGAACCCCTGCTGTGGATTATAAGTGTGCCTTCTTCTTACCGTGGACTTCCAGAGTGACTGTGATGTTCATTGTACCGGCGACGTTGACAGCGGTACAGACATATCTCCCGGTGTCCTCTGCGATGGCTCTCTCAATATGCAGACTGCCATCACTCCTCTGAAAGGTTCTTCCAGTTTGCTTCACCTACAGCACGAACAGAAAAAAAGGCTGCCTGTCAAACAATGATAAACACACATACTGCATGAGATAGATAGATAGATAGATACCTTTATTATCCCAAGGGGGAAAATGTGTTGCCCAGAGGCAGCACAGCAGTATAAGGTTATTTACAAAGTTACAGAGAAGTATGAAAAAGATAAAAAGAAAAAACAAGAACAGAGTACAGAGTACAGTAAGTACAGTAAGAGCAAGGTACAACAGGAAAGGGAACGAATAATATATATACATAAAGTGTCTTAAAGCACGACTATCAAAACATAATACAGTGCCCAAATCAAAGTGACCATAACAGTCAATGCTAGTTAGTGCAACAAGTATCTCTACATCATGTCAAACACAAGCAGAAATACTAAAAGAAAACTACTAACACAACCTAATAGTGCAGTGTCCAAAGGTATGCATAAATATTTAGTACACTCCGTGATCTTACAGGTTTTCCATTTTGGGACCAGTGTCTTTCTGGAAGAGGTATTCCATCCAATAGCATGCAAGGAATGCTCAGCGACTGGCCAATCCCAGTGGTGATGACTGGGGCACCCTGGGCCAAAAGGGGGGGCTCTGTGGGTAGACGCAGGAGCATCAATAAATAGACAGCTGGATATAAATACTGTATATAGAGTAAACGGCCGTTGTGAAAACAGAAAGGAGCATTTGACATTGTTATGGCTACAACCAAGGCTACAGCCACGTGTTTCAAATTGAGAAACTGAAGCATAGGTAGGTCATACATGGGCAACTGTGCGACGCGTTTTGAGCTGTAGATCTGCTATTTTTGCTATTTTTGACTGTATATGCATTGTGGCACTCTGGAGTGAGTGTGAAAATATAGTGGCCCACCCCTGAGGTAGGTGGTGAGTGGTGACCAATATGTTAATAAGCCCACAATGTGTGCAGTTAAGATAGCAGTCAGCGAGCTCGCCTGCAGACCCGTGTGACAAACGAGGGCGTATGAAAACATGACATACTGATGAAGCAATGGCGTGTAGACGAAAACGAGACTAAACGAGCCTACCAAGTCCACCGACGCTGACTCTGGCCTCCGTCCTGACGTTTCCAAACTGGTTCCTGGCTTCACATATGTATACTCCTTCATCGTCCAACCAGAGACCTGCGGGGAAGCACACGGTTGGCATTGAAAAGGCTGTACTTACTGCCATGTCGTCACTGTCGGGCTAGTCTGGTAGGATTCACCTCGAAACATGGGCTGCAGATTGTTGTAGTGTTGGTTGTTTGGTTTCTATTCTGAATGTTTTGAAGGTTTGCACAGGGCTCTACATTGTCTATATTGTCCCAGCTCAGATTCTGAGCCTGGGACAACTTCCTGGCCAGGAATATCATAGTTTTAACCCAGAAGTTCTTCTCAACCCCCTAAAAAAAGAACTTCTGGGAACTCAGATTACTGTCGGGCCAAAAACCTTGTATCTCCAAGTTTCAGATTTGTACGTTTTTCCGCGAAGTAAAGCCCTGCTTCATCAGACAAGGCCGTCGCAGAAAAGTAGTGAAAACAGCCGATCTACAAGCACACAACGCCTTGCACCGCGAGGCGTTGTGTGCTTGTAGATCGGCTGTTTTCACTAGTTTAAATCATTTTAAAAATGATAAATGCAAAGCAAACGGTTTTGGACATACAAGGTTTTCATCCGACAACGGCGATATACACTCATCACTCTATAAAGTAGCCATAAGCATAGACATCCATGCTCGCTGGAAAAAGGAAACCGAGTGTTTAATATGGTTGACAAGTGCACACTAACAACAGATATATCATTCTGTCTATAGATCGTCCACTCAATGTGGATATGGTATGATGATCGGTTTGGCCGTGCAGAAATTAGAGTTATAAATAGAGCATAATAGGATTAATGGGTTTGCCTCAGCTGTCCCGCCGGGCTAACACACATATCCTGCACAGTCAATTCCCTGGGGATCACATGATGGAAGATCAACATATGATTCAATTCTTCTATTTGGAGAGCTGGACTGGTGTTTAAATAGCCGGTGACAACACGTGTAAACACGAAACGAAACCATAGCGAGGGATCAGAGAGGCGTGCGCGCGAGTGACACGGTTCCATTAGGTTCCATCTCAAACAATGGCAGGTGAAAATATAGCCATCTGCAACAGATTGAGCAAATTAGGTCAGATGGCAACCACAGACGGGATCAGTGAGGGAAGCAAGAGACCACTTCTGCGTGCAAATACTACTGTTCTCCTCCAATATAATATTACACACACTATAAATGTTTAAAGGGTAGCACATAAGAATCTCCTCCAGTGGCCAAGATTAGTCATTTTATATTATTCAAGGCTTCCAGGGTTCATGGCTGAAATTCACCTCAACTTGATTTGAACGTAAGCCCAACTTCACTGAAGGACGGAGAACGCAAGACAGACTACATACAACCTACCTTTTGAACAGAATGATGAAGTACAATATGTGTGAACATTAATCTCTTACAGATGTTTCTGGTTGACATTGGCACATTTCACTCAGGTTTTTTCATCTCACTCATGTGACTTTGTCTGCTGACCTCACTCAGCAATGAAATAAAAAATAAAATAAACAAAAATTAAAATAAAACAATTCACAGGAGGCAAGCAGTGATCACTCCATGATGTGCACTGTAACGTAGTTTCAAATGCACTACATTGCAGGTGCTTTTTGAGAGTAAAAAACTAAAAAAGAAGAAGACATGTGTGACATGCATGATCTGGGCAGATTGCCCCAGGAAATGTACCAATCTCAACCCAAAACAACGGTAGTTTGAAACCATTTCTTTAAATAGTTTTTTCCAAACCATCCGTATTTCAGACAAGAGATGGTGGACGATGAACCTAAATCAATGATCTTTATATACAGTATATAAATGGAAATACATTTTAGATGAAACATTATTTTCCAATTCATTCCTTTTTTCCTTTTCTTTTTTTCCACAACCCACTTCTTCCTTTATTTTTATTTTTAGTTTCATTTCCCATTCATTCCTGATTGAATCATTGTCTGCGGTCTGGAGGAGAGTGGGCTTGTTGTGGTGGGAGGGTTGTACTGCTATGCGGATTACAAATGTGTTATTGACATTGATACATGATTTGTTTTCTTTTGTTTATGAGTTTTCTATTTTTCATTCTGTGGTGTTAAGTGAAATGGAATTTTTCAATCGCCATTTCTTAATGATGATATAAAATATCAATGTGTAATAACTGCTTTCATACAATGATGGCTTCTTTGAAAACCCAATCTTATATATACATTCCTCTAAGAGCCGCATCCCACTTCACGCCCCCTTTACATCGACTTCAACTCATAGGTAGTCGTCTAGGACGTAAGGAGTACCGCCCCTAACCCTATGCCGTCCGCTCATTCGCTAAGCACGAGAGGAGGCAACAGGGGAGGGGGTGCGGGCAAGCGAGAGAGAGAGAGAGAGAGAAATTTGACACCACTGTGTTTGCATGTGCCTGCTGCAGAGAACTAGCAGAGGCTTAACAGTCACTTCTCTCCAGTGCGTCCGGCGGTCAAATATGTCCAACCGGAAACGTGCGCTGCGGCACAATAGTGTTCCCCCCCCCCCCCCAATTTTTTTTTTTTTTTTTTTTTTTAGCGGGCGTGGACTCTAGATGTGAGCCGAAGGCCCGCGAACCTCTAGTAAACAGTACAATAAAGAAAAGAAGAAGAAAAAGTAGAAACATTATTTTCCAAGAATACAATGTCTTCTAGGAAAGAAGTCAATTCCCCCCATGAGTATAGTCACTTGACATTGTCAACCCCTACTGTTGGTCTTGGAGAGGGTGTAGACCAGGGGTTTCCAAACTCTTTTGCTCTATTTTCATTACCTTAGAAAACATTTGCTTATGTTTTGTTTGTTGCCTATTAATTTAAGACACACACTATTGTTCTCTTCCAACTTGTGTTAGTAACACTATATAGAGTAAACCCCCAAAACCCCAAAGGTCAATTGAGTTCAATGGAGGAGTACAACCACAAGTCTTCACCAGCACACACAGGATCAATACTAATCACTTTGTTACAGCTGACACAGTCCAGGGCAGGAATTTCAGGGAGGCCATGGCTGTCGTTGCCCCTCCAGAAAAATGGCATGCCCAGAGACCACAGTGGCCTTAATGCCTCAGCTGACTGCACCACCTTCTCTTCTGTCTCTATCTTGTCAATACGTAGACACCAGTGTCTCTTTCTTGTCATGCTGACACCAGTGTCTTTTGTTGAGTCTCCATGTTTAAACCAATCCAGTATCTTTGACCAGCGCTGGGCTGAGCGTGGATCAGATTGTAAATACCATCATTTATTTATTTCACAGCAGATAGTCTACATATTAAATTAAAAATCATAATTAACACTTAAATTCAATCAAAAATCTTATTTTAATGGATGGCCTTCCTGCCCTCAAACAATGGACAACACCTAAGGCCAAGTGGCTTTGCCCCTAAAATGACGAAAATTCCAGACAAAGAGTTTCACTGGGAGGGCGTAATGTGTGCAGATGAACTCGCTATCCCTCCCAGTTCTACTCGCTGCTGAACCGGCTGGCCTGAAGGAGTCACGCGTGGAGTTACAGAGTTCAACCCTGCCGGCTTCGAACCCACAAACGCAGCCAATTCTGGCAGGAACATCAATCCTAAACCACCCTGATTGATGACCCTCTGTGAAGCAAATTCATAAGACATGTTTATTCCTTCACTGGGTGTCAAATCAGTTTATTGTGTGCCTTTAGTAGGGCTGTCAATTATTACATAATCGTCTAATCGCAATTATTTGAGGTAATCGCAATTATTTTGCATAATCGTCATAATCGTTTCCATGTTGAGAAATTTTCATATATTTTCAAACATTTCAAAAACAGTGGAAATAGCTACAAGCTCACAACGCGTTGTGAGCTTGTAGATCGGCTATTTCCACTATCAATGTTATTTTTTAATTATACTGTTGTCAAATACGTCAGTCATTTCTTTGTATATTTAGGTTATGTGTCATATCTGCAATGTGCATCTTCAAAGCCTACAAGCCAAACAGAAATGTAATTGTCAACGACAAACACACAATTAAATCGTCAATCGCAATTATTTGAGTGACAATTAATCGTCATTTAAAATGTCATAATCGTGACAGCCCTAGCCTTTGGTGTCGTGATCGTGTCAGACGGATGGCGGGTGACTCACTATGGATCAGAAGATGCCCGTTCTCCAGCTGCATCGTTCTACTCTGGCTGTCGGTCTTCGTGAGGATCTGTCTGCCATCCTGTCTGCGCCATGTCACCGTGGGCAGCGGGAAACCCCGGGCGACGCAGGGCAGCGTGATGTTCTCTCCTACGTTGGCAGTGATGTCGACGGGCGCTTCGGAAAACAAGGGGCCTCCTGTAGTGGGAATAGCGGTAACAAAGAGGTATTGGGTTTCGTTGTTGAACGCTGAAACATGAACATGCACTAAATATGAAAGCACGACGATGAAATATACGAGGGGGATACAATCCCCCCCACTTTTCAAGTGCAGACTTTATGGTCCCGAGTGGGAAATTTGGCTTTGCAGCAGGGTATAAAACATAATGCATGCTCTCATCAGACAAAATACCAATGACTTTAGAAGGAAAAAAAAACCCTGAACGGAGTCTGGATTCCAAGGCTACAAAATATCCCCCAAAATATACCAGACCCATTGGATTATCACAATGTACAATACAGTATAAAGGGCAGACAGGGTAAGGTAAGTACGCACAGACATGAGGTCACTCAGAGTTGAAAAGGTTAACGTGGGATAAAACAGTGGTTCTCAACCTTTTCAGGCTGCGACCCCCAAATGAATCATATTTTAACTGGGGACCCCCACCCTGACGAGCACTAAGAGTTGAAGCATTACACGGTTCTATTGTGAAAATAGCAGATCTTCATGCTCACAACACCTCGCGTTGCGAGGCGTTGTGAGCATGTAGATCGTCTATTTTCACAATTTCTGCCTCTGATATTTGACAATTTGGCCAGTGTTTAATTTGTCATTTTAGAGGTATTAAAAAGTCCTTCAATTGTCACTTTAGAAATGTACAGATACCCTCTATACACGTAACCTTTATGTTGGTTTGTTTACTGTTGAGAGAGAAAACAATGTTGCACATTAAGTTAATCATCTGGGGACCCCCCAAAATAATTTGAGGACCCACCTGGGGGTCCCGACCCACAGGTTGAGAACCACAGGGATAAAAGAGAATATCGCTGCATCCGATGTCTCTTTTCACCTAAACACCTTGACACGTGTCTCTTTTCACATTCAATCTCTTTTCACATTCAATGAAAAGAGACATTCAATGTCTCTTTTCACTTTAACACCTTGACATGAAATTAAAGCCAGACTTCTCACCTCCAACCTCCAGAACGACATTGCCAGTGAAAGACCCGGCAGAATTGCTTGCCACACAGGTATACTCTCCAGCATCCACCTCCACCACCTCTCGAATATGCAACGTCCCACGGTGCACGTCCTGGGTAACGAATGGAGCAGAGCCCACCTCAAGATCACCTGGAAATACACACGCACGCACACACACACACACACACATTCACACACACACACACACACACACACACACACACACACACACACACACACACACACACACACACACACATAGATTGTTTTTTTAACCTGTCAACTAGTTTCTGTCTGAATAATGTGAGGTCTGGGACAAAGAATTCCAATTAACTACTACCACTTCTACTATTACCACCTATAGGTCCATGGACTTCCGACGTAAAAGATAGACTGTAAAGGGACTTATTTGGGATGCTCCTTTTAGGCCGGGTGTTTAACTGTACTTGTACTGTACTAATTTTTTTTATTGTATTGACTATACTGTTCTCCATTTTGGTCTAATAAAATACTCAATCAATCTATCTATAGACCGATTTCCTGAGCAGAGGGTGCCACCGCCATTAGCTGCCGTGTAAACAGTAGCATAAAGTAACTTGAAGCCTACGTTTACTTAAATACTGTACTTAAGTACAACTTTGAGTGTTTGCGCTTTACTTGAGTATTTCTCATTTTCAATAATATTTCTTCTACTCGGTTCTACACACTGGCAGCTGTTGTTGCACACCACGGCAACGGCGGCGGCGCTCTCTACAGGGGAGCGCTCAGGAAAGCAGCCTATATACAACCGCATATAGAATGGAACACTTTTAACATTGCACTTAGTAAATAATATGTACGTTGTGTATGACTAGTATTACCTTTGTACCATTGTATGAGGGGAGGGGGGATACCCGTGGCTTGACACTGCAGGGTGGCATCTCCTCCGATAGCCACTAGAACGGTCTGCTGTACGACTGTTATGCTGGGTGACTCTGGAGATAGGAAGGGAATCGAGGATAGAAATGTATCAATATACCAGATCAATTTCAGAAAATTAGAATATTTTGTAAAAAAGCATTGCAGATGCCATAGCACCCCAAATCATAACTGACTGCAGAAACTTCCCACTGGACTTCAAGCAACTCTGACTTCAGAAGGTTGACATTTCATTAATATAAATCCTTGTTTTGAGTGGTCTCGTGTAATATTGTAATATTCTGAAATATGGACTTTTGATATTCATGTATGCCATAAAAATTCAGAATTTTAACAACAAAGGGGTTGGAATAATTCACTGAATGTGCAATGTATCTAGAATAGATGAAAGGTTCAAGAAATATATGAAAGTTTCAAGAATATTTACTTTTTACAAAATATTCTAATTTTCTGAGATTGATCTGTACATGATTAAAACAATATGTCCACCAAATAATTTGGGACACGCAATGTCGAATGTGAAAGCAAAGTAATATACAGGGGTTAAAGCCAAAATAAATCCCAAGACTGAACATTGTCAGACCATGTCCCAATATGTGATCTTTGAAACACCAATATTTGGGGCGTTTCCCTGAAGTTCTGAACTGCCCTCACTGAATGTGTGTGTGCCAATCCACGCTTCATTTTATAGATGTATCTTCTGAAGTTCGGTTATAGCCTATTCTATGGCTAGTCTGGCCAATTCAAATACTCATATCTTGAAATTATAACTGCTTTTTAGTTTGCAGATCACTTGACAGCATTTTGACGACTTTGCCATTCATCGCTACACCTCTCCCTTGTGTTTTTGCAGATCTGCACTGATCTCAGAAACAGCCCCTATGGAATCCTCAAGACTGAAATCTGTCCCCAGGACTGAGAACTTTAACCCCTTGAATATTAACTTAAATTGTAAAGCAGCAATCCATAACATTTACAGGATTTCCTCCTGCCCAGGTTTAGTTCCTGACCCAGGTCTCCCACGCGAGAGACCCCAATTCTAGCACTCAAGCAAGAGGCCAACCCCATTTGGCTTCAGGAATTATTGCACTCATGGGCTTCAGGCAGTGCTAATTGTCAACCAGTAGGCCCAGTGGTTCTCAACCTGTGGGTCGGGACCCCCAGGGGGGTCCCCAAATGATTTTGGGGCGTCCCCAGATGATTAACTTAATGTGCAACATTGTTTTCTCACTCAACACTAAACAAACCAACATAAAGTTAGAGGGTATCTGCACATTTCTGAAGTAACAATTAAAGGACTTTTTAATACCTCTTAAAATGACAAATTAAACATTGACCAAATTATAAAATATTAGAGGCAGACATTGTGAAAATAGCAGATCTACATGCTTACAACGCCTCGCAACACGAGGCGTTGTGAGCATATAGTTCTGCTATTTTCACAATAGAACCGTGTTATACAAAACGTAATGCTTCAACTCTTAGTGCTCGTCAGGGTGGGGGGTCCCCAGTTAAAATATGATTTGGGGGTCACAGCAAGAAAAGGTTGAGAACCACTGTCCACCTTCAACCACAGTAGATGTGCTAGTTATAACTGCAGATTGCTAGTCATATTACATTCAACATACTCTTCCACAAGATTGGTTAGAATAACTCAAATAAATGGGTCTTATTCATTAAATTAAGTTCCGGAATGCAGCTTTAAGGTCTACCAGTGCCTCACCGTATACTGACGCAAGGCAAATATAGCAGTTGACATTTCAGCGCGATGGCCGTGTCAACAACAGAGCGGGGATAGATGCTATTGGAGCAGGGAGACAGCTGAGCTGAGAGGGTGAGATGATGTCTACCGCCAGGCCCTTGCCGTCGTGACACATCAGCGTTGTTAGAAATGACACTCAGGGGGAGCCTGGTGGCTCAGCCAGTTAGAGCATGGACCATATGCTCCTAGTGAGGATCCGACCCTTGTCTCTCCTCTCTCTCTCTCTGTCCTTGGTTAACTGTCTCTCTACCTAAAAATGCCCCGCCAAAAAGAAATAAAAAATCACACCCGTGTGAAGTGGAGCTGTGTGTGTGTGTGTGTGTGTGTGTGTGTGTGTGTGTGTGTGTGTGTGTGTGTGTGTGTGTGTGTGTGTGTGTGTGTGTGTGTGTGGATCATGTGTACCGATTTTTGTGACATTTGAAGAAAATATGTAGGAAAAGGAGCAAAAAGTGTGTTTTGGAGAAAATTCAAGATGGCGGAAAATCTATCATGGCGCAAATGGGCGTGGCCTATATGGGGAGATGCGTCATGACCCAAGGAATCCAGGGAAAAAATATTTTTAATTTTCCGACCTACGGTTCAAGAGTTACAGGCCAAAACGTAAAGTGGGGTGTTATGGCGCCACCATGCGGCCAAATGACACAAATATTTTTTATTTAATCCTTGAAATCATTATGAACCTCCTCTCCAAGTCTTGAAACTCTAGCCCCTATGGTTTGCGAGAGACAAATAATTGAATGTGAGTTTTTGCGATTCCCATTATAAGTCAATGGGGAAAATTAATTCACTAATAAATTAATATCAATTAAACTAGTGAACCTTTCTCTTAGCAAGTTACTAGCCCACGATTCCCGAGTAAGCCGGTCGATTTGACATATGGCGCGAGTGTGTGGTGGCAAAACTGTGGGACTAGTAGCGTGCCGAAGTTTAGGAAGTTCAGGCTACATACAGACACACAGACAGACAGACACACAGACAGACAGACAGACCCACACGGCCACGTATAGGGAGCCTGTGCTTCACACAGCTCCAAAAAGCGATACTCAGAGAAAAGTGGGTGTATAATACCAGCATGCCTTGGGGAGAGGCTGCCACTGTCCATCACAGTTCACGTCGCTGTCAACCACTAACTGACATTCTCAGGCTTAAACGCCATGGCTGTGATTTTCAGCCCTCTCACGACACCCAAGGAGGGCTGTCTGTGTTCTACAGTACTTCAATGCCAAATCACCACTGACACTTTGAATCATTCACACGTTCATTCAAGTCACATGCTGTTGGATGGAAGTCGGCAACACCCTGAAGTGTGGGATCCCCGAAAATGAACTGCAGTATCTGAGTCACTACTCATTCTGAAAATCTCTGGACATCACACAATAATACAGCAGTTACTGTGATATTATCACTGTTGCAATTCGATACATTACAAAAAGTCTATATTCTAAAGAACAAAGTGACACACGATGACGTATTGATTATTATCCATATTGCAAGTCAACATTTCAGTCTGTCTTCAACACATTTCCCATGATATGTAGACATTTTCCAACAGACCGGTAATCATGCATAAAAAGCATACAGTATAAGCACACAGACACACACTGCTAGCCTGGATGGGTCAGAGAATGGAGCACTCATTTTGTTTCGCTCTCAACTGAATAAAGAATTACACCCATTACTTTTTAAATCCCTGGCAAACGTAGTCTCGCGTAGCCAGACAACTATTCCACAATCTCTGAATGCTATATAGAGTCTGGAACAGCAGCTCCCGAACGGCGAGTAATGGAAACGGGCATTATCGTTCAAGAAAATATATTTTAAAATGTCATTTCTGCTAAGCAGCAAGCTAAACATGCTTATATGATTTTTATTTATATAATGATAAATGTGTGCGATGTGAGACGGAAACGGAAGTGACGAGGAGGCTTCACTTCCGCTTTAACCGGTACTCATCGTTCTTCTTTCGATGCACCAGACTGTATGACGGGAGCATTTCCAAATCGCGGAGTCAACAGTCTGGCCACGCGAGACTATGGCAAACGAGGCAGGCGCACCAACAGCGAGGCCTTGACATTCGTGGGAACCACCTGAGCAACCCACTAGGCGAGTGAGTGCACACACAGAGCACACACCATGTGCGGAATAGGTTATCACCCGTTTTGAAAATGCACATATGCAGGACGTACTCCTCCATTCCCAATTTCCCAACACAACCAGATTCCCACCTCCAAAATCGTTGCAAAGGTGGATTCAAACATGATTCAGAACAAGAAAGATTTTTCAAAATGTCCTTGGAAATAAACAGCTATATTTACGTCCATACCTTACCTCTTATCCCTTAACTTCTTTGCCTTTTTTTACTATTTTGAAAAACATTTTAAAATACTTCAAATAGCCGATCTACATCGACACGTGAACTTGTAGATCAGCTATTTGAAATATTAAAAAAATATTTTTCAAAATAATAAAAAATGACAAAACAGTTTAGGGATGAGGGCATGGACGAAAATAAAGCCCCAGTATTGTATGATGAAGCAGGGCTTTGCTTTACCAAAAGACGTACACATTTGAAACTTGGAGATATGAGGTTTCTGCCCGACAGTGACGATATTTTAGTGATTATGTTGCGAGGAAAACATTGAGATAATAGCCATTTTGGTTAGAACTGACTGAAAATAACTTTGTACTTCAAGTTTAAAATGATACTAAATATTTTTTTGTCCAAATAAATTCCAAATATTATCAAATTATCTTGCGGCACCCCAGGGTGCCCACCCACTTTGAAAACCCCTGCCCTAGACATTTATCACGGAAATATCTACATTGTCGATTTTACGACATTTACCATAAAATATCATCGCTGTCGCTGTAATCGCTTCATGATAACCTCCTCCTGTCCTATCCTTGCTTACCTGCATAGGTGAGAGAGACCGACTGCGAGGCGGTACCGGCCTCATTGGTCGCCAGGCATGTGTAGTTCCCAGCATCCTTTGGGAGGGCTCCTTTGATGACCAGGAGGCCGTGTTGGTTCAGACTCAATCTGTGGAAGACAGAACACCATAAACGGGAACTCATGTTTTGGCGATTGCATATCGTCGTTGTCGGGTGGAAACCTTGTATGTCCAAAACTGTTTGTTTTGTATTTATCATTTTAAAAATGAATTAAACTAGTGAAAACAGCCGATCTACAAGCACACAACGCCTCGCACCGCTGAAGCAGGGCTTTGCTTTGCGGAAAAAAATTACAAATTTGAAACTTGGAGATACGAGGTTCCTGCCCCGACAGTGACGATATGCTATACCAGGGGACATTCTTGGATTTGCTCGAGGCAGATTTCCTTTGACGTTATGCATTTAAATAGTCGGCAAAATGTACTTGTGGTTTTGGATAAAGACACTGCATTGTTAAGCGATAATATACATCAGCCGGGGTGATGCAAACAAGATGTGGCAATTGAGCATTTCTAGCGAGCGATTTAAGTGGAATCTAACGACTCTCCCAGGCTCTCCCAGGACCCGTTGCCGGAGGTGTTGAGTGGGCAGAAGAGTTACTTTACCTCGGCCGATTAGTGAGGAACATGTTTCCGTGGCTCCAGAAGAGAGAGGGAGGCGGGGAGCCGGACGCTGTGCAGACGAGGCGGATCTCGTCCCCGCGGGAGAAAAGCTGGCTCTGGGGACTGACTGTCACGGAAGGAGCCTCTGCAAAGGGAATCAAGGGAAAAGGTTGAGTCAGGCCGTTGACGTCTCTGTCTGTACACCAGTGGTTCTCAACCTTTTCAGGCCGCGACCCCCAAAATAATCGCATTTTAACTGGGGACCTCCGAACCCACCCTGACGAGCACTAAGAGTTGAGGCATTACATTTTGTATAACACAGTTCTATTGTGAAAATAGCAGATCTACATGCTCACAGCTATTTTTTCACAATTTCTGCCTCTAATATTTGACAATTTGACCAATGTTTAATTTGTCATTTTAGAGGTATTAAAAAGTCCTTAAATTGTCACTTAGGAAATGTGCAGATACCCTCTATACACTTTAAATTTATGTTGGTTTGTTTACTTTTGAGTGAGAGAACAATGTTTCACATTAAGCTAATATTCTGGGGACCCCCCCCCCCAAAATAATTTGGGGGTCCCAACCCACAGGTTGAGAACCACTGCTGTAGACTACAACACGTCATGACTCGCTCCCGTCAATGCTGAGCCATGACAAACCTCTGACAGTCTGGACAATGCTCATGAACATCGGCGATCACATCTATGATGTCATGGACCAACGGATCCCAACGAGGGACATGTTTCACATTTGTGTTTTCTTTTTGTTTTATTTCAAACGCATGACAAAACGTCTGACGGAAGCCACAATTCTTCAACATGCATCAGTTCTGTGGGGCTGATGTGAAGCATGCTCTGCCCCGGGAAGTGGCTAAGTCCTACTGAAGAGAGAGAGAGAGAGAGAGAGAGAGAGAGAGAGAGGCTGGGGGCCGGTAATGGAAACCAGATGACGGAGGCGGCCTGACAGAGGTACGTGGGCCCTGGTGTGTTAAGCATTTAACCCGCAAAAACCTGGAACGCTGCCCGAGTCGCGTTATAACCATTATTTTATGCTTTAACTATTGAAAAATCTATTTTTGGAAAAATCGTGAAAATGTGTTGCAAGTCTTTGAATATCTTTGACCCGATCTTTGACCTGACTTCTAAATCCCTCCCCTAAATCAGTGGTTTTCAAACCTTTTCTTGTCAAGGAGACCCAAAATTACAGGTATTTGACCGCAGACTCAACATACCGGTATGTTGTTCCAGAGACCCCCAGAAGCAAATATTTGAGTTACAAATGTTCGCTTTTGAATAGATATATCAATATAATCTTGATTTTTCTAAAATAGCAGATCTACAAGCTCGCAGCGCGGCACTCGGTGCCGCGCTGCGAGCTTGTATATCTGCTATTTTTCAACAGTTAAAGCAGTCAACAATCCTATAGGCCTAAACGGGTTAACCAGATGACCTGAGGGGTCTTTGTTTCTCTTTCCCTCCGCTCGCCATATAGCACGGTATATACCTGGGACGAGAAGCCACACGGTGATCCTGCTGTTCCCGTGAGCGTTGGTGGCCTCGCAGTGGTACTCCCCGGCGTCCTGCGGGCGGACGCCGCTGATCTGCAGGGAGGAGGAGTCGGGCAGAAGCCTGACCCGGCCCGCGTGGGACAGCGGCACGGCGCGGCCCGCCCGGTGCCACGTCAGGTTGTAGCGCATGGAGCCCTCCACCTGGCAGGACAGCGTGGCCACCGCTCCCACGGACGAGCTCACGTTGACGGGGGCCCTCAGAGCGGGTGGGGGCTCTGTCTCGTTGGAAACACACACACACGCACACACACACACGAGAAAAAAACAAGAGCGAGATCAAACGGAGCAGTATCAACAGTGGACAAACAGTTGGGGGAAATAGTTTACTTCTAAAATACAAATGTTTGGAGCGGCGTGCTTTCTATCACATTGATGTTCTGAGCCATAAATCCTCAGATAAGGCTCTGTTGGAAAGCATTTCAAAGACTTTTTCCGAGACTGTGATGTATGATCGCATGAGGACCACGAGAATAGGTGTGTGTGTGCGTGCTTGCCTGCCTGCCTGCGCGCGCACGCACGCGTGCACAGACGGGCGCGTGTGTGTGTGTGTGCGTGTGTGTGTGTGTGTGTGTGTGTGCGTGCGTGCGTGCGTGCGTGCGTGTGTGTGTGTGTGTGTGGTTGTGGACGTTGTATGTATGTGCATGCGTACTGGCTATGTAAATAACACAGTTGTTTGCTCAGCTTGTCTGTGTTAGTGGGTGTGTATGGGTGTGCACATGGATGTTTGTACACGCACGTGCAGGTGTGCTATGCACTGTATACAGTATGTGCATGGATGCATATGTGGCACATACCTTTGACAGTCAGCTGCGTCCTGGCTTGACCCAGACCTGCAGTGCTCTCCGCTATGCACTCGTACGGACCCTCATCGTCAGCGGAGGCGTGGGCTATCTCCCAGGATGCTCTGGCTGACGTCCTGGAAGACAAAGACATTAAAACCCATTCAGGCCTAGAATTATTGAATGCTTTAACCAGCGAAAAATAGCAGATATACAAGCTCACAGCGCGGCACCGAGTGCCGCGCTGCGAGCTTGTAGATCTACTATTTTTGGAAAAAGTCGTGAAAATGTGTGCAAATCTTTGAATATTATGTATTTTCAAAGCGAACGTTTGTAACTCAAATTTTGCTTCTGGGTGGTCCCTGGAACTAAATATTTTGAGATGGGGGTCCGTGGACAAATACATATCATTTTGGGGGTCCTTCACATGAAAAGGTTTGAGAACACCTGACATAGTAGTCTCTCAAGAACAGACTAACTGAGCTCCAGTTAAGTGAAAAGGACCTTTTCTTTGACAATGGCTGGCCAGATTGCTGACATAGAAACATAGGGTTTTTCAAAAAATCTTAGAAGGATTCAAAAGACACTTATAGAATCAAAATTCTAATTTTCACGATTTTTCAAAAATAGCAGATCTACAAGCTTGTGCCGTGAGCTTGTATATTTGCTATTTTTCAATAGCAAATAGCATAAAATAATGATAAACAATAATGTGTACCCGTTCTAAATGGGTTAACAGATACTGTAGCTGGCAGGAGCGTGACGGAAACAGGTCCCTATTTTTAGATGACGGTACAATTGGTGTCCCTGGCACACATGAACAACTGGAATACCTTTCACCTAAAGTCAGCCTCGCTTTTTGAACGAAGTAATTCAACACAGAGCGTCGGAAACCAACGTAAGAAAAACACTCTGGTATTTGTCCAGGATGGATATGTACGTAACGTAGTCAAAATTGATTATCATGTGCCAGTTTCCTGGCTGATGAAGCAATAAAGTGCAATACGGTCAACCAACGCTAATACTTTACAGTCCCGCTAACTGGTAACCGCGCAATATTTTGCTGAGTGACCTAATCAGTGTTTTCTTTACAGCGGGGAACGAGTGCGTGACGCCGTAGCATCCAAAAGAGAGGCGAGCCAAGTGTCACAGAGTACCGAAACAGGGTGAACAAGCAGTGTTCATTTTGTCGACTAAGACTAAGACTAAGACTAAGACTAAAAGACTAAAAGACTACAAGATTTCGATATTTTGTCAATAATAAATAGACTAGACTAAAATAATTTAAGAAGACTAAATCTAAGTCTAAGACTAATGGCTGTAAAAATGTACACGTATGTAACTGTGCAATGAAATTAAAGCCAAATACATCTTTTATGCATGGTTTATTTTGACCAAGTAACAGGCAGTAGAAGACAATGACTTGTTCAGAGGTATGTGGTTATATTTAGCCTAAAAGATTTAGCCTAAAAGACTAAGACTAAGACTAAAATATGTTGATATTTAGTCGACTAAGACTAGACTAAAACTATTTCAGAAGACTAAGACAGGACTAAGACTAAATGGTGTGTTATTCAAAAGACTAAGACTAAGACTAAATCAAAATTTGCTGACGAAATTAACACAGAACAAGGGGAGAGAGACTCACTGAAAGAACTTTGTCCCTCCAAGGGCGACCCCGTTCCTGGTGAATCTCAGCTTGTAAGGGATGTCACTCTGCACCGAGCAGTCAATGGCGGCCGGCTGCATGTAGAAGCCGTGCACCTCGCCGGGCATGCTCACTGCGGGGGGATCTGCAAAACGAGAGGAGGACGCAAAGGTCAAGGGTCGCGAAGGAAGGTGATGATGTGAGAGAGACAGAGTGTGTAGGGGCGCCCTGGGTACAAGGATTCACTGTGGGACCCCTGTGCTTTAACTATTGAGAAATAGCAGATATACCAGCTCACAGCGCAGCACCGTGTGCCGTGCTGCGAGCTTGTAGATCTGCTATTTTTTTTTATCGTGAATATCTTTGAATATTACAAATCCTTCTAAGGTTTTTTTTTTTTTTAAACTATGTTTCTATGTCAGTGGTGCTCAAACTTTTTCATGTGAAGGACACATACAAAAAATACAAAAATTATATGTATTTGGCCATGGACCCCCATCTCAAAATATTTCGTTCCAGGGACCCCCCAGAAGCAAAATGTTAGTTACAAATGTTAAAAAATACATATATTCAAAGATTTGCACACATTTTCACGTCTTTTCAAAAATAGCAGATCTACAAGCTCGCCTGTGAGCTTGTATATCTGCTATTTTTCAATAGCTAAAGTTTTAAATAATTAAGGCCCCTCCACCTTGGGCCCTAGTAACTCAGTCCCACTCCCCCCGTCCCCTTGTGACGCCCCTGAGAGTGTGTGTCTGTGTGGGGGGCTTGTGTGTGCTTGGTTATGTGTGTGCGTGTGCATGCGTGCGTGTTCCTGTGTGTAGGTGAGCGGGTGGTTGTCAGGGCTGCCTTGCCTGGAACAATGTTGGTATAACTGACGCTGGACAGCCTCTGGAAGCGGTACCCCTCCTCGTCCTTCCCGGTCGCCTTGATGAAGAAACTCTGGGAGGGGGTGCGGAACTCGGGGAGACTCCACAGCCCTCGGCCGCCCAGGTCAGAAGGCATGGGCACGGGGAGAGTGCGAAGCGAGCGGCCCGAACCAGACACCAGCTCCACATGGCTGAGCTGGCCCGGGGGCCTTAAGCCCGTGCACTTCAACAGAACGTGCGCTGGAACTCCTGGGAGAGGGGATGAAAGAACATGATGAGTCACCTTCTTCCACACATGATCTCAGCTAAATGAGATGTGCCAAACAACACGCCACAGATCAACACGTGCAGGGACGTGCTGGCCACTGGGAAAAGCAGGACAACTCCTGAACGGCCGGTTCATTCCCGGCCAGTCCAGGCCGGCCGGCCATTAGGAAAAAAATAGAAATAAAATGTCGGCCTTGGTTCCATTTTGGGGGCTGGGCGGCCAACAAAGTAAATCGTTACTGTCGGGGCGGGAACCAAATTTGTACATTTTTTCGCAAAGCAAAGCCCTGCTTCATCATACAAGGCTGTCGCACAAAAGTAGTGAAAACAGCAGATCTACAAGCACACAACGCCTCGCGGTGCGAGGCGTTGTGTGCTTGTAGATCGGCTGTTTTCACTACTTTAAATCATTTTTAAAATGGTTTTGGACATACAAGGTTTCCACCCGACAATGACTAAATATAACTCATATAATTGGCCGATTGGCTTGTCACTTGTCATGATCTGAAATGGCAAGTCTTTGAGTAGCAGCAGCGCTATAGAGAGAGATCTCTCTCTATAGCGCTGCAATGAGGGCCTCTCCAACTCTTTTTCCCGGGCTGAATCAGGGGCCCAGCACGTCCCTGAACACGTGCACAGCACCTTTTATAGGCCTCTCCCTGGTGTAGCTGAACTCGGAGGCGGGCACACTGGAGAAGCCAGCACGGAAGTCCAGATTGCTGACGCCCGTCACCCTCAGAGTGTGTCGACCACTGCAGCTGACCTGTGAAAAATGAGGCTTGGATGTTTACTCTGCCTGTCATCGTACTGGAGGAGCTTACTGACAAATGTACCATTAAATCAGGATCTATTAGGATACTTTTTGTACAAAGGAGTATCATAAAAACAATGCAATACAAATGTAACCACTGAATCGATGTTTCACATTGTATAATGGTTTACTAGCTCCTTGTGAGTACAATATGTATTTTTTTATTTAGAACACAATATTATTGCATACTTAACAAAACACAGATTAGTACATATCGTCGTTGTCGGGTGAAAACCTTGTATGTCCATAACCGTTTGTTTTGCATTTATCATTTTAAAATTATTTAACTAGTGAAAACAGCCGATCTACAAGCAGGTGCGAGGCGTTGTGTGCTTGTAGATCTGCTGTTTTCACTACTTTTGTGCGACGGCCTTGTATGATGAAGCAGGGCTTTAAAACTTTGAAACTTGGAGATACGAGGTTTCCACCCGACAACGACGATATAGTACTTTAGGGATAATACAACTGAATAAAGCCAGTATGAAGTAAAGTAAAAAGAATTTGGTAGATTAATATAAGTCTGCACATCAAATAGCTCCCGATAAAGGGATTTTATTTTATATCCAGGGTTTATACCTTCAGATTCCACGTTCCAGGTCTGGGGAACTTCAGATTGACAACACGAGCTGAGTTGGGGATGTTCAGCAGCTCCGTGAGACCTTGCTCCACACCAACAATACGACCTATAGAAAATCAATAGAAGATGTTGAAGAAAATTATTATTCTGGTTCGGTAAGATCAATTATTTTCAGCTCATCGGTTGCTTAAAGCAAAGTAAGTGTCCATTTATCTCTATAATGTGTTTATGATTGAAAACAATCATGTTTTCATTTAACCACTTAATTAAACCCTTCGTTGACTGGAGGTCCCCCTGGCTCTATCCTTGCCCCCCTCCTTTTTCCCTTTGTTGACTTCTACATCAAATTTATTTTGCACATATATTTTAACACACTGTGAGCCTGTAGATCGGCTATTTTCAGTGAATGTTCGCCCCCATAAAACGGACGCAAGGGTTCATGTGCTTAAACTTTGTAGAAATGTGTTATCCCTACGAATAAACACATTGCTTAAAGCAGCCAGCCATAAAGGAGGTGTTACAGCATGCCATAATCACACTCATCCATTATGTTAACATATATCACCGTGATGTTTATAAGTCTATGTTTATAAATCATGAGACTCAAAGGCAAGTAGACCAGCCAATATGCAGTAAAAGTGGGTCTGCATACAGCTGACGTTCTTTAAATAAAACACGAGGCAACTTTGGCCTGAACCCTTTGCCTACCAAGGGGATCTGTGAGCTGGATCTGCGGTGCTGGTCCACTGAGCGACACGGTGACCTCTTTCAGGCTAGGGTCAAAGGGCACCTCCCACGTGTTTTCCTGAGCACTGTCGTGGTTGGAGGACAGCAGATGAACCTTCAGGGCCTGAACCGTCTCCTCCACCCATTTCAGAACCTGGAAAAGGGGAGGGACACACGCACGCACGCACGCACGCACACACGCGCACACACACACACACACACACACACACACACACACACACACACACACACACACACACACACACACACACGCACACACACACACACACACACACACACACACACACACACACCATATTATGGTCAAAGACAAAGTCCCGTCAGGAATAGGGCTGTCACGATTATGACATTTTACATGACGATTAATTGTCACTCAAATAATTGCGATTAACGATTTAATTGTGTTTTTGTCGTTGACAATTACATGTCCGTTTGGCTTGTAGGCTTTGAAGTTGCACATGGCAGATATGACACATGACCTAAATATACAAAGAAACGACTGACATATTTGACAACGTTATACTTAAAAAAGAACATTGATAGTGGAAATAGACGATCTACAAGCTCACGTCGCGATGCGATGCGTTGTGAACTTGTAGATCTCTATTTTTTAAATGTTTGACCATAAAACCTTTTCAACATGTAAACGATTATGACGATTATCACAAAATAATTGCGATTATGTAAAATAATTGCGATTAGACGATTATGTAATAATTGTGACAGCCCTAGCCAGGAACCCTACTGTATAGTATACCCATAGCCCTAGAAACACCAGGGCCAGGACAGGAAGGATGTGACTGTGACCTTGCACTGAAACTCATCCACCAACCTCCCTCCCCCCCCCCCCCTCCTCAGCACTCTGCACTTTGTATTTGGACTATTCTTTCATCGCAGAAGCGTCCCTCCGGGGGGGTTTTGCCTAAACAAAAGGAAAGTGAAACAGCACCACTGTCAAAATGATAACATACAGTTTTCTGCACTCCCAAGCATGAATTCCCAGCAGACCGTCTCTCGCGGTGGAAGTCTGTCAGGCGGCTGTCTTCCTGCTCAAACACAGCCTTCATGAATCACAAGGCTCGTTCCTCGGAAAACTCAAAGACGCGGAGATGTGTGTCGGCCTGTGTATTAGTCATGCCATTCTCTATTCCACATTACCGACGGGCCGATATGCAGGATCAATTAAGGACAGAAAAGGAAGGCCATTTTTCCAATCTGCTGAATTTGCTGAGCTTGAAATAGCTGACGAGGTCGTAGGGGAATGATGTGTTGGGACTGAGAGAGGCTCACTCCTAAATGAGACTCATTATCTACGTCTCAGGGCAAAGATTACCCAAACGCTGATATAATTGCAGACAGCTTGATTACATTTAATGGCAGGAGCAATCATCACACAGAGTTTGATTTCCTCCAGTGACCATCAGAGAGGAATATATTTCACCTTATTGTATTTCAACTTTGACATGTGCATGAAGATTACTTTGGCAGCTTTTTCTTTGCATTAGATAGAAGAGTGTGTAGAGAGACGGAAAACTGAGGGAGATGGGAGACATGGGAGATGACAGGAGTCGGATTCAAACTCTGGTCCTCGCCAGTGGTGTTTTGGTCGTAGCGCGCGCGGCGAGTGTCCAGATACTAGCAGATCTACTAGCAGAGCTCACAACGCGTCGCGCTGCGAGCTTGTAGATCGGCTATTTTCAGCACGCATCCAAGTGTAAAATCAGTCATTACGATACCATCAAGGCCTGCCAAATTACATTTTAGTCGACTAAATCAACTGTAGATTTAGTCGCCTTAAACTAGACTAAAACTAAAACTTTTCAGGTGACTAAATTATGACTAAATGACATTTTATTCAAAATTTGCTGTCAAAAACAACACTGATGCACAGGGACAACAGCGTAACCTTACGGTACGGGTGCACATGCAGTACATAGAACTTGAAACACTGCACCGCTGTGGGGGGAAAAAATCACCATTACACCACTGGTCCTCGCAACTCACAAGGATTATGTAGTCTCTTCACTAACTGCCTGGTCCAACTGGCACACCACAATTATTGTTCTGTTATTGACAATGAATATAAATCTAGCACTTTGTTTCTTCCATGGGGAAACTGGGAACAGCAAAGCCAATGAAGTTAAACAGGGTTTTATTTCAGTAGTCTCTCTGGACCAAACCTCTGCCATCTTCCAAATGCTTCAGAAGCAACTGCTGCATAGTATTTGTATTCCTTCCTTGTATAATTGAAAGTGCAGACATCATGGTTGCATTGTGCCCATAATAACAATTGCACTGAAAAGATCGCTTCAATGGACTGAGGGCCAAATCTAACACGTTTGGTATATTTACGAATACGGGAGTAAAGTGAAACAAGTATGGCCTTTGATAATTTAATTAGCAGGCCTTCCCCTTTCTGTGCATTGGGCCCAGTGGGCGCTGACAGCAGCTGGTTCCTCTCGTGCTTTACAACTGGAAACAGCTGTAATGTGTGCCACATGTGTATAGCAGCATCCCCAACAGAGCAGGAAACTGCTACAAGGTGACCTACATCTGCCCCGGGATAGAGCAGATTTCATCCAGCACTGTTTGGGAGAGGAGCGGACATAAATCCACGAATCAAGCCTCAGACCTTAAATAAAAGAAATGAGAACATATCGTCGTTGTCGGGTGGAAACCTCGTATCTCCAAGTTCCATATGTGTACGTTCTTTCGCAAATCAAAGCCCTGCTTCATCATACAAGGCCGTCCCACAAAAGTGGTGAAAACAGCAGATCTACAAGCACACAACGCCTCGCGGCTTGTAGATCGGCTGTTTTCACTAGTTTAAATCATTTTTGAAATGATAAATGCAAAACCAACGGTTTCGGACATACAAGGTTTTCACCCGACAACGACGATATGCTGAATGTAAATAAAACCGTCATGACTTGCAACGCTCGGGCAGATGCCTGGCCTAGATCTAGAAACGTCTCCGCCTTGCCACAGACAACTAGAAAGACGGAACTTCTGTTGTCTGTGCCGAGGCGAGGCGTGTCCCGAGGAACATGCTGAGCACTGCAAGCCGCTCCCTGCTGGAGCCACGGGGGGAACGCGGGAGTACACAGTCCTGTTGAAACCTCATCCGGCGTGTTGCAGTTTGAGCTGGCTCGCGGGGGCGTGTCAGGAAGGACCCCCCCTCTATTCTTAGAAGCATGAAAGGAGGATGGGCAGGGGAAGGGTCAGCTGAGGATGGAGCGGCGCTCGCTCCTTTTCAGCTGTGCCGGCGATCTTCTGGGGCTCGTTGCAGGCTTTGAACCCCCCAGCAGGCGGCCAGTGTTAGAAATATGCAGTCCCTATGGGGGTTAGGGCAGGGCGGCCCCGACTTGAGACCTCCCGGTGGTTCAGCCATATAGCTGAAACACCAACAAAAACACCAATGTTTGTGGGGTGCTGTGGCGCTATAGGAACCAGGGTTGTTGGCACAAATCAATCCCAGACGCGTCCACGTTTTTTCCTCAATGACCCTAAGCGCGATGGTGGGGGCGCAGGGGGGCTGCAAGGGAAAGGAGCGCTTGTTTTCGGTGATGACGGCGGAAGCGCGCCGGCGGAGGCGCCATGAGCCGACGGTCACATGAGCCGACTCAGCGCCGTTACCGAGTTATGTGCCGTTATGGACAGAATAGTAAATCTTCGTCACCCCTCCGCGCGGTCCAAGTGAACACAGCGAAGCGCTCCCTACCTCCTTGCACACCAGCGGCCCCCACGCTGTGCTTACATTCCTTGGGACGGACGCCCTTCATTCCTTTTCAATGGAAAAGCCGAAAAACCTGTCCAGCCTATCCCCTCTCAGAACATCAGTCCATCACATCTGTCTTCTTGAGTCTATGAGTCAGCTAGAGTCTAGCTGACTCATAGAAGACAGATGCTAGACTGTAGGCGCAGCCTTTGTTCAGCAGTCTCGGTAAAATGATAGAGCACACAGGTTAACTGGGTTTCACTTTGACAAAAGAACCAACTGGATCCACCTGAGGTGAGGAAACCATTAGGACAGTTGACTCTTACAAATGACTCTCCTATGAAAAGGAAGTCAAAGCACTTATACGTGGAGTGGTGTAGTGTGGGAATGAGAGTTGGCTGACTGGCCGAGGTGACCAGAAAAGCTCAATGTTGGCCAGATCCTGTATCAGAAAAAATAATCCATCCATCCAAGTCCTCGTAACGTCTTTATTATCCTGTTTCTGTCTGAACGCTGATGTCACAGCAGACCCCCTCAGCAGCGGCTTACAGTCTGGAAGCACCTCATGGAGATGAAAACCATTATTCTTGGCAACATTACGATAGATCAGGAGAGCTTCATTGCCATTAAGACCAACGAGACAATTTGGCACCAGCAACATTAAAGAGTTGTTATCTAGCCCAAGGATGTATTGACCAATCCTGTCATTGATTATGTCCAGTCAAAATAAAAAAAGTGTAAGGACTCAAGGAGTGTGTCACACAGTACTTGACAATGAGCTGTTGTGTGAGGACTTGGGAGCCAGCAAGCACAGGGCAGCTGTGTTGGAAAGAGGGAAGCCATGACAGATCATATCCTGGGATTAGAGAGTAAAATAAGCAGTCTGTTTTCTCTCCACTTATCCATTGGGGGGCCACATAAGAGACTGTGTATATTTGTTTTGGCCTCACTTTATTAAATTGCTATTAACGGGGAAGATGTTAGTGAGATTGGAAGTACTTGTGGGGGTTTTAAGGATTAAGGAATTTGCATTAATGCTGTAAAAGCATGCCACCCAAGCACTGTAATCACACAGGTCTGAATATGGATGAAATAGCATTGCTTTGATGTAGGAAAATAAGTCAGAAGCTTGTCTAGAAGTATGCACATTTAATGTAAGACACGTGTTTCTAATGCAAGACGTTACAAACATGTGAAGACACATTATAGTCTAACTGTCCACACTTTGGGCCAGAGTCTATTTTGCAGTCCAGGTCCCTTATTCCCATACTAAAGACCACTAATGGTCCAGTGACATAAGAATGGAATTCAATCACTTCGTAAAATCCGTAAGCATTATGGGGTGTTAATAAACGTACTTGCCCCCACACACATGTATTTTACATTTAGCTTCGTACAATGACTTGAGAGAGAAAACAGACCTGTGCACACGAATACACACTCACACGCGTGTGTGTGCACACATATCTGAGTTCAGGGGTTCAGTAGGCCACCAGTGCGCCTTGGCTCCGACTCAAGAGCTGCCCTCCGCTCAGCCCAGGCATATCCTGTGTTGACACGCAGGATACCAATGTCTCCCTGAGAGGAAACTCTGGCTTCTTTTAAGTCTGACTTAAGCCTAATTTATACTTTGTCGTACGACGAATTAGGCGTAAGAGTTACTGAGCTCGGCTGACTTTGGCTCCTCAGACACAGGATTCTGTTACAGGTTGGCTCTTCTCACATCACCGGTGACTTCAGTATCGGCTTTTGAATCATTTTTCATTAATTAGTCCATGCAGCTTCAGTGATCGCTAGGCCATATATCTGGTTGGTTCTCTTCCTGCTGTTGGCTATTCAACCGTGTATGAAATATATAAATTAAACCAAACCCATGAATTGTACTGCTTTGTTCTTCTTCTGGTAGTTCTCCATGGCAATGCATTGCAACGCATCAATGAATTAATTATTAATGATCAAAGACCGACCATTGTAACCTTTTTTAAATGGTATCTTTTCCTTACCTGGGATCAATACATTAGGTCTATCCTATCTCCTCTCACCTCATTGACTTGCTGTTTGTCCAGGTGAAAGATCTGTCCGGAGGAGGTGGCTGCGATCTCCTCATAGGCTCTGTAACCAGGCTGAGTGCGGTCTCCACAGTCCCCCGTCAGCACAAACACCACCTTGGAACCACAAAGTGAACAGAAGAGGATTTAGGAGGATTACAAACCTCCAGTGTTTACTATATCTTACACACTCCCCTCTCAGTTGGGGTTGAGCGTGGAACTAACACTCATTATCATATTTCATACACATGTTGACACAGAGCAGCTCGCTGTGTGGCTGAACGTGACTCTCGACAGCTCTGATGGAATGTACCGTAGATCATAATGTAACAGTTCGTTCCTTTCATCACAGGATGTCATGTATTATTAACTTAACTGGTCTAATGGTGCTGTCTACAGCTGTTCAGACCGTTTTCAATTTCATGTATGACTATGCTCTCTCAAATGTATTCTTTGTTTTGTTTTCATTTCCGAGACGATGCTGTACCTGATTCATGTATGAGCTTGCATGACATTGAAAACCAAGGCACCTCACAGTGTGCTATTGTTATAGAAATATATTTTAGCTAGTATTATTTATTATCAATTCTCTTGTTTATTGTTCCTATTTATTATTTTTACTATTTTGACTTGTAGGAACCCAAACCTGAAGCAAAATCTTGAGAGAAAACCTTTTTTTTTTTTTTATATTTTTTGGGCCTTTTCTGCCTTTATTGATAGGCTGACAGGAAACGGGGAGAGAGATGGGGGCGGGGGTGACACGCTGCAAGGGTCGTCAGGATCGGGACTCGAACCTGCGACGCTGCAAGGGCTGGATTACCAGACTAGGTGCCTGGACCACTACCCTGTGGTCCAGGCCGAGCAAAACCTGTTTAGCTCAAGACCCAAAACAGAAATTAGATCTAGTTTGTAGATCATCTATTTTCACTACTCTTAAACTTTTTTTACATTTATTTATGGCAATTGTTGTGAGTGTTTTGAATAGTTTTGAATTGAAGAAAAGTTGTGATTATTTTGAAAAAAAGAAGAAAGAAAAAGAAAAGTTTTTTTTTTTAAAGATGTAGTAAAATGATCGAATTAGATATTTACTTGCGACCCATAAAAATGCGTCCGCAAGCCACATTTGGGTCCTGAACTCCTGATCCACATGTTTTGGAAAGTAGTGGATAACGTCTAATTGTGCCGTACATACCTGCGACTGTCGTAGCTGCACCAGCTGCAGAACATCTCGCTTGAGCCGGTAATCCTTGGCCCTGGCGTCGGTGAACACATAGATGAAGGAGCCGGGAAGGGAAACCTCCAGAGCCTTCTTTATGGCTCCTATACTCATCTCAGGACAGTCCCCTCCACCCTGTCCCATTCAGTCAAAAAGACACCGATTAGATCACATTGATGATGAAGCACCATTTAATCCCATTTTTAACAAATCGTCGTTGTCGGGTGAAAACCGTGTATGTCCAAAACCGTTCGTTTTGCATTTATCATTTTAAAAATGATTTAAACTAGTGAAAACAGCCGATCTACGAGCACACAACGCCTCGCACCGCGAGGCGTTGTGTGCTTGTAGATCTGCTGTTTTCACTACTTTTGTGCGACAGCCTTGTATGATAAAGCAGGGCTTTACTTTGCGAAAGAACACACACATTTGAAACTTGGAGATACGAGATTTCCACCCGACAACAACGAAATGTAACAATTACATTTAGTGAGTCAGTAGATGTCAGCCACATAACCATTATGTTCCTGGTTTTATTCATTAAGAGACCTGATTCGCCTTAGCTTCCTGTCTAAATAATAAATAAAGCCGAAAACTGCCAAAAAGATAATCTTAGAAAGGTTAGATTGGATACTTTTAATTTACTGTATGTTAAACTGTCAACACGTTATGAATACAATACAACACAGGAAAAGTCACTGTGAAATCAGTGTTGTCAATCAGGCAGTCAAACAGCCATCATTACATCACTTCTTTATCAACAACCTAGTGAATGGAATACAGAGGAGCCATACAGTAGTCCCAGTTCTAGAGATAAGGCCTCTGGTCCTGGACCTGGTACTCACCTGGACAAACAACTCCTGGAGGTCCTGCTGGAATTTCTTAGGGTCCGTCGTGATGGACACTGGGCCAATATCTATGAGAAAGCATTAAGTGGATGAGGCCTGGTATTGTACATTATCAGCCAAGCAACAAACAAACCAACGAACCAGACAACCTACACCACGCATACACAACTTCCCCACCTACTTACGAACCAACAAATAAACAAATTATGTCTAGGACCCATTTCATTAAAAAAAAATATTACCAGTAAGACGGCTTAAGGGCGAAAAGCGACATCGCCCTAAAGGGCGCGGTCGTGCAGAACGGAATTCGCGCAGGACGGAATTCATTTGCAAGTGTGATTCGAGTTGCGGTTGGTTGTTTAAGTTGGACAAAATGTGGACAAAATATTGTCCCAAATATGCATATGACTGACGTCTGACATCATAGATGTCTTATGTTAATAGACCACATGAGACTCACACAATATGTCCATATATGGGCATTCCAAGCTATGGGCTTAATATCGATGACATCAGGGATCTCCATATATGGGTTAACATAGTGGTTAACATTTTTCACAGTTAACATAGTGGTTAACGTTCACCCGGTTAGCATTCACCAGCGTCGGCAGGTTAGAATTTCACCAGGTTAGCATTCACCAGCATCGAACTAATGGGACGTCGAGCAAATGCTACGTCGCAATATCGACATGGTCCCGACATTGAGGCGTTACCTACTCACTGACTGACTGACTGACTGACGGACAGGATCTGCCGGGTTTCATAGTAAACTGCGACCTACGGTCGCAAATTGGACATAACTTGCTCCATTATGGTCTGTCATTTGGTCTAGAATTCCTTTACTATCTGTGCATGTACTATATCAGGTATATTGATAACAATGATCAAAATAGCCATTCTTGCCCATTGTCTTGTTCTATTTATATGCATGGAATAAAGGTGAACTATCAATCATTTAGCTGAGGACTCCTCGGTCCCCAGAACTCATCTATTACTTCCAGAGACTTTTTTTTTTTTTTTTTGTAGGACATGCTGTAGATATTCGTAATACTTAATCTACCAGCCAATACAGTGGAACAGAAAATTGATTAAATCTTTAGCAAACTGATGATATTATTATGCATGAGTTTGAAACAGAAATGCAGATAAAGGAAAAAAGTTTGATGACAACAGGATCCTGTAACATTACGTCTGACTACTGCTGCAGTCAGCATTTTCTACAAGGTAACTTCCTCCCATTTTGGGGCCACAATGGACCCCACCGCCCACCCCTGCCAGGAGCTAATCAATGGAGCAGTAAGCATGAACAAAATGCACAGAGAACATATTGTGCCCCACTGGACATAAATGAAACTCTTTCACTAGTCATCTCAGAACAGATCACCTTTAGGTAGGGTGTGTACCAGTATGCATGTAGGGTTGGGCAAATAAACAAACATACATCTAAACCAAAAGTGTTAACCTCTAACTGAGGTTATAATACTATTTTTTACATTTATTGTTCTTATATCAACAAATCGATACGGAAGAATTCAAAACAATTATAATCGACTAAATCGATTAGTCTGATTAAGTATTATAGTACTTTGTTGTACAATCTACAAGCTCATATACCGGTACGTATGCATTGTGAGCTTTGTAGATCTGCTGTTATAGCGCCACCAGGAGATGATATTACTGCTACAGATTTTGTCTAAACATCACGCAAATATCTCTAAGTCTATATTAAATTAAATCTTGATTGATCTTGATATGATTTTTCATATTGCATTTTTTTTAAATTACTCCTACAGGTTTTGTCCAAACATCACACAAATCGCCAATCGGTACACCTTATCTAGTCATGTGATCAAGATGGATCATCTGTCCGATTCTTCATATTCCATCTGCATACAGTATTATGGGCAACTGGCGGCCCGGGGCCCACATGTGGCCCCCACCTTCACTTAATGTGGCCCGCAGGTTAATTTCAGCTGTTTCCAAACACACAAACATGACCTGTTTTAATTACTTCAGTCTATATTAGTACCGTAATGACTTAGTACTAGTCTTTTTTATGTCCAATGTATTTAAGTTCCTAAAGTTAACATAAGAATATATACATGCATTTGAAATTAAATAAAAATGTTACTTTTCAGGATTCCAATTAAAAAATTGCTAAAAAGAATTCCAGATTCCAATTAAAAAATAGCAGATCTACAAGCTCAAAATGACATGTTTTGAGCTTGTAAATGGACTATTTTGCTATTTTTGAGGTGAAAAGGTGAAAGGTGAAAATATAGCAGCCCTCTTCATCATCAAAGTTGCCCACCCCTGATCTACAGTGTTGGCCCACAATAACCTACCTGACCTGACAGAGACCTCTGCCTCAAGGAGCACTTTTTTCTAGTTTGAAGTCATATCGCCCAGCACTATATGCATGTGTACCCATGTGTGTTGGTGGTGGCACATGTGATTTACTTCCAGAGCTTGAATTACATTTTTTCTAAGTCAGTCTAAATTACCATGTCTTTTATACATCACATTGCTCAAATAAGTGTGTGTCAAACTGATATTTCTCATACTCTCTCCCCCATTTATTATCTTACAGTAAAGCTTTCAATGAGTTTTGACGCCTACTCTTGAGAGCCTGTGTAGAACACTGACAGTGCTGTCACGCCTTTTTGTCAGTCATAGAGACTTCTTAGCAATCTTGGGGGTTTACAAGGTCCCCAGGGGCAGGGCACACTAAACACAGACAGAATGTGTGGTGTTAGCTCGGCCCACCATCCCCCCTGGCTGGCTAACTGGGGCTGCTAGGCTTTTCCAGAGGCTTGGATGGGTTGGGGGGTGGGGGTGATTGGGGTAATTACATACAAGCAGACAGCATATGCTTCTCATCAGTGCTCAAACACCCTCCCCCATTACTCTTATTTTCAGATTCCATGCTTTCCAATCTAGGCTTTGGATTTGGTACACATATCCGGGGGTGGTGGGGGGTAATAAGCCTACCTGTTACTATCTACACATCCCCAATTCCCCCATCATGATCCAAAAGGCTCAAATGTCCCTGAGTGTGTGAGGAGAATGGCTTCTCACTCTATAAGTGAGGTCAAATGACCCCCAGGGTTCCTCGAGGGGTGCCAAGCTCCAACCCTCTAGGTAGGCTGTGTAACTCTATAGGAGTTATGGTGGTCCTTGAAATTAAAAGTTTGAGAACCACTGCTTTACACCCTTTGAAACAAAGTGTGTACTCCCCCTGCTGTTGTAGTAGGCTAGTTGAGCTCCAGAGCTTGCATGCTGGAGCTCTTTGTTGCCACTTAACATGTGAGCCAGACTTTCAGATGTTTTACATTGAGCTGTTCAAGTAAACCTTTGTAGAACTCTCTCACAAAACGGTGTAGCAATTTAGGAAAAATGCTGTTCCTGAGTCTAGACTGTTATTTGAAATGTCAGAGAGAGTTCCTTACAATGTGGCTCCAGTTGTGTAATTGAAAATGTTGCCAAACATTCAGGAACAATTAACTAATGGGTTTTGGCCCAATTGTTTAGTTACGTTACGTGCTTCAATGAAGTTATAATTATTTTAATTTGGTCGCTAACAAAGGTTATTTGCGAGGGGAAAATATGTTAATATTGGATTCAATATACAGTATAGGCGAAGTTCATGATACATTGATACATGTGTGATGTGGGGAAATGCCGATAGTGAAGGGGGATAGGGGAAACATTTTCACTTTATTGTCACCATGTTTAATGGAAGGCTACCTGGATCGTGGAACGGGACCAGCACAAAGTTTCTGATGGGTCTGGTCCTCCGGCTGAGCGTCTTCTCCAGGATCCGCGAGGCGCCCTCTATCACCTGTTTCAGGTCGTCGTACATGGAGCCGGTCACATCGAACACAAAGGCCAGGGTGGAGGCACTATCACTGGACCCAACATCCTCCTGATCCTCTCCCCCTGGCACTGCCAGGACCCCGAGCACGTCGTTCACACAAAGCGCCGAGACCACCACCAGCCACTTCAATAACACCAAACCAGTCATTGTGCCCACTACCGCATCTGTGACTTGTAGAGACGAAAAGGTGACCGAAAACACAATAAAAAGTAACTAAAAAAGTGACTGAAAAGTTTTGTTTTTTCCCCCAAGTTATATTCAATCCGTCAAGTGGTTTTCCAGCTGTTGTTACAACGCAGTAGAATAGAATCCAATACTCCCATAGAAATAGGCTACATCCGTGCGCAACAGTGGGCTGTGGAGAGACGGGAGCGTGTGTGCGTGTGTGTGGACTGGAGTGGAGTGTGTGTGGAGGACTGCTCTGGTAGTAAGTAAAGGCAAGTCAAAGAAAGCTGTAGCTTTCAGCTTTGAGGTGGGGAGAGACAGAGAGCCCACGGAGAGCTGACGCTCCAAAACGGGGGCGGAGATGGGTATTAAAGCTTAAAGGGGTCCCGAGAAGTGAACCAACCTGAGAGTTTGTGTGTGTGTGTGTGTGTGTGTGTGTGTGTGTGTGTGTGTGTGTTGTAACTTGACCCGACTGTGACTTCCCAGCATTAACCATTCAATACTTTCCCGCTAGAATTCCAGGGGTCTTCAACAGGGTGTCCTGGACCCCTAGGGGTCATCATCAGAGTTATAGGCCACAGGGGGTGGGGGTCCTCCTCCTCCAAATCATTGCACGATAGGAACTTCCCCACCCTTTTTACATTACAGTCTGTAGAGGGCTTTACCAGAAGTTGAGAAGCACTTCAGATCTGTTCTTGAGAGATTACTTAACGACAGCATCCCTATTCTGGGCGGAGCATTAGCCAAAAAATAGCAGATCTACAAGCTCAGAGCAGACAATGTGAAAGTGACAAAGTGAAAGGTCAAGTTTACTAAAGCATTGACAGTTTAAGTGGTTAAATGTTGAAAATATACACTAACATAAATCCAACATAGGCCTACTACTGATGACATTAAGTCTATGAAATCTATGAAAAAGTTTAATCTGCAACACAATTTCATACATGGTCGGGGTCCCAGCTGCTTCATCTCTGTCTCTCAGCCAACTGCCAAGGGCCTGGCCTGAAAACGATGAACACCCCTGGCTGCATGCGCCAGATTAACAGTTTCTCAGTGATTGGGGCACTCCAGACTCCAGGAATGTTACCAACTTTATGCACTTAAGCCACCGGACCTGTGTCTTTATTTTTGGTCAAGAGTCGACAACATTGTCTCAATAACACTCTCGCTTTTATAAATAGCGTTCATTTATATTCAGCCGGCACGGGTCTAATTTTATACACAACAGCGCACGGAGAAATATTTATGTGAATGGAAGGAAGGGCAAGGGCTTAACATGCCCGGTCATGCCGCCTGTTCTTTTATTCTTGGTCTCATGTAGATATAGGCCTACCTACATTATTATTGTTCTAGAATATTTTGACGTAGGCCTAGCTAAAGACGTCGAAATGGGAATAGGCTACGTAGGCCTACATGTTGTTCATGATAGGCTAATGTAGCCTTACCTAATTGAATTCACTGTCCTGGCTAGGGATAATTTAGGAGCAAAGATGGTCTCATCAGAAATGGTTGGAGTTGGAGAATATGCTTAAACACAAACTGAATATCCGTAGGACCATTAGAACTTTAAAAACACGAATTAAATATTAAAGTTGTAATAATTCAATGGTGTAGCTTAGTTATAACCTCAGGAAGAAAAAAAGAAAAACACAATTCATTTGAAACAAGTCAGCTCCCAAACTGAGCTCATTAGTCTCCCACTGCTCGAATATATAGATCACCTGCAGAACTTGATAGTGTCTAGCTTAGTGATTGGTATTCATAGTTTATCAAGCCCACTGAGCCTCAGAGGGATGATCAAATGAACCATATAATCAAGGCAGACACAGTGCAGTTCAATGTTCTTCAAACATGCTTATAAAGTGGACCAAGCTGGCATTTAAAGAGTCTGTATTTTCAAATAATAAAACAAGCACTAAAAGATTGACAATACATTGCTCCTATTAGTGCAATACCCCAGTGCAACACTTAATTGATAAATACCTGTAAGTATTTAAAGTAATAACAAAGCAATGGACTGAGAGCTATCTTTGAGCTAGCATATTGAAGTCGATTAACATGATACATCAGAGCAGTTAATCATTGTACAAATATACACTGGAACAATGGTAATCCCACTTATCCATTTTGACTGTTTAACAAATCATCACAAAGCACTTAAATAAAAATCAATTGAATCCATCCAAATAGAAATACAAATAAAAGATCAAAGAATACTAATTTTAAATTATGTGACACTTAAATGCATTTTATTCTGTGCTCTTATACTGTTAGTAAACAGGTGAGTGACATTTATAATCGACCAATCATCATTTGCATGAGGCTATCAGTCAAGCTGATAAAACCTCTTGATATTTAGGCTATAATGATGACGTTTTACGCAAAAAACAAATTTAAAACAGGCATCATCATCATCATCATCACATGCTCCGTCTGTGGTCAAACACAAAGAGGACCGTTGCAACCACACCGCTCGCAAAAGCTTTTTACAACCAGAATTGATGCCTGTTTGAGGCTTTCAGAGACCAGCTAGGCTTTGTGTGCGTGCGTGCGCTTGCGTGCGTTCGTGCGCATGTATGTGTGTGCGTGTGTGTGTGTGTCTGTGTCTGTGTGTGTGCATGCAGTGTCCTCAAATAAAAAACGAGCCTCAATTCAGATGTGAATGCTCTGTGTCACCTGGACATGTCATTTAGGATGTGACTGTGTGTGACATTTAGGCCTAGAATTATTGAAAGCTTTAACCAGTGAAAAATAGCAGATATACAAGCTCACCTTTTCTTTGACGATGGCTAGCCAGATTGCTGACGTAGAAACACAGGGTTTTTCAAAAAATCTTAGAAGGATTCAAAAGACACTTATAGAATCGGGGTCAAAATTCAAATTTTCACGATTTTTCAAAAATAGCAGATCTACAAGCTCGCAGCGCGGCACTCGGTGCCGCGCTGTGAGCTTGTATATCTGCTATTTTTCAATAGTCAAAGCATAAAATAGTAATACACAACACTGTGTACCCGTGCTAAATGGGTTAACCATTTGTAACTGTGAAAATGTACAAATGTAACCAAATGGACCACATTATAGTGTAGGCGCTGCCACTGGCACTAACAGGGAATGAAAAACATGAGTCCTCAAACATAGTAAAAGAGACCAAACAAAATTCCTCACTCGTTCAACATTCTGCAAATAAAAACAAAAAGGAACCAGCTCCTCAGAGAAAAAAACAAGATTACCCCTCCCACCCCACTATACCCTCAGGATGCAATTCATTTGAACACTTTCAATAAAAACATTTAACTTCAAACGTCATTCCCCTCTTATGAAGAAACGGCAAAGCATAAAATAAAATATTACCATCATATTTACATTAATAAAATATACACAATATGGCTGTATAACTTAAGGTTACGCCTGGTTTTCATCTTAAGTAATTTGCGCACTGGGTGTCTCGCACTGAAAATAGCCAATCTGCAAGCTCACAGCACGTTGCGCTCAGTGCATTGGGACGCAGTGTGAGCTTGTAGATCTAGCTATTTTTGGTGCGGGATACGACGCACAACCAAGAATAAATCAGGCGTTTAGTCTTCACACTGTCAGAAAAGAATACCTTTCTCCGGCTCTGCGGGGAGTCTCTCCACGGCGGTGAAGATGCAGTGAGTGCAGTGCAGTTCATTTCTGTTCAGGTCAAACACACATTTCCTGTGTGATATCAACCAGACACGCTACACCCTACTCTAAAAGGAAAGATCCTCAGGACTGTCCACAGTTCAGCCACAACACTGTATTTGCGGAAATTGCTCTTAATTGAAGTCCTAGGGCGTTACACAAATGCCACGCAGAAGTTTAGAAGCACAGATAAAGGACCGAGAGTTCACTTACTGTACATGTTTTTAACATTTCCTCTTTTTTTTTACTCCTCTGTGACACTGTAGGATATAGTTGTTTACCGTCCGTAGTTATAAATGACGATGTTGCGGTTAATGACACCAAATGCCATACGGGAGTGCAACGGAAACAAATGGTCTTCACGCAATCCCCTTCCAGGTGAGCAGGTAATATTGGAGGGCAGGTGGTGTGTGTCCTCGCATTGCAGGTGTGATGGTGCTGGATTGGTACATGATGTGTTTGACACTGGACTAGCACCCACCTGAGAAATAGGAAATAATGACAACCATAGAATTGATTATGCTGGGTAGGGCATTCACGAATAGTGATTTTTAGTATTCGAATTATTCGACCTCAAAGTATTCGAATAGTCGAATATTCGACAGGACTGGCCAAACTGTCAAATATTAAGTAAGCAAGAGGCGAACATTGTGAAAATAGCCGATCTACATGCTCACAACGCCTCGCGTTGCAAGGCGTTGTGAGCATGTAGATCTGCTATTTTCACAATATTTATCTGCGGAACCGAGTCACATTAAATGTAATGCCTACAATTCCAAGTGCTTGTCAGGGTTAACAAATTCATCCACCAGGGGCATTGACAACTCATTCTTATGACTTCCTATCTAGCCAAGCTTTATAAACTATATATTTTTTAAAGGGGGGAAAAAAAGCAAATATTCGACTTCAGTGAACAACGTCGAATAGTGACTTTGATATTCGAATATTTGGTGAATGCCCTAATGCTGGGTAGACTGGGTAGTATCACAAAACGCTTACATTTCACACATACAGTAAAATGTTGTTAATTTATCGATTTTGTAATTTGTGTGCAAATGTAACCGAACTGAACTCGTATAGTTAACTTAACACTGAGGATTTTACTGTGTTTATAAAAAACATGTCAGGCAGACTTCATCGCTGTTTTCCTAAGTTGCCCATTAAACGGTATTACTCCATTATGAAAGCATGGTCTCACAACTCATTCTCGCTACTCATTCGACCACATGTTGAGCAGGATGTCATCAACAATTGGCAGAGGGCAATGAAATCCATTAGTTTAGTGCAGGGGTCTTCAACAGGGGTTCCGGGACCCCTAGGGGGTCCTCAGAGTTACTGCAGGGGGTCCTCCAAATCTTTTTTTATATTAACCACTTGCCAAAAATAGCAGATCTACAAGAGCTTGTAGATCGGCTATTTTCGGCAAAGAGGTGTAGTCTAGAGGGGGAAAAGAGCAGACTAGTACAGAGTGAAAAGTCACGTTTTTTAAGTATTGACGGTTCAAGTGGTTAAATATCTGAAAACACAAATTGACATGCATCCAAAATACACTGATGATTGTGCTGTCAAACAATGAAACTATACGGAATCTATGAACAGGTTGTGGGGGTCCCTGCTTCATCTCTCTCTCAACTAAGGGGTCCTTGGCCTGAAAACGCTGAAGACCCCTGGTTTAGTGGGAGGGCTCTGAATCCATCTCCACTCAGCGCTGCACGACTGTTTGATTGCCAGCGTTCAAGTAGGGCATCTGAATGAATAATTCACAAACACAAACTGGGCGATGACAATGGGTTCTTCGTTTTCTAACCCAGCCCACGGTCTGAATATCCTGCTTTTTATAGTCTTCTCAGAATACATAAGGGTGAGCCAAGTATCATTATTAAGTGGGAGCACAGACTGGAAGTGAAAACAATCAGCGCGTCCAATTATGTAGTCACTGGATGGTTAACAAACACAAACCACTCACCGTCCTACACTAGACCATCGTAGAGTGATAGTGCTTGAACGATGGACGGATCTGCCTTTGACCCTTCCTGAAACTCTTGCAGGGTCAGCTTGCCGTCCGCATTCTGAAGCAAGAACAAAAGACAAAGGTGTGAAACTTAAAACGCCTCGATCAATTGAAGACGCTTATACACTTTATAGCCAGCAGGGGGCAAAAGAGGTTCTTAAGTTAGTAGTCACTTGACTTGTCAGTCCTGTTCCACACTGTTAGAGCGATCCAGCTCAATGCACTTGGACGGTAGCCCCCCTCTCCTCCACCCATACAAATGAAATGACTGAGCTGTGACTGCGTTGTAGGGCCAGTCCAATGGGCTGAGCTTGGCCAGGGGCGTCACACCAAATTCTGGGCCCTGGGTACAAGGGTTCACTGCGGGCCCCCCATGAATGTTAACTATTGAAAAATAGCAGATATACAAGCTCACAGCGCGGCACCGAGTGCCGCGCTGCGAGCTTGTATATCTGCTATTTTTGAAAAATCAGGAAAATGTGTGCAAGAAACCTATGTCAAGGACCCCCAAGATGATATGTATTTGGCCACGGACCCCGATCTCAAAATATTTAGTTCCAGGGACCCCCAGAAGAAAAAATTGATTTAGAAATGTTCGCTTAAAAAATACATATATTCAAAGATTTTCACACATTTTCACAACTTTTCAAAAATAGCAGATCTACAAGCTCGCAGCGCGGCACTCGGTGGCGCGCTGTGAGCTTGTATATCTGCTATTTTTCAATAGATAAAGTTATTAGGGCCCCTCCACCTTGGGCCCTGGTAACTCAGTCCCACTTTCCTACCCCTTTTGACGCCCCTGAGCTTGGCACTGGTGGGACATGCAGCTGACAACCACGCACCCAATCAGGCTCGGTCTCATCTTTCACTAAGCTGAGGAGGCTCGGGGAGCCGAGGGACTGGGCATTAGCACTCGACATCGGTAGCGGAGGAAGGTATCTGTGACGTTTACATACCGCAGGCAGAGTTAGTGACACTGCGGTGGCTACAGCTAACAGCTCTTAATTCTACAGTGCCAGAGTCAAGCCCCAAGGGTGGCAGTGGAAGGCACATTCAGTTATCTTCATTGCTAAATAAATAACCATTCCAGCAAGACTATCACAGCGCTTGTGTAATAGTGTTTCTTTTTAAATGGAATAAAAAAAATGAATGTTTCATGTTCGAATGTTTGAGCATGCAACTACTGCATTAATCCCCTTTTTTCTGTGATAAAGTGTTGGAAATCACTGACCTTGTCCATCATGGCAAAAATACGGTCCACTCGCTTCTCTGGAGTATTCTCCTCCTCTGGTAACTCTACAGTGTTCCCCTGGGAATGAAAAGCATTACATGATATACTCTCTATAGTCTTGTGGTAATTCATGTTCAAGTCAAATATTATTAAACAGTCAATGTTTGGTATAACTTACCACCATCTGATAGATGGCATCCACAATGTTCAGCATCTCATCACGAGTGATGTAACCATCGTTATCAAGGTCGTACAACTTGAAGGCCCCTGCATAGAGAAAATCACTTGAGTGGAAAATAGCTTTCAGTTTTGCCAGTGCACTGCAATGCAAAGTTCTAAAAGATGATTTTGTAATTGAGAAGGGAACAAACTAAGAGCTATATTTGTGTCCATGCCTTTACAGTGTCCACAAATCCCTTTAATTACTTCACACAAATGAAACATGTTGCTTTGTAAATCACACTGTCCCATTTAGGCCAGACATAGTTTTCTGAAAAACTTCAAATATTATTCAAAAATTACCAAAAACAAATATGTTGCTACATACTGTACAGTGTATCTTGTTATGTTGATGACAAGAGAATGCAGACCATGTTGTGGAAGCTAACCCTAACCCTACACCTAACTCTTAACCAAAATAACTATGCCTTATGATACCTTCATTTTAGAACGCATATTGATCCGCATCAGTTCAGAAATGTTGAGATTCAACATCTCCTTGGTTTACAGAAACGTACAATGCCAAGATTTTATTCTGACTGATTGGGTTGCTTTAACAGTGGAATTTGTGCCGGGACAAGAATTATATTTAAGGACCCCAATTCTCACATCAGGGGCCCTTGTCCCTGTGGTTATAACAGCCTGTTGTAGCCTTTCTTTCAGCCACCTTTTATTTGCTGTAGACCTCTTTGTTATGCAATGCATAACAATCAAGCCTGAATCCTGTCATTTGAGTGTCAAAATGCACTAGGCCGGGGGTGTAATGGAACAGGTCAAGCTCCTTACATCAGTGGTTTCTTTCCAAACCTTTTAGCTCGTGACCCTACTTTTAAATGCATTTTGAGAAGAAATAATGCTGCAACTTGTTCCAAAAGCTTTATACCCTGTATATACCGGTATATAAAATGGCACAATGCAACATACGGTAGCTCTGTTTACACAATGCTGTACCCCCTCCAACTGTATATATGTTCCCCATTTTCAACTGTTTTTATTTTATTTGTGACACTTGCTTTGGCAATGTAAACGTATGTTTTCTCATGCCAATAAAGCTCCTTTGAATTGAATTGACCCAAAAAGAGAATTTAGACGTTTGCCAGGGACCCAAGCTAACGAAAACAGCAGATCAACAAGCTCACAACATGTTGCTTCACGCCGCATTGTGATCTTGTAGATCGGCTATTTTCACGACTTCTTAAACATTTGTTTCTTAATTTATGGAATCTTTGATTTGATTTTTGAAAATATTTTTGAATAATAATAATTAAAAAACTTAATGTAGGAAACAAATCAAAACAAAGGGGCTCATAAAAATGGTACTGTTTGGGAACCAGTGCCTTACATCTCAGCTTCTCATCCAGGGTCCCCCGGGAGGTCACTGACAGGGCCTGGATGAACTCTGAGAACTCGATGCGGCCATCCTGCAGTGTGGCAGAAGGGGACAGCAAGAAAGAAAGACAGAACGTTAGATGGAAAGTGTAAGGGATTGGCACAACGACAAGAACACCTTACTTTGCTGTACTTTTCACCAACTCATTGCTGTTTTCTGCAACAACAAAATAAAATGGGGCCAGACGTTTGCTCCACGTACGTAAGCTGCTATTTCTGCCCCGCACCTGGCTCTCTCCCGAGGCTTAAAGATGTCACCTCTGGTCATTAGTAAGATGGATACTACTGGTTCACGGCAAAGTTAAAGCATGCACGGTTAACCACTGTATATTAGCGGCCAATATGTTTTTCATTGATTATACTGTACATAATAAATGGACTTCAGGGATAACACTATATGGTCAAATCTTTCTGTTCTCGTTTTGTTCTTTCTGGAGCAATTCATAATTTCTAGAATCCAGTTGGATTCCTGAAATCATAGCCTGCAGCATACTACTGAGTCTGGCATGATGTAAGAAATAAATATAAATGTCTGTTGAACACTGAGTAACTGAATACAAAATTAACCAGAAAAATAGTGGTTCAGTACAGAATAGATTAAAATTTCAAACCACCATTGTGATCGATGCTATTTAACAAAATCAACCAAAGCAATCTCTAACTCGTTCAAATGTGATCACAACAGTGCATGAAAAGAAATGCATTTCATGAATTAAATAAACAAAAACATCTTCTGAACCACAAATTGACTCCATCTTAATGGAGGTATGGTCTATTCATTACTTCACATACTGACCATATAGGGCCCAATTTATTCACATAACGAAGGCTGTTCCAGCATCCTGGACATAGGCCTATTAACAGGAATCATAAGGCCTGAGGCAAGCTATGACTCTTGTCTCCGCAGCAACCCCGAATCCTCTGCCAAAGGCCAGGCTGACTATCTTTCAGAGATCTGGCAAGCCAGCCATTGTTAAAGAGACAATGAACTGACAAATTATTGTGACTATAAAAGTCAGAAAAAAGAAAACCTATTACGATAACTGAGTTCTCTGGCCATAGGGTGCCTATCGCTAATGAAGGTCACGGATAAACATCAGGCGGAGGGCTTGTCTGATCTCCCCGACTCAAAATCAATATAATGCCTGTGGAGGGAGTGACAAACCATATGCCGCAGAAAAGGTTTGATTCGGTGGTTCTTGAAGAATAGCCGATCTACAAGCTCACAACGTGGCGTGAAGCGACACACTGTGAGCTTGTAGATCAAGACATATACACCATTCATATTAAATAATAAGCAGCTTAAGAGCTATTTTTAGTGCTTCGACATAAAATCATGAGCCATCAAGTTAAATCGTTGAAGGGAGAGACATCTGTGTTTTTGCAAAAAAAAGTAAGAAAAAATAACACCAACCTGACAGCATACAATTTACAGACATGCAAAGTACAAAGGGCTCAGACAGTACAGTAATTAAGGCAGCACAATGAGTAGCATTTCTATATTTGTTATGAGCAACAAGAGTACCTTCTGGTCCTTTCATTCTGTGAAACCAACCTACAGTTGACCAGAGAGTAGGTGGTCATGTTCTTGCACACTCACATGACCACTTATTAAAAGACCATTAAACTAGAAGAAGTGCTCTTCCGAGCACAGGTCTCCACTCTCCACCAGCCACGTGTCCTGGTGGTGGTATAATAGGCCAATGTAAAAACGGTGGCATGTGTTCTTCACCAATCTTAGGCCTTTCATGGCACCACCATGAGGCTGATTTGAACATTTTGTAGTGTAATTTCTTCCTTGGCCTTTTGCGAATATGCGTGCACAATTTCATTACAATTGCACGCTGTGTTTGATTTGAGGCATTTTGTTTGAAACGGATCAATCCTGCAAAGTTTGGAGGCCAATCTTAGCCAATCAGGATCGAATATTTAATACAGGACAGATCCGTCTTGATCATATGACTGTAGAGATACTGTGTACTGATTGTCTCCACCAGCCGAAGGCATGGGGGAGAGTATGTTTTCCCCTCCGTCCGTCCGTGCGTCCGTGCGTCCGTTACCAGCTAATCTCCGGCGCCGTTGGCCCGGTCGCTGCCAAACTGTGCACACACACTCCCTGGATACCAATTCAGAACCTCTGCCCCAAATATTTCACATGGGCCTGTTCTAGCGCCACCAGGAGGCCGACGTTTGCAAAACTAACTTTTGCCAGTACTCCTACAGATTTTGTCCAAAAATCACGCAAATCAGTAGACAGTATCTCTACAGTCATGTGATAGACATGGATGTGTGAGATTTTCCATATTCCATCCTGATTGGCTAAAACTGGCTTTCAAAGTTTGCAGGATTGGTCAGTTTTGAATAAAATGCCTGAAATCCTGAACGCAGTGTGGGATTTTGGTGAAATTGTGCATGCACATTCCCAATAGGCTGAGGAATAAATGGCAATTAAAAAAAATCAAATCAGCCTCATGGCGCTATAACAGGCCGATACATGTTTTCACCTATAACTCCACCGATTAGTGTCAAACTTTGTATGTGCACTCCCTAGAGGCCAAGGAAAAACCTTTTCCCTGCATTTTTTACATCAGCCTTTTTTTGAACAAAATGCCTCAAATCATCCATGCAGCGCCACATTGCCGTTAAAGGCCAAAGAAGGCACCCTTTTCACATTTAGCGCCACCAGGACCTACCTGACCTGGTGGAGACCTGTGCTCGGAAGAGCACTGCTTCTAGTTTGTGTTGATTTTGGGTAAAATCTGAAGGAGTAATATCCAAAAATGTGTCTTACATAAGTCGGCCTCCAGGTGGCGCTAGAACAGGCCAATGTGAAAAATGTGGGGCAGAGGTTCTGAATTGGCATCCAGGGAGTGCGCTTACAAAGTTTGAAACTGATCGGTGGAGTTATAGGTAAAACCACGAATCGTCCTGTTATAGCGCCACCATGAGGCTGATTTCAAAAATTTGAAGTGGCATTTCTTCCTCGGCCTAGTGGGAACCTGTGTGCGCGATTTCATGTTAATTGCACTCTGCATTTGTGATTTGAGGCATTTTGTGCGAAATGGACCAATCTTACAAACTTTGAAAGCCAATATCAGCCAATCAGGATGGAATATGGACAATCAGACAGATCCGTGTCGATCACATGACTGTAGAGATGCTGTCTACCGATTTGCGTGATTTTTGGACAAAATCTGCAGGAGTAGTGTACATAAATGTGTTTTGCAAACATCGGCCTCATGGTGGCGCTAGAACAGGGCCATTTGAAAAATGTGGGGCAGAGGTTCTGAATTGGAATCCAGGGAGTGTGTGTGCTCATTTTGGCAGCGTCCGGGCCAACAGCGCCGGAGATTAGCTGGTAACAAACTCGGAGGACGGACAGGCGGACGGATGCACGGACAGGGGCGAAAACATACTCTCCCCCTGCCTTCGGCTGGTGGAGACAACTAGAAGCAGTGCTCTTACGAACACAGGTCTCCACCAGGCCATGCGTCCTGGTGGTGCTACTGTATAATAGGCCAATGTAAAAAGGGTGGCATACCGGTATGTTCTTCACCTTAGAGCCTTCATGGCAATCGGACACTGCATGCATGATTTGAAGCACTGTGTTCCAAAAATGTGTTTTGCTAAAGTCTACCTGCTGGTGGCGCTATAACAGGCCAATGTGAAAAAGGTAGCATTTGTTCCTTGACCTAGTGGGAATATGTGTGGCAAATTTCACGGTAATCGCAAGCTGCGTTGATGATTTGAGGCATTTTGTTCAAAAACGTTTTACATAAGTCGGCCCAAAGGTGGCGCTATAAAAGGCTGATGTGAAAAATGCAGGGCAAAGGTTTATCCTTAGCCTCTAGTCTAGGGAGTGTGCTTACAAAGTTTGAAACGGTGGAGTTATAGGTAAAACCACAAATCTGCCTGTTATAGCGCCACCATGAGGCTGATTCAAAAATAATTAAGTGGCATTTCTTCCTCGGCCTAGTGTGTGTGTGCGATTTCATGATAATTGCACTTTGCGTTTGTGATTTGAGGCATTTTGTTCAAAACGGCTCAATCCTACAAACTTTGGAAGCCAATCTTAGCCAATCAGGATGGAATATGCAAAATCGGACAGATCCGTGTCGAACACATGACTATCAAGATACTGACTACCGATTTGTAGGATTTGTGGACAAAATCTGTAAGAGTAGTGCACAGAAATGTGTTTTGCAAACATCGGCCACTAGGTGGCGCTAGAAAAGGCCCATTTGAGAATGTGTGTGCTCACTTTGGCAGCGACCGGGCCAACGGCGACTGAGATTAGGTGCACACAAACTGCGAGGACGCACGGACGGACGCACGGATGCACGGACGGAGGGACGGACACACGGACGGACGAAGGGGAAAACATACTCTCCCCCATGCCTTCGACTGGTGGAGACAATTAACACTAACACTTTAAAGGATACCATTGCTTTTCCTAACTTCCCACATCAAACAACAACCTCATATCTCTTTATATCCGATGGAAGGAAGACCAACTACTCGCTACTTAAATACACATTTTTTTAGGGATGCCCCGATCATTTTTTTTGCTCCCGATCCGATTCCGATCATTTGATTTTGATCTTTTGGCAATGCATCAAAAAAAAAAAAGAAAAAAAGAAAAAGAAAAACACATTCACGATGTCCATTAACACATCTGCCGCCTTACACGTTTATAAACGTTCTATTTTGCCCAGCTATCTACCGCCTTACACGTTACTGTACGTTCTACCGTTTTTGGCCACTGGGGGGCACTGTTCACTAATATATGAGACAGCAATGTGTTCACAGCTCTTTGGGCAGCCTGTGATGCTGATAAAAAATTATAAAAATGTTATTCATGTAATCAGCTTTCTGCACACCTTCTTCAAGATGGCTGCCAAAATGGCCACCATCCACATGCTGTAATTGTTTGTGTGTGTTAATCTAAAAATAGATTTTTCTTGGGGTTGATTATATTTTTCTGCCAACTGCAAGGGGGCAATGGACATCTTCTGAGAGCTTATTTTTTTTCAAAAAATGTTTAATTTTTTTTTTATTTTCATTTAAATTTTTTGTAAAAAGCCGGGCAGTACTAAGATAGATTTTTTTTTAACCCTTGGCAGGCATTGTGTTAAGGTCGTTTTTTAAATTTAAATTACAGTATCCATTCTATCCAACGTGGATATAGCTTCTCGTGTTGCGGCAACCACACTCGTTAAACTGACACAATATGTCCAAATATGGGCATTCCCAGATATGGGCTTAATATTGATGGCATAAAAGTGATTCTATTGTATGGGAATTCCCAGATATGGGCTTAATATGTATGGGCATAAAAGGGATCCTATTAGTGTGGTTGCCCTAACAGGGCATCATCTGGGAACCAGATGTAGAGGTCAGCTCCATATATGGAGATCTAGGTGATGATCCAGTCGTCTCCAGCTCTCCACGTATAGATATCCAGGGTTTGATCTTTGGATGAGGTGATGTCACAACAATGTCATGTCACAATGTCAACAATGTGATGTCACAACAATGTGATGTCACAATGTCAACAATGTGACAACAGCTATAGACTATAGACATTGAGGCGTTACTTAGCCTACTTACTCACTTTTAATTGCGACATATGGATCGACCTATGGATAGATCTTTTTCTCCCGATTCTGATCCAATCACCCCGATCCGATCTCCAATCACCCGATGCGATCGGGACATCCCTAATTTCATAATATTTTTATTAAATACAATTTAATGTAGAACATAATGTAAAACAGGGCAAAAACCTTATTTTCATCAAACACGTTGAAGACGAAGGAAGCAAATTTAGTTGGATCTCCAAAGGGGAAGAACTGTTTATAGATCTTCTGGAAGCCCATGGCATCTAGCTGCCCACTTGGACAGTCCTTGATGAAGCCTTTGTACCTGAGAGGAAAAAAGAAGGAAACATAAGGAATTCATAACAAATCTTTTATAATGCTAGGAGTACAAAGAACTAGAGTGAAACTGGAGATTCGTTAAATTATTAATGACTTAGACTACAGCTTGTTTGTAGCTTGTACAAGCATTACTGATCCATTTTGATATAGCATGCCAGATCAAAAACGTACAGCACAAATCTATTTGTCAGGTTAGAAGATAAGACGAACACGCTAATCCAATAGTGGGAGCAGAGAGTGTTTAAATCTAATCAAATTACACTCCAGTCTTCTCTTGATATAGCTGTAATATGCATAACTGATAGATAGGCCTATGAGCTTCCTACAGCCCCTGGAGATGGCCTATCTAGAGAGTGACTTAACATCTCAGTTCTGTCTAAATATAGAAGCATTTCATAAGCAATTTCAAGCACAGTCACTCAAAGGTAGGCAATTTCCTCGTACGGCTCAATACAGAAACACTGCATTAGCGGTGGTCCAGGGAAAAGGGAAGAAGGTGTCGAGAGAAATAGAGAATGTGGATTTGGAGGAGATGGAGGAAATTGACAGAGATATAATAATAACCTGTCTAGTAAAAATAAAAAGAAGGGGGAAAAAAACAGCCTCCTCATCAATGTAATGGTAAGTTCAAACGGTTAGCTTTACTTGCTCATCTGTGATTGAGTCAAGGCGGTCCAGAATGAGGCTAGGCTGTAATTAAGGCCAGAGAGAGAGAGAGAGAGAGAGAGAGAGAGAGAGAGAGAGAGAGAGACAGAGGAGTCTAATGGAGAATGACGCCCAGGATAGATCTCTTCCCTCTTACGGTCTAGCTGGCTCCTCACTATAAAACTCTTTACTTTTAATCTGCCTGGTAGATAATGAAGGCAGATCCATGCAAAGAGACGGAGAAAAGCTCGGTGGAACAGCTGGGAAAAGGCAGTTCAGCAAGGAGAGAAGGGAACCATGTAATTTTCATTGTCTGATGATATACCGAGAAATTAACGCTTTGGCTGGGACTACATGGAATGAATTGGTATTCAAATTGCAGGATGCACAGTGGATAGTATACTATAATCCAAACATGACCTATTTGACCTGATTATTTGTCTCCCTGTCTCTGTTTCTAAATGTCCCCTGAATGAAGAATGGTGTTTCATGTCTGTAATGGAGTTGTCAGTCTCCCACTCTGGAGACCTCGATTAAAGGGAAACAGGGGGAAGGTATCAGCAAGGGCGAGCTCCCAGAGTGTCCACGACCGCAGACGCGTCCTCCCCCCACACCCCCGCCGTTGTGCTCAAACTCGTTGGGAAAAACGTGCACGCGGCATCTCACCAGCGTCGCACCGTCTTTCCGTGAGAACGCCAGGACGGGAGGACGGAGCGGTTAGCATCACCAGCGTCGCTCCGTCCTCCCGTGAGGACGACGGGCGTCCTCAGGGGAAGACTGTGCGTCGTCAGGTTAGCATGTCACCAGCGTTAGTTTTACTGAGGTTAGGGTTAGGTTTAGGCATAGTTTTACTGAGGTTAGTGTTAGGGACCGGGGTTAGGTTTAGGCATAGTTTTACTGAGGTTAGGGTTAGGGACCGGGTTAGGTTTAGGCATAGTTATACTGAGGTTAGGGTCAGGGTTAAGGTTAGGTTTTGGTGGCAGGTCCTCCCGTACGGGATGTTAAACTGGCAGTCGCCACTGTGTACAAGTCCGCGGAGTATAGCGTATCGTCCACAGAAAGGCCGCGTCTAAATCCACGTTCCGTCCGCGGATAGGGCACGTCTGATTCGCGTTCCGTCCGTGAATAGGGCGCGTCTCGCCCTTCCTCGAAGGTATTGTCAGTGTCACTGTCCCTCTTCGGACACAACTGCAATCTGAATGAATGAATAAAATCAATAAATCATAGCATCTGCCACCTAGTTGAGTAAAATGCGGATGACAGTGATTTTGCTACTAGCCATTTAATGAATGCGAAAACTCTCTACACTGACACTTGCTAAAATCAAATACCCACATTAATCCCCATTTCCCACCGTTAATCTCCTGCATTAGACAGGCCTGCTGGGTGCAAGAATTAGTGCCTGCATTTTAAAGTATTTCTGTGATACTGTTTAACCTGTTTCTTTTATCCAACCCCTTAATTGGCAGACTACAGACAAAGATCTGTAACGCTAATTAAGAGAACATGTAATATACGTATGAAGTAAAACATATGGTACACTAAGTAACACATTTTGTGTGATCTCAATGTAAGAAAGATACACAGTGGGCATGTACAGTATCATTATTCATTAGGGAGCCAGCATAAAGATAACATATTTATTACTGGCGATGGCTTCTATTACTTGGCAACTAATGTGGTTGTTGTTGCTAAAGTGTTGTGCAGGACATTTTCCTCTGGCTGTCAAGTTGGCAGAAACATCACAGTGCCATGGCATTCTGTTAGTAATTCCAGGTGGGTCCCAAGCATACTAATGATGTTCTCTTAGAAGAGAATTCAGGGGCGTCAATTGGGTATGGCAGGGGTATGCAGCTACCATACCCTGGGTCCAGGGGGGAAAATAAACGTTACTTTTAAATATAAATCCATGAATGTCTCTTTGTCTATCTGTGCTGGTTATTATGTTGTTAAATTACAGTAAAATAACTACAAATGCAACATTTAACAAAATGGTTACTTTAACAAGGTATTATAACTAGTAAGACACCTGAGGGTGGAATGCGACCTCAGGGTGACATGCGACCTCGCCCTAAAGGGCGAGTTCGCGCCAATTTTTGACTATCTGGCCAACCACAGCATTTCTCTGACGATTCTAGTTGTTGTCATTCTGGGGGGAGTTTGTTCATGTTTTTGTGAGGGTATCAACCCTAGGAGATACGGGGAGAACATGCAAACTCCACACAGAAAGGCCCTATCGCCAACCCCACCTAGGGTGTGAGCGATAGGGCCTAAACATGGAGATGTGGAGAACACTATATATGGAGATAGTCCAGTCCATCATGTCATATGGGACTACCGTCATAGACAGTAGCCATTGTTAGGCCGGAGTCAATGGCTGTCTGTCTGACTGTCTGTACAGGAAGTGATGTCACATGACATACTTTTTATGCCCATATACGAGTCATTCTGTACCACATCTCCATGTTTAGGCCAAACAGGTTCGCTCCATTTCTCCATGTATAGGTGCAAATGTGCAACGTCGAGCTTGACAAGGAGGATACCACACATTGTACCTCATCCACCCTTTCTTCTCTCTCCTTTTGGTATCTTTATCCTCCTCCTCCTTTTTTTGAGCGGTGCTAACCGCTCCTATAGACCGCTTTTTTACCAAAACTATGATGTCACAAACGATGATGACATGAGTTCGCTAGACCAATGAAACACTTCGATTCTGTTGATCTGTCCATGATGTCATAGTCACAGAGGCACTCGATTGGTTCACCCTGATTTAGAACGCGTTTAGGCTGCGTAAAATACGTCATAACGCGTTTAGGCCGCGTAAAATACGTCATAAAAAATTATTGAGCGGTGCTAACCTTGAATTTCAAAATTATATTAGCTGAATATCACTTATAAGCGATAAAATAACCACACTTTTAGACAGACAGACTGTGGAAAATCTTACAGGTTATAAATGATAGGCAGGTAATACAAGTTTAAAATACAAATGAACAGACTTTTGAAAAACTAAAATATTCATCTTCTGGCCTCTTCTCGCCTCTCTGGAGGCCTCTCTGGAGGTAAATAAGGTCACTTATCATTACACTATGACACTCTTACAAGCTACAATCCGTAGCTTGGTCAACTAACTGATGAGAAATGACAAAAAAGACTTATATAGTCTGAGCAGACCTCTAGACTGACATCATACACAACAAAAAGAATATTGCCATGCATGCCTATCAACACTGATTTGCGCAGGAATTAGTTTGCACCGCTCACTTCGCACTGGTGCGATTTTTTCTTTTTTATTCTTCTCTTTTTTTCACAGCCGCCCCCATATTTAATTTAGAAAATATATATTAAATTCTAAGAACGTTTCGAGTACCAGTTTGATACAAGAGCGAATAAGCGCTACACTTCTGGAATCCTGTGCGTCGACTTAAAGTCGGATCCAGGCCTAATAACTTTATCTAGCCGCCCCGTTGCCACCTCCTTGTTACATTTTCTTTTCTGAGACACATTGTACCTCATCCACCCTTTCTTCTCTCTCCTTTTGGTATCTTTATCCTCCTCCTCCTTTTTTTGTCTTTCTTAGTCTTGTGTATCCTTCTCTTTTGGCTACTGTCTATGACGGTAGTCCCATATGACATGATGGACTGAACTATCTCCATATATAGTGTTATCCACATTTCGTGTAGCCGCCCCGTACAGGAAGTGATGTCACAACTCGCTGACATCACACTGACATCACTCCCGTACAGAAGGAAGGTTACAGAAGGAAGGTTACGGAAGGAAGGAAGGAAGGAAGGAAGGAAGGTCACTCAAGCGACACAGTTTTTCAGACTATATGCGACCTTCGGTCGCAATTATATTTCTCCCCATCTTGACAAAATGGTATATTCCCAGGTTCCGCAGGTCAGCTGCACAGGTGCAATTCATTATTGTTCATTGTGGCACGTTTACTAACATGCCAAGTTTAGCTGCACTTGAACAATCATTCCAGGCTGCCATATCCAGCCCAAGAAACCGTAGAAACGGGGGGGGAAATAGAATGTACTTCTTAAAATAAATGTATCATGCATGTTGCTAAGGTATGGCAACATGACTGGTGTCTTGCGCGCGCGTGCAAGACACCAGTCATGTTGCCATACCTTAGCTTTTTCTGAACTGACGCCACTGAGAGAATTAGAATGGAGCACCAATATAATGCGCAACACGGGCGTTCATCTAAGTATGCTAATTCATCTATATCTATGCCTCTAATTGCACACCATCTGGTATTTCTCCTGGTGTAATGTCATCTCATCCCTCACACTCGGACATGCAGCGTGATTGCCGCAGACCTTCTAGTACAGAACAAAGCTCTGTGGCGACTGGCGAGACAAAATCACTTTAAACCCAATTTATACGCTATTTGTGTCTGCGTACTGTAAGAAAAAATGGTCTGAGTGTTAAAAATGGATCCCAAATGGATCCTTACGTTTCTCAGAGTGAGGCTGTAGTCAGACCTGCTCGTAGCCCAGTGTGTGTAGGCTGACTCAGGCTGCTGCTATGTGACTGTGAGCAGGGGCGTCACAAGGGGGGGAAAAGTGGGACTGAGTTACTAGGGCCCAAGGTGGAGGGGCCTTAATTATTTTATACTTTAGCTATTGAAAAACAGCAGATATACAAGCTCACAGCGCGGCACCGAGTGCCGCGCTGCGAGCTTGTAGATCTGCTATTTTTGAAAAGTCGTGAAAATGGGTGTAAAATCTTTGAATATATGTATTTTTTAAGCGAACATTTGTAATTCAAATTTTGCTTCTGGAGGGGTCCTTGGAATGAAATATTTTTAGATGGGGGTCCGTAGCCAAATATATATCATTTTGGGGGTCCTTCACATGAAAAGGTTTGAGCACCACTGACATAGGAACATAGTTAAAAAATATTTTTTTTAAATATTCAGCTTGTATATCTGCTATTTTTCAATAGTTAGAGCACAAAATAATGCGTAATAATGCGTTCCCAGTTCCCCCTATGAAGAACATTCATGGGGGGCCCACAGTGAAACGTTGTACCCAGGGCCCAGAATTGGGTGTGACACCCCTGAGTGTGAGTGTGAATGTGCCGTGGCTCCTTCCTTCCCTCCTAAGTGAGGCCATGAACAGTAGCAACCAGCTCGCTCGTGAGGCGTCGCTATCCTTTCATGCATGCAGAGTCAGGTCACGATTAAAGCTAAGCCAAGGCTGGAGCCAGGGACGTGCTGGCCATTGGGAAAAGCGGGACAACTCCCGAACGGCTGGTTCATTCCCAGGCCGGTCCAGGCCGGCCATTAGGAAAAATAAATTAAAAAAAATTCGGCTTTGTTCCATTTTGGGGGCTGGGCGGCCAACAAAGTAAATCGTCACTGTCGGGCAGAAACCTTGTATCTCCAAGTTTCAAATTTGTAATTTTTTTTCGCAAAGCAAAGCCCTGCTTCATCATACAAGGCCGTTGCACAAAAGTAGTGAAAACAGCAGATCTACAAGCACTTGTTGATTGGCTGTTTTCACTAGTTTAAATCATTTTTTAAATGATAAATACAAAACAAACGGTTTTGGACATACAAGGTTTCCACCCGACAACAACGAAATATAACTCATGTAATTGGCCCACTGGCTTGTCACTTGTCATGATCTGAAATGGCAAATCTTTGAGTAGCAGCAGCGCTATAGAGAGAGATCTCTCGCTATAGAGAGAGATCTCTCTCTATAGTGCGCAATGAGGGCCTCTCCAACTCTTTTTCCCGGGCTGAATCGGGGGCCCAGCACGTCCCTGGCTGGAGCACTGAAGTGTGCTCTTCGTTTAAGCTTGGGTCATCATCATAATGGTGATGAAACGTCTCTTGGCCCCGTGCCTCTCGCTGTGTGTAACTGCGCCTGTGCTTACCGTGCAAAAATGTATGTGCAGAGCAGCATACCTCAACTGTTAATGAGTCTCATCAACCCGTGACCCCACTGTTCTGCCACTTGCCCCCGGGCCAGAGGTTTTGCTGTTAATTTAATATGTAGAATCTTGACATGTTACAATAAGTATACTGTGGCTCTGTTGGGAGGAAACCTTGTATGTACAAAACCGTTGTGACTTTTCAGTAATAGTAATAACCTGTGTTCCAATAGATCGTTCGAATGTGGTTATTATTTACTCACATTTACAAAGAAAAAGAAAAAAAAAACATAAAAAACGCAAAATACATGAAATATGGATATACAAGGTTTCTGCCTGAAAGTGACGTTAATTTTATAATAGGTACAGGGTAAGCACAAAAGCAGAGAAGAAAGTGCTGTCTTCTGCTCATTGATTAGGCCATACACAGATGAATGGACACCATGTAGGTATTTCACAGTTAGTTACACACATCAACAACCTTATGGAGCCTCTGTCGCCATGGAGTTAAGTGGCTAAAAGAAAAATGGCCGGGGCCCTGCATGCTGCAAACTGAGCAAAAAGGTTGTTGATGAATGCATCATGGAAGTGCTACTACTGCATCAGTGTTATCAGGCTTCAAGGTCACTCAGTCTTGGTATCATCAAGGCTTCGAAGTCACTCTATTTTCAGAAGATGTCTTGTCTTCGATGTGTGGGAGAAAACAGCTGGCTTCAAATAAACTATCTAAGCCCCTTTTCCACTGGCCCAACACCACACCACTCCACACCACACTGCCCACTTGTGCCAGGTTTTCCACTACAAGGACCTGGGTAGAGTGGTGTGAAAGTGGTACTAAACGTGGTACTAAAAAGTATCCAATCTAGAGTAGGTCTGAGCTAGGCCAAACAGAGCCAAACACTTCATAATGACTGATCACTCATTGAAGGGGAACACACACTGGACGCGGAGGCGACGCGGAGGCGACGCGGAAGCGGCGCGGCAAAACATACAGCCCCATTATTTTCAATGAACTAACCCACACCAGCGGCGTCAGACGCGCGCAGCCGCGGGTCTGCCGCCTCGCCTCGCCTGCCGCGCCGATACGCCACTGTTCTATTTTTCCAGCGTTGCCGTGCGGTGAACATGTTCTCCCATGGTTCTCCCCACCGGAGGAAATGGATGTGCTGACAGTGCTGTGTGGCAGCACGCCGCATCCAGTTGGGGTTACCGCGCGGCACTTCACGTGCGTCGCGACGCTGCGCAGCCGCCCGCGTCCAGTGTGTGCTCCCCTTGACTTTTCATTTAGACCACCAGGATATAGTAATACATGATAATAGATTCTATTGTTGTTATAACCACTATTATAATCTATTATAGTGTATTATAATTATCATAGTAATACATTAATACTTTATAGTGTGTTATAATCACAGTTATAATCCATTATAGTGTATTATAATTTAGGATAGTTGTAATACAAATTTATATTGTATTATAATCACAGTTAAAAGGGTCAATTTGTTTCTTACCGATAGGGGTACTTTTGTGTAATGGAAAAAAGTAGATATTTTTATTTGGTGTGGTGTGGTGTGGTGTGGTGTAATGTGGTGTGGTGCTAAAGCTGCAGTCGAAAAGGGGCTAAAAACACTTAAAATATTTCATCCTTGGGGTGGTACAGCACTGACCATATTCCTACTTGTTAGTCGCAAGGACCAGTCGCAAGGACCAGAGTTCCAATCAAACTCCCATTATGTCTTGCCTGTCTCTCTACACTCTCTTCTCTAAATAAAGCATAAAATGCCCCAAAAAGAAAATAAGTAAGTAAATCATGAGCAACAAATTATCAAAGTGAATAGTCAAGTGGGCCAACTTAAGACCCAGGCTCCTCCAGATCTTTTGCCAGAGAAGACATCTCAGCATACAGCTCACTTCACCTCACTACTGTTCAGGCAAAGGGAGGAATGGATGAATGCGGTAATGGAGGAAATCATCATAAAAAATGTATGCTTACCACTGTTGTACTTCTTTCTCTGTAACTGCAAGAGAAATGAAGAGTGACATTAGCTTTGACAGGAAAACTTTGGGTGGCCTAGAACAAAATGTTGCTTGCTATTGTTAGAAGCAACAGTAACAGCCAAGTAGTCAGATCGTTGATCATCTTGGCCTAATCCTTTCTCACAGCTACCATCATCTTTTAAAGTGAACCAAAAAAAAAAATGAATCTGTGTTATGAGACGCGGGAAAAAGTACTGTCAAACTCAAAATGCAAACTTGTCAAATTCACACCTTGCTCATTAACTCCGATTGATGCTTAGTGGCGTTGGTGTCGCACAGCAAAAATATTATAGATCTACATAAAATACTATACATGTATAACTCGGGCTTCACATGATAATCACATGGCTCTTAGTTTACAGGTAGAGCAATAGACAAGGGACAACTTCTGATATTTACATACTAGTCAATATCTAAACAACAATGACTTTTTGACTCTTGTCATTTATTAAAAAAAATACTTAAAAGGAGAACTTTTGAAAAGGTGACCCTATAGGTAGCAGAATGGAAATGTGACAGTGATACAATCACCAGTGGAGGAAGCCGCTCGATGTGATATATTTGCAATGCTATGTATGTCTCTACTGTAAAAGGTAAAAAAATTATGAATATGAATATGTTTATTAATGATATACTGTAACAAGTATCATTGTATTTGTTTATAGTAGTAGTTAGTTTGGGTGAGTTTGCCAGGGTGGACCTATTTCACTCCATAAAACTCAAAGCTCAAATTGAATGTGTATTGAAGGGCAGATTTAGCTGTTCAAACACCTTTTCCCAACATTTATAAAATGTTTTCTTGTTTATGAGTGCAGATAAATTCTCCCACACCCCACGCCCCACAGGTCGTATTGGGGGTGGGACAGGTTTTCTAACCTCCCCCAAATGGAATGTCCGTATCTCCTCTCTCACCTTTCTCTATCCACATTCGAATGACATGCTATTTCAATAACGCAACCGGCTCCTCTTATCATCATTGTTCTCTATGGCCCCCCAGGGACCCTTGGGAATTCTCTGGAAGAACTTGACTCTCTGATCAGCACATTTCCGGAGGATGGAAGACCCCTCATTCTACGGACTGCAGAGAAGTGTCTGCCTGTTACATCCCTTCTGTCTTCATTTGGCCTATCCCTGTCCCCTTCCCCTCCCACCCACAAAGCGGGTAATGTACTGGACCTTGTGTTCAGAGCCTGCTCTCCCTCTAATCTCTCTGCTACCCCTCTAAAATACTCCGACCACTAACCTTCTCCCTCTCCCTCCATACCCTCATACCTAAACCTTCTCACCCTCTGACCGTCACCACTTGACGCAAACTGAAAACTCTATCCTTCCTCTCTCTCCTCATCCATTCTCTCTTCTCTTCCCACCTCCGATGCCCACCCGACACTGCAACATCGTCCTTTCTCTCCTCTATCTCCTTTGCGTTTGACCATCACTGCCCTCTCTCTTCCAGGCCAGCACGCCCAAGTCCGCTGGCCCCCTGGCTATCTGAAACCCTCAGAACTGAGCGAACACCTCTCAGGGTTGCAGAAAGGAAGTGGCGCTAGATGAAGCAACGAGACGACCTCTCCCAATTTCACTCTCTCCTTTCTATCTTCTCCCTCTCTCTATCCACTGCAAAATCCTCTTACTACCACACCAAGATCCAATCCTGTACCTCTAACCCAAGGAAGCTCTTTTCCACATTCTCCACCCTCCTTAAACCCCCCCCCCCCACAACCTCCTAACCTGGAGTCCCCCAGGGATCTGTACTTGTACTTTCCCTGTACACAAAATCCCTTGGTGCTGTCATCTATGCTCACAATCACTACTACTGTAGCTCTCTCCTCACTGGCCTCCCGGCATGTGCACTTAAGCCTCTCCAACTGATCCAAAATGCAGCAGCACCATTGGTCTTCAACCAGCCAAAATTCTCACCTCCATACCTCCAAAGCCTGCATCAACTCCTACAACCCCACCCATTCACTCAGATCAGCTAACACGGGGATGCTGACAGAACCCTTGCTAAAAACCCCAGGACAAAAATCCACTCGTCCTAGACAATTCGCCCTCCTGGCCCCCAAACTGTGGAATAAACTCCCTGTCGCACTTAGAACTACAGACTCACTCCAATAGCTTCCGCCGTGGCCTGAAGACTCACCTCTTCAGACACCACCTAAGCCCATAGCACTTACCGTAGCATTCGCCTACCCTCAATGATCATACATGAAAGCTAGATAGCATTTTTAGGTTTTACATAAGGTTTTTTTACTGATTAGGTGCTTGGTCTATCTACATTTCTTTTTCTCTTTAGGGATGCACCGATATATCGGCCACACATCGGTATTGGCCGATGTTTGCCATTATCGGTCAATATCGGTATCGGCAAATAAAGCTGACATGGTGGCAGTAGCCGATGGCAGTAGCCGATATTTATCTGTTGTTGATAAGCATACATTTTGCGCTGGCTGTGTTGGTGTGTTGGTTATCTGCAGTCTACCAAGAGAGTATATTCTGAACAGTTATTTCTTATTGTTGATTTATTTGTTTCCCTGACCCAAAAGGGGGAAAAAAACACCAAAACCGAAATAAAATAATATCGGTATCAGTATCGGCTATCGGCTAAATTGTTATTTTAAACATCGGTATCGGCCAAGAATTTCCATATCGGTGCATCCCTAATTACCTTGCTTATTGTAAATCACTCTGGATTAAGAGCGTCTGCTAAATGCCTGAATTGTAATTGTAAATTGTAGTCCCATTGATCCTAGAAGCACCAACCACACGTTTTTAACTCAAATATTGTACCTCCACTGAGCACCTAGTTACTCTCTCTTATACAGTATCTGTTAACCTGCCTTTAATAAATTATCCAAGCAGTAGTAGTCAGGACAACTGAAAACAACATGCAAGGAAATAGAAAAGACAAATAATGTGGAAGAAGGAATGAAGGTCAGGCAATAGATTAATAAGGGAGCCGGATGTGTTATGCCCACACATTTTCATCTTCCAGTAACTAATCAAGCAATCCCTTCCGGGTTCCCCCCTGACTCTTAACTCTCTTTCTCAAGTAACCAAAAGCAATTTCACTCCTCTCAACCCCTGGGCATACAGCTAAAAACAAGCGCTGGAAATCAATGGCATTGGTTTAACCTGGTGGTCCGATGGGAGAGGCAGTCTGAATATAAGCTGCTCGGATAAAGGACCTCTATTACCACCTATGTTGATCATGATTACAGAACCAAGAACCAAGTCACCTTATGCCCGCCAATCTACTCTAGCCCAGTGGTTCTCAACCTGGGGGTCGGGACCCCCAGGGGGGTCCCCAAATTATTTTGGGGGGTCCCCAGATGATTAACTTAAATTACCAGCCAAATTTAAATATGAATGTGCGCTTATAACGCCAGGAAATAGCTATATTTTATCATCATGATCACATTATTTTCAAAGCCAGGTTGATATACCATACCACAAGATTCACAAGATTCAAGGATGGGACGATGACATCGCTCCCCATTGACATTGAATGGGAGACCCGCGGGCCGCCATCTGAGCTCAATACTGTTCAATTCGTGCTTGATCGTCTAAAACCACCATCGGTATGGGCACCGGAACGTATACAGATGCCACACAGAAAGTTTCCGAATCAAAATCCGACCTAGTGAAGCTGCGTAAGGGTCGGATGGTTTGCATTGAGCCTAGCAGCTAGCAGAGGCTAATATAAACAGGAAGACCTGGTTTAAAGGTGACGTCATAATCGTATCCTTTTTTTTCACGGTTCACGTGTTGATACCATCCGAAGCTAAGCTAACCATTTCGCTCCGTCTATTAACCCAAATAAAAGCTTAAACAATGCTTTTATATAAAAGTCGATTAAAGTCGCTTGGCAGGGAAGTCCATAGTGAGATAGTTGATCTGAAAGTCGACCGGCGCTAACTGAGTTAATGTGCAACATTGTTTTCTCACTCAACCGTAAACAAACCAGCGTAACGTTTAAGTGTAGGGTATCTGCACATTCTAATGAGGACTTTTAAATACCTCTAAAATTACAAATTAAACATTGGCCAAATTGTCAAATATGAGAGGCAGAAATTGTGAAAATGGCAGAAATTGTGAAAATAGTCAATCTACATGCTCACAAGCATGTAGATCTGCTATTCTCACAATAGAACCGTATAATGGCTCAACTCTTTCTCACATAGTAATGGCTCAACTCTTATAGTGCTCGTCAGTGTGGGGGGGTCACCACACCAGTTAAAATATGATTCTTTTGGGGGTCGCGGCCTGAAAAGGTTGAGAACCACTGCTGTAGCCTGACGTGGGCTGAAATCCCAGTCAATGGGTTAGCGGAGGATCTAACTCATGAATCTGGATTCTGGAACAAAAATCGAAAACTGCAGGTCTAGTCAACTCTATAGTTCTTTTATTCATTGCTTGTGCATTTTATTCTCTTATTTTATTTATTATTGCATTCATGTGTCCTTTTAAATTGTGTTTATTTTGCACGTCTCAATGCTCTTAATGTCTTAATGCTAAATGTTTTGCATAAACTAGCAAATTGAATTGCCTAGTTGTTGAAATGTGCTACCGGTATATGCAAATAAACTTGCATTGCCTTGCTTAATGCAGTGGGGAGCAGAAGAATACAGAGGCTATCAATAAGGTAGCCAGGTCAGGTATACAGGACATACATTCTGGCCTCAATTTGCTTTGCTCAGCGTTTCAACCAGGACGCCCATCATGTGACCCATTCCTAGGCAGTACTGTAAATGCCAGCCAGGGTCAATCTCACGACTGACAGCCAAGGCAAGCAACCATTAAATTGGCCTAAAAAGTCAATGCAGTCAAAAAATGGAGGCAATTCACCAAAGCTAAAACAATTTCATCAGAACATATTACATAACTCAGAGGCAATGGTCGGTAATGTAATCAGCCTATGCAGGAAAGAACAGTGCCCACTCCCTGCCTGCTGGCCCTAGTAGGGTATAGCTATGATCTACAATGCTCCAACTTGCATTCTGTCACTACTGAGACCTTCTATATATGGATCTGACAACTTACAAGAGATTTTTACTTAGTTATAAAATAGCCGAGCTTGAAGATCTGCTAATTTTGGCGCACGCCATGGCATGCAACTAAGCATAAATCAGACTTTGCATTGCCACTCCAATAGCCGAGCTTGAAGATCTGCTAATTTTGGCGCACGCCATGGCATGCAACTAAGCATAAATCAGACTTTGCATTGCCACTCCAATACATAAACCTACTCTACACCCCGTGGTCAGTTTAATAGCACGGTTGGTCTTTCCATGCGATTCAAGACTACTAATTTGGTACACAATTTTTTAGTTGAGGTAGTCTAGCTTCAAGCACAAGTACTGTAATATATATATATAGATAAAAAAAATCTACTTTGCTTTCACTGGGAGCATGAAAACATTAGCTAATCTAAGTCTCAGCTTTGGTTTGTTTCCGAGTAGGCAAAGGTAACCGTTGCCATGGTTCATAACCAAACTAATAATGATTAGCTCATAAGGGTGTTTCAGCATTTCCAAAACTTCCACAAGAGGAGGGAATAGATAAGAAATAGCCAGTAGAGAAAGTTAAATCAACCTACCTACCCACAATGTTGAGAGGAATAGCAGCCCCCCCCCCCCCCCCCCCCCCCCCCAGGGAGCATTAATTACTGGGGACATTTTAACTTTTATTTTCTTGCCACTGAGAACTCAACACAAATGGCTAAGCTTTTACGAAGTCCCGACTCCCCACTCTCTCTGTCGACAATCAAACAGAAACAGTAGACAACGTGAAAGAAAGAGTCAATGGGATACAAGGGAGAATTTGAAATGATAAAGGTTCACGGTCAAACCAGACCAGAGCAAGGTAGACTGACCAATGATCATGCTGTCAGGGGAATCTCGGTGTCTCTCTAAGCAATGCTAACCAGATAACATCCTAATGATACTATTCCATTCCCTGCTCAAAGAGGGTAATTAGGAGATAAAGGCAGAGATATGGGTAAAAGGAAGAGAGAGAGAAAAGGAAGAGAGAAGGATAGACAGAGAGAGAGATGCAGCCAGGCATGACCAAAGAGATGAGAGAAAGAAAGAGCAAGAAAAGGATAGTAGCAAACACCCCATCTCAGCACGAAGCCCAATCTTTCTCCACAGTAATTTCCTGCCACAACAGCCTTCCTTCGTTTGTACCACGGAGACCCACCATGCAAAGAACACTGTTATTAAGCAGCCGTTGGCTGTCAACTCCCACCCAGCACCTGCACACTGCAGCACAATAACAAGCAACGGGAATAACAAAATAACAGATTCATATATATTATTTATTTATTGCTCATGTCTGAACAATGGTCACAAAAAGTATTTGTATCTGACTCATTACCATGTATATTGAAAGGAACAACAGGCCAGATAATGGCAGAATTGGCCTATTCTTAACACTGTCATTTTGGAGTGCTGTAATGCCTCAAGTGAGACAACCCACTTTGTAATCTGAATGATTCTCTCTCTTTCTCACATCATCCCTATCATTCTCCAGACTATGCTGTACAACTAAACATATTATGCCATAATGTATTCTTGAAAAAAATATGTGAAAATAGTACTGCTTTTTATCATTTAAGCTGCAAGCGTAACTAATGATGCAAAGGCTTCAGACAGTGTCTCCATATTCATCACTTGATTCACTTCAGCATGATTTAAAAAACTTTCGCTAAACCCAAAACAATCAAAATCAAAGTGATTTTTTATATCTGCAGAGCCAGCTTATTCCCTGCTGACAATTATAGCATTAGTCTGCAAATAATGATTCTGCAGACATTGCATGAATTGGCTTAGAATCTCTCAATACAATTCATGCCTGCAGTCAGGCCTTCACACCTGTGAGAAGTACAACTGGCAGAATGTAGTCTAATTTGGAAAATGTAACATAACATGTTATACTACGCAATACTGGCACAGTACGTTTGACGACCAAAAAATAAACCTTCTTGATTCTATGTGACACTCAAAACAGGGGACATGGTGATAGCTGTGTTTGCTTCCTTGACATTGCCTGGTTTAAAGGAGTAGTTCAACCCCAAAATGACTTTTTTTTCTATTGATTACTCATGCCATGGAGAGTAGAGCTCAATAATATGTTTTGGTTTTTGTCACATTCCTAAGACAAAAATTTGATTCGAGTAAATTTACCCCCATTGATTCCGGATGGGGACCCGTTTCGAAACGGGTCCCCATCCGGAACGAATGGGGGTAAATTTATTGTTATCACATTTTTGTCGTAGGAATGCGACAAAAAACTAAAAATATTATTGAACTCTACTCTCCATGGCATGAGTAATCAATAGAAAAAAAGTCATTTTGGGGGTGAACTACTCCTTAAACTTGTAAGTTTAAATTGCACTGCATTGACTAATAGCTCAACAAGGAAAGGACAGGAAGTTTAAATTGCACTGCATTGACTAATAGCTCAACAAGGAAAGGACAGGAAGCTACTCACAGTAGGTTTTCCTTGTCAGCTCCTCCACCACCTCGGGTTTGAGCTTGCTGTTTGATTTTCCCATTGTCACCTCTCCTCCACGCCTCCGGCTCCACCGTGGCACACAGCACACTTACTACCTCCACTCCAGTCTGATGCTCTGCCAAACACATACAAAAATGTGGGCCAGTTTAGGCGCAACGACAGGAGCGAAACAAGTGAAACGCCTTTCTTTCTGCTTTGGTAGCAAAAAAAAAAGAAACTCCCACTCAACCTAGATAAGTCTAGTGTAGTCAGTGTAGTCCACTGTGGATGTAGCCATGGTGTTATAAAAGATTTCAGCCCTGACACCCCAGAGAGTCAAGTTAAACCCCAGGGGCTCTAAAGAAGTGACAGCAAGTTGTTGAGCCTATAAGTGTCGAGTGCCTGTCTTGTGTCTTCTCCTGCCTCTCCTTCCTTCACAAGCCATCCATGGGCGAGAGAAGCGTTGAGATGCGTTGCTATATACCTTCGTGCCTGGTTACAGGAGTCACTCTGTCGCTGGGCTCTGCGCGCTCACAGTTATTACAGTCCTTCTCTGTTCTGCTCAGCCCCCCCCCCCCCCCCCCCCCCTCCAACACACACTCACACACGATCTCTCTCTCCCACCCACCACTGTCTCCTTTGCTCTGGCGAACTTACTGTATAAGTGAATCCTCCCTGTAGACAGCTGAGATAAGGAGGTGTGTACACTCACTGACATAATGAACAGAGGCACGCTTATTCCCGGAATACCGTCGGATGCAATACTTTACAGAAACAACAAATAAAGAACATTAAAAAGGGGTTTAAAGGTATGGGAAGACTAAATGAAAAAATGTAACATCTGTACATTTTGAAATGCAAATTGAAAGAGTGAAAAATAGATCTGGTCTAGCTCTTAAAATAAGCATGTGAGCTGTCTCCTCCTCAGCTTGTGGGCAGAAGGATTTAAAGGTTGACAGTTCTCTTTTCTCCTCCATTCTGACTCATAATTCTCCCTCCTTCCTGGCCTCACGGCAGAACAGTATGATGATTTCCTCCTCTCTGTCACAGCAGACAGGAGATGAGGGATAATGGAATTTCTTTGTGTCGCAGGTCTGCCTTCTGCATGCCTGGATGCCCAACCACAGCAACTGTCTAAGAAAACCTGTAAGAAAATTATGTACTACTACTAGAGACACCTTCACAGAGAACATCTGCCGTTCTTTCTTGTTCAAGGCTGATAATCAGCAACTTGTATTTTATCAATCTTGTGGTACGCCTTGGTATAATTCAATATGATAGTCAAAGACACACATGGGTGCTGGATCCAGAGACTGAAAGTGGACTTTCTGTCTATCAGAAGTCTTATACTGTAGGAAGAGCTTGTGTAGCTCAAAACCTTTGCAAATTTGAAATTATTTTAACATTGCATATTTGCTGTCTAGACTGTATAGCTGTGTAAATGTAGCTTTAAACATTGCATATGTATCTGTTTTTATAAGTGCCATGCTGTGCCTTCTTTGGTATAATTAAAACACTAATGAATTGGCTACAGCAAGCAGCACACAAATAGCTCTGTTAGGCTAGGGCTCCACCAAAATGACGGCGTCGTGCCGGCGTCGGACGGCGTCAAAAAATGAACCGGGGCGAATTTGAGCGTCCGACGCGGACGTTGACGTCGGCAGTGGAGCACCCTTCATTGATTAAAACGGGAGCGTTCCCAGCGTTGACGTTGACGCGACGCTCGACGCGCCCGGTGGAGCCGGGGGGTAAGATGGATAGTGCCAGAGCAGAAAGAGAGGGTCTCTCTCTCTCTGTGGTGTGTGCTAACCCAGAGGCATCGTGACCAGAGTCATCAACGTGCACACTTGACTGACAACGACCTTTGATTCTTCTATAGCATTTGTGGCCAACAGGGAAAGCAGCAGTTTAGTGGCAGGTAAGGAGGAGGATAATATTTGTGGAGTGGAGCAATTAATTCCACCACCAGCCAAGTGTCAAAACTATAGTCAAGTCGTAACTAACAGTTTATGACTATTGACTAACACAAGTATGCAATAAAATGCACCTAGGCAACGCGTGTTAGCCCTGTTGGTTTACTAATTTAATTTAATTCCCGAGTCCAGTCAAAACGACTAGAAATAACCAACAAATTCGTGTGATTTTTTCAAAAACATTGAATTGTTTTACTTTGCCGGGGGGGAAGAGCGCTTTGTCTGTGTGTGCAGTTACCTCTCTGACACATGCATGTGCAACAAAGACATGCGGTTGCAGGCAGCAGCAGGTGGGATGTTGCCTTGCAGCGCCATAGCAACCAACACACACTTTACACAGCTCAGTTTAACAGCTAACAGTATCTAGACACAGCAAACGGGTCGCTCTGGGTCTATGTTCTGGCGTTGACAAAGAAAAGAAAATGCGGTTAAATGCGGATCATTGGGAGCATCCTAATAATATTACCTGTGGGTTTAGGCTCCACGCAGAAAGTAAGCGTCCCGGCTGCAGCTCAGACAGTGAAAACGTGTCCAATGTTGTCTTCCGCGATCCTGCCCAGCAGTGCTCCTCTGTCTGGATGTCCGCTGCTCGAATGTGCGATGGGAAGCTGCGCTTGAATGGCTCGGATATATGTTACACCCAAAGCGTGCAACCTATTGAATACGGTGACCCCAGGGGGTTTAGTAAACTATTGCAAATTGGTCTTCGCTGAGAACACACTTGGTTGTAATTAGGGGCAGGTTAGTTAGTTGATATTGGGGGATGCGTCTGTCGCAGAGTCAGGAACTAACGCAGCACGCTTCCAAGTTCCAACGAATTCTGGATTTTAGACACATAATTCTTTAGGATACGGGTTACGGTGTAACTTACCCCTCGATGCCATGCCAAAGGGGCTTCTCGTCGCCGCCGGTGAGTGACGTGTTGGCTCGCACAGTTCAGAGGAGAGAGTCAGGAGACTGATGTCGCATTTAGGCTCAAATAGTTTGATCTCTGGGGTCTCTGTGGCGTTTTGTTTAATGCGATAATACACCCCATCCATGTTAGCCCTACTTCCAGTAAATAAACTAGTATATCTATGCTATAAAAAGCCAAAAGTTGTACACGCGTGCAAAGTGGTACACGCGTGCAAGACACCAGTCATGTTGCCATACCTTAGTAACAGGCACGATGAATTTATTTTAAGAAATACACATTTTATTATTTTCCCCTGTAGCCATGTATGGCAGCTGCCATGACGCCTCTGGTCATATCATTATGACCCAGGCCATGAAGGCTAGGAAAGAACCAACAAGATAAGTCGTCTTCTCCTCCTGCACGCCAACTTCAAGAGGCCTGAAGTGGGCTGAAACCCCCGAGTCAATGGGTTCAAGGTGGTACCAACTCGGTGGCACTCGGAAGTGAGCAGATCAAAGCAACTGGTTAGTCTGGAAACCATAAACACCAGTAACTATCTAGCGTTAAACGCTATAAAGTAGCATTTAGTCATCTTTCGGTTCAGGGAATAGTTTACAAGTCCAACTGTTCGAGTAATAAATGTTCCTCTCTGACAGTTAATTATGATTAAAACACAATTTCTTTATGTCTCTCTCTCTCTCTCTCTCTCTCTCTCTCTCTCTCACACACACACACACACACACACACACACACACACGAATGGGCAGAGCACACTCCACCAATGAAAACAGAGTGCACCTTGGTTTGCTGGCCTGGGAAAGGTTACAGCACTAGGCTAATGTGGCATAGTGGTATATTTAAGTTATTGCCAGACAACGCCACCGGGGGAGTTGCACCCCCGGAAATAGTTATTGTAGAACTAACTAATTCAAATACCTTGATATACAAAAGCACACAAGTTCGTTATTACTTAAATAAACCAAGGCAGAAACGTATATATAACAAAGTACAAAAAGGCTTTATTTTAATTAGACAATTTACTTAATCAACAGCAGTTAATGTCTTTGTCATCATCAGTTAATAGTAAAACGAGAATGCATTCAATGGGGAGTGGACAAGGATAACAGTGAACAATAAAACTGAGTGTTTATATGGCCAGTGCTGAGGGCTATGGGAAGGGGACAGGCCAACTAACCCAAGGCAGTGGCACTCCAAATAATCACAGCAAAACTAAATCAAACCAAACACATCAAACCAGGAGTTACCAGAGCCCTGGGCAGCCGTCACCTGTCCCAAGTATAGGGCCCCCGCACCAGGCCTGTAAATAAAACACAGTGTCACTCAGGATAATCAAATAAAACAAGATCAGTTAGGTCAATAAAACATAAGTCGTGGACCATGTGTGGACATTATATTACAACCACCGAATGCCATGTCTTCTTTCCAACCGACAGGTGATGGATGGAGGATTCAGGAGTTGCATGGATTTAAGTGGTAAATACACGGTCAGCAAAACAGCAGTGTCATCTGGCTCTGAAATAGGCAAACGGCCATCTTAGTATTTTAGTGTAATTTAGATTAACATTCAAAGACAAGAACCGAGAGATGCATTGTGAACCTACCGTGTTCGCCTGGGCAACGAACACCATGCCCCATCCGCAGCAGCGGATGCCGGGCAGAATTAAACTGTAATACAAACAAACCCAATGTTCACATTCATACTGGTGGAACACCAAATGATCATAATGCTGAACATGAGGATTACAACATACCTGGTGTGCGTGGCGAAATTATCGCCGCACGCCAGAGCAGGAACTCCAGAAGGAGTGTTGGTAAGAGCCTAGAACAAACAACGCCCGGTCAGGTTCAAGTTCAAGATACAATATACAAAAGGTATTTACTTGGACAGTAAAACCTGGGAACATACCTTCCAGAACAAGATAGTGTGTGTAGCTGAAGCCCATCAGGCCAGCATGGGCTGGAGGGCACCTTTAGTGTGCCCCACCAGCGAGAGAAGACAACCAGCTAACTCGCAGCTGGAAGCCATGCTGCTTAAATACAGCCTTCAATCAGGCAACTAACAAGGGGGAGGAGGATGGGCGGTGGGGACCGACGCCCATACTGCTACAATCCATCCCCCCCAATTGCGTCGTCGGCCCGACGATGACCCACCTAGCAACACCCAACATTTCGTAAGGCTCACTAGGTGCAACAAATATAATCTAAAAAGCACACAGACTGTGGGTTGTAGCTGAAGCCCAGCGGGCCAGCATAGTTTAACACATTCAAACTCTGAGGACACAAACACCACTACAGTTGCACCGCTCCTGAAGAGACGGGCAAAAACTGTCCAGCTTGTTAACAAGTGAACAGGCTGTAGTCAAACATTATAAAACCATGACTTGCTCAGCTCCTTAAGAGGTGAACAAAACAGAAAAGACTCACTTATGGAAGCACACTGAAGTCAAGTGTGCGGACTGACTGAAACCCCACGGGCCAGCCATCAAACAGTTTTAAAACCAGGACGTGTTCAGCTCCTCTGGAGGTGAACACAGCGAACCAACTAAGCCCATTGCGAGCCAGTCATCGAACCTTTTAAAACATGACGCATTCAGCTCCTCTGGAGGTGAACACAGCGAACCGACTAAACCCATTGCGAGCCAGTCATCGAACCTTTTAAAACATGACGCATTCAGCTCCTCTGGAGGTGAACACAGCGAACCGACTAAACCCATTGCGGGCCAGTCATCGAACCTGTTAAGCTCCTCAGGAGAAGAACACAACTGGAACTTTATTGGAAGCACACTGAAGTGCGCGGACTAACAAACTGAAACCCATTGGGCCAGTCAACAAACTCTGGCTGTTCAGCTCCTTTGGAGGTGAGCAAAACTGACAACTCAACTATTGAAAGCACACCTGAAGTATGCAGACTGAAAACTGAAACCCAAAGGGCCAGTCAAACTTTAACATTGACTTGCTCAGCTCCTCTGGAGGTGAACAAAACTGGAAGGACTCACCTATCCTACATGGGGGAGGGGGACGCCATTGGGGCCTACACTCCCTGGCAAAATGGCCGGTCTGTGTAAGCCATTTTAACTGCTCCTGCTGTCTTTTAAGCATTGCCTGCACCTCAGAGGAGACAATACTACTACCTGGCTGTGCATTTCTCGGTTCCTGTCTCAATGAACAATCTGCCCTGTGCTGAGCAACCAGCTCAGCCTCCATAGTGGTACAGAACTTTAAGACTTACAACCAGATTGAGGTCACAACCAGGTCCTACAGCAGAGACCAGGGAAACAGTTTGGGCGACCCACGGCTCCTCTCCGCCACTGACAAGCTGCTGTTTTGCTACAAAATAAATAAAATCCAAGTTAATACACAACAACTTCTCTCCACTTTTTTTTTTTTTTTTTTTTTTTTTTAAGAACAAAACTTTTAGATCACTGGACTAACAAATAGTAAATCTAACTCAAATCACTGGACTAACAGAAGAACTTATCCAACATAGGGGAACTAGAAAAGAAAAAAAATACACGTTTCTGCCTCGTTAGTAAATCCTGCCGACCCACGTCAAATGTGGCATAGTGGTATATTTAAGTTATTGCCAGACAACGCCACCGGGGGAGTTGCACCCCCGGAAATAGTTATTGTAGAACTAACTAATTCAAATACCTTGATATACAAAAGCACACAAGTTCGTTATTACTTAAATAAACCAAGGCAGAAACGTATATATAACAAAGTACAAAAAGGCTTTATTTTAATTAGACAATTTACTTAATCAACAGCAGTTAATGTCTTTGTCATCATCAGTTAATAGTAAAACGAGAATGCATTCAATGGGGAGTGGACAAGGATAACAGTGAACAATAAAACTGAGTGTTTATATGGCCAGTGCTGAGGGCTATGGGAAGGGGACAGGCCAACTAACCCAAGGCAGTGGCACTCCAAATAATCACAGCAAAACTAAATCAAACCAAACACATCAAACCAGGAGTTACCAGAGCCCTGGGCAGCCGTCACCTGTCCCAAGTATAGGGCCCCCGCACCAGGCCTGTAAATAAAACACAGTGTCACTCAGGATAATCAAATAAAACAAGACCAGTTAGGTCAATAAAACATAAGTCGTGGACCATGTGTGGACATTATATTACAACCACCGAATGCCATGTCTTCTTTCCAACCGACAGGTGATGGATGGAGGATTCAGGAGTTGCATGGATTTAAGTGGTAAATACACGGTCAGCAAAACAGCAGTGTCATCTGGCTCTGAAATAGGCAAACGGCCATCTTAGTATTTTAGTGTAATTTAGATTAACATTCAAAGACAAGAACCGAGAGATGCATTGTGAACCTACCGTGTTCGCCTGGGCAACGAACACCATGCCCCATCCGCAGCAGCGGATGCCGGGCAGAATTAAACTGTAATACAAACAAACCCAATGTTCACATTCATACTGGTGGAACACCAAATGATCATAATGCTGAACATGAGGATTACAACATACCTGGTGTGCGTGGCGAAATTATCGCCGCACGCCAGAGCAGGAACTCCAGAAGGAGTGTTGGTAAGAGCCTAGAACAAACAACGCCCGGTCAGGTTCAAGTTCAAGATACAATATACAAAAGGTATTTACTTGGACAGTAAAACCTGGGAACATACCTTCCAGAACAAGATAGTGTGTGTAGCTGAAGCCCATCAGGCCAGCATGGGCTGGAGGGCACCTTTAGTGTGCCCCACCAGCGAGAGAAGACAACCAGCTAACTCGCAGCTGGAAGCCATGCTGCTTAAATACAGCCTTCAATCAGGCAACTAACAAGGGGGAGGAGGATGGGCGGTGGGGACCGACGCCCATACTGCTACAATCCATCCCCCCCAATTGCGTCGTCGGCCCGACGATGACCCACCTAGCAACACCCAACATTTCGTAAGGCTCACTAGGTGCAACAAATATAATCTAAAAAGCACACAGACTGTGGGTTGTAGCTGAAGCCCAGCGGGCCAGCATAGTTTAACACATTCAAACTCTGAGGACACAAACACCACTACAGTTGCACCGCTCCTGAAGAGACGGGCAAAAACTGTCCAGCTTGTTAACAAGTGAACAGGCTGTAGTCAAACATTATAAAACCATGACTTGCTCAGCTCCTTAAGAGGTGAACAAAACAGAAAAGACTCACTTATGGAAGCACACTGAAGTCAAGTGTGCGGACTGACTGAAACCCCACGGGCCAGCCATCAAACAGTTTTAAAACCAGGACGTGTTCAGCTCCTCTGGAGGTGAACACAGCGAACCAACTAAGCCCATTGCGAGCCAGTCATCGAACCTTTTAAAACATGACGCATTCAGCTCCTCTGGAGGTGAACACAGCGAACCGACTAAACCCATTGCGAGCCAGTCATCGAACCTTTTAAAACATGACGCATTCAGCTCCTCTGGAGGTGAACACAGCGAACCGACTAAACCCATTGCGGGCCAGTCATCGAACCTGTTAAGCTCCTCAGGAGAAGAACACAACTGGAACTTTATTGGAAGCACACTGAAGTGCGCGGACTAACAAACTGAAACCCATTGGGCCAGTCAACAAACTCTGGCTGTTCAGCTCCTTTGGAGGTGAGCAAAACTGACAACTCAACTATTGAAAGCACACCTGAAGTATGCAGACTGAAAACTGAAACCCAAAGGGCCAGTCAAACTTTAACATTGACTTGCTCAGCTCCTCTGGAGGTGAACAAAACTGGAAGGACTCACCTATCCTACATGGGGGAGGGGGACGCCATTGGGGCCTACACTCCCTGGCAAAATGGCCGGTCTGTGTAAGCCATTTTAACTGCTCCTGCTGTCTTTTAAGCATTGCCTGCACCTCAGAGGAGACAATACTACTACCTGGCTGTGCATTTCTCGGTTCCTGTCTCAATGAACAATCTGCCCTGTGCTGAGCAACCAGCTCAGCCTCCATAGTGGTACAGAACTTTAAGACTTACAACCAGATTGAGGTCACAACCAGGTCCTACAGCAGAGACCAGGGAAACAGTTTGGGCGACCCACGGCTCCTCTCCGCCACTGACAAGCTGCTGTTTTGCTACAAAATAAATAAAATCCAAGTTAATACACAACAACTTCTCTCCACTTTTTTTTTTTTTTTTTTTTTTTTTAAGAACAAAACTTTTAGATCACTGGACTAACAAATAGTAAATCTAACTCAAATCACTGGACTAACAGAAGAACTTATCCAACATAGGGGAACTAGAAAAGAAAAAAAATACACGTTTCTGCCTCGTTAGTAAATCCTGCCGACCCACGTCAAATGTGGCATAGTGGTATATTTAAGTTATTGCCAGACAACGCCACCGGGGGAGTTGCACCCCCGGAAATAGTTATTGTAGAACTAACTAATTCAAATACCTTGATATACAAAAGCACACAAGTTCGTTATTACTTAAATAAACCAAGGCAGAAACGTATATATAACAAAGTACAAAAAGGCTTTATTTTAATTAGACAATTTACTTAATCAACAGCAGTTAATGTCTTTGTCATCATCAGTTAATAGTAAAACGAGAATGCATTCAATGGGGAGTGGACAAGGATAACAGTGAACAATAAAACTGAGTGTTTATATGGCCAGTGCTGAGGGCTATGGGAAGGGGACAGGCCAACTAACCCAAGGCAGTGGCACTCCAAATAATCACAGCAAAACTAAATCAAACCAAACACATCAAACCAGGAGTTACCAGAGCCCTGGGCAGCCGTCACCTGTCCCAAGTATAGGGCCCCCGCACCAGGCCTGTAAATAAAACACAGTGTCACTCAGGATAATCAAATAAAACAAGACCAGTTAGGTCAATAAAACATAAGTCGTGGACCATGTGTGGACATTATATTACAACCACCGAATGCCATGTCTTCTTTCCAACCGACAGGTGATGGATGGAGGATTCAGGAGTTGCATGGATTTAAGTGGTAAATACACGGTCAGCAAAACAGCAGTGTCATCTGGCTCTGAAATAGGCAAACGGCCATCTTAGTATTTTAGTGTAATTTAGATTAACATTCAAAGACAAGAACCGAGAGATGCATTGTGAACCTACCGTGTTCGCCTGGGCAACGAACACCATGCCCCATCCGCAGCAGCGGATGCCGGGCAGAATTAAACTGTAATACAAACAAACCCAATGTTCACATTCATACTGGTGGAACACCAAATGATCATAATGCTGAACATGAGGATTACAACATACCTGGTGTGCGTGGCGAAATTATCGCCGCACGCCAGAGCAGGAACTCCAGAAGGAGTGTTGGTAAGAGCCTAGAACAAACAACGCCCGGTCAGGTTCAAGTTCAAGATACAATATACAAAAGGTATTTACTTGGACAGTAAAACCTGGGAACATACCTTCCAGAACAAGATAGTGTGTGTAGCTGAAGCCCATCAGGCCAGCATGGGCTGGAGGGCACCTTTAGTGTGCCCCACCAGCGAGAGAAGACAACCAGCTAACTCGCAGCTGGAAGCCATGCTGCTTAAATACAGCCTTCAATCAGGCAACTAACAAGGGGGAGGAGGATGGGCGGTGGGGACCGACGCCCATACTGCTACACTATCATTTTAGATTTTTCCACAGATATGTATTGCTGAATGTGACTGTTTCAAATTCTTACACACAAATCAGTCCAAAACAGTGTTGTTAAAATGACCTATGTTCAGCATGACTTGTGCAATGGTTGTGTGAGTCCCATCCTGTCAGTAAGTATAAGTAGCATGTGGCCCACAGGTCAGGAGCCTATCTCCTGTTTCTGGAGTGTGAGGCAGCTTGATCTACAAGCACCCTCTGGACAAGAGCTAGTCTTTCACAGGGATGTGACAGAATGGGTACCATTCTTCTTTGGCTCCCAAACTGTGGAATGAACTCCCAATCTTCTGTCGTAAATCTGAAGACTCACCTCTTCAGACTCCACCTTAGCCCGTAGCACTTGCATAGCAATTGCCCAAGTAGGGCTGTCACGATATGACATTTTACATGACGATTAATTGTCACTCAAATAATTGGCGATTAACGATTTAATTGTGTTTTTGTCATTGACAATTACATTTCTGTTTGGCTTTTAGGCTTTGAAGTTGCTTATGGCAGATATGACAAAAAACCTAAATACACGAAGAAATTACTGACATATTTGACAACTTACTACTTAAACAATAACATTGATAGTGGAAATAGCCGATCTACAAGCTCACAACGCGTCGCGATGCGACGCGTTGTGAGCTTGTAGATCTGCTATTTCCACTATTTCTGAAATTTTTCAACATTCACGATTATGACGATTATGACAAAATAATCGCGATAATGTCAAATAATCACGATTAGACGATTATGTAATAATTGTGACAGCCCTATGCCCAAGCCTCGATGACCCTGCAGCGCAGGTCATATGCAAAGGCCAAATGTAATTTAGCTAGCATGTTATATAGACAGTTGCCAGGTCATTGTTAATCTGGCATCCTACCCTTAATATAGATTGTAGATGTTTTGAATATTACTGTAAACTGATGATAGGTTCATACCTATGATCCTAGATTAGCCTACTATTTCTGTGCATTTGATGTATTACCCTGCAGTGTTGTCTTTGCTTACTGTAAATTGCTCTGGATTAAGAGCATCTGCTAAATGCCTTAATTGTAATTGTAAATTGTATGACACGGCCAGTGAGCTCGACCTTCCAGTCTACGCGTGGGGAACTCTATCCACAAGCCCAATGTATAACCATGTTATAGCCTATTATAGTTTTTCTTTATTCATTTGGTAAATCTTTCCAAACTAATGGCAATGCTCTCAAAAAGATAAAACTAGTACTGTAATGTCATATAGTATCTACTACAGTATCTATCATGATTGTCTATTTGCGACAGTAAGGAATTATTGATTTACTTTTTTGATTGATTGAAGACTTTATTAGAAGTTTGCATAGGAAAAGGTACAGTTTCATGACGGTACAGTTCACTGGTACAAGGTCTACTAAAAGGAGATCCATGAAAAGACTAAGCTTATTTCCACTGGAAACCATTGAAGTATCTCATATGAAATCTCTTCGAGAAAGAGAAAGAAAAAACAAACACAAGCACGGTTTAGGCCTACTGTTGTGTGACCAGTTATTGTATTTATCATCCACCCTTTAACTTCTCTCCTTCTGTCAGGCCAGAGCATTTCCTCTACATCACATAGCTATTGTTTCTCTAGCCATGCATCTATGGGGGGGGAAAAAAGCCACAGTGCCAAACCCATTCCTGGCATGCATCACTAGCGTCCATATCGCCACAGGCCTCCTCTATATGTCCTCTACCTCCCATCACTCCTCTTCCTCTTCCTCCATGTCCCCCATCTCCCCTTCCTCCATGTCCTCTACCGCCACATACAGGGGTGTCGCACCAGATTCTGGGCCCTGGGTACAAGGATTCACTGCAGGGCCCCCCATGAATGTTCTACATAGGGGGATGGTGTTTAACCCATTTAGACTGGGAACATTATTTTGTGCTTTAGCTATTGAAAAATAGCAGGTATACAAGCTCACAGCGAAAAATCTTGACAATTTGTGCAAGTCTTTGAAAAACCTATGTTTCTATGTCAGTGGTGCTCAAACCTTTTCATGTGAAGGACCCCCAAAATGATGTGTATTTGGCCCACGGACCCCCATCTCAAAATATTTAGTTCCAGGGACCCCCCAGAAGCAAAATTTTAGTTACAAATGTTCGCTTAAAAAATACATACACTATATTCAAATATTTGCACACATTTTCACAACTTAAAAAAAAATAGCAGATCTACAAGCTCACAGCGCGGCACCGAGTGCCACGCTGTGAGCTTGTAGATCTGCTATTTTTCAATAGCTAAAGTATAAAATAATTAAGGCCCCTCCACCTTGGGCCCTAGTAACTCAGTACCACTCCCCCCCCCCCCCCCCCCCTTGTGACGCCCCTGGCCACATACCTCCACGCTCCTTGTCCTCCATCTCTCTCTCTGTATACCTCCCCCATCTCCCCTATCTCCCATATCCCTTCTTATTCCACCCTTCTTCCACACATTCTTACAGATTCCTTTTACAGTACTTCAGTTGACTCCATCATATAAGTACATAACGAAGTGCAGGCACCCATTATTGAGAGAACAATTTTGCAATTAGCACTCTCTGATCTGACATCAATATGCTGGAAATTGGGTTGAGTTGAATTGAATTGTCATTTGGCTGTAGAGACAAAAAAAAAGTTAAATGAAATTTGAATGATATGTGCAGTTAAATGTTTGTCAATGTGATTTACGTGTATGTAGTTTGTTTGAAAACTAGATTTCTTTTTAGAAATACCATATACACAGTATATTACACAATATAATATATCATTTTTGAGAATTCTTTGGCCAATCAATAATTGAGAAAAACTGTAACCAAAAGCGACGATTACCCAGACCAACTGGCATACGTGTAGATTATTAGAGTCGACTGCATGGTACCATATCAATCTTTCTCTGTATCTCTCTCCATCACCATATCTCTTCTGGCTGTCAGGTTCTCTCTTTCTCATTCTCTCTCCTCTATATCTGCTCTATCTTTCTCTCATTTAATTGATTATGAATGGAATTCATGATAGGAGGCCAACCTTTGGCCACTATGGTTAATGGATTCAAAAAGTAATCTGCCTCTTGCACTATTTATAATACAATGCTTCAATGGTGGATGGTTATGCGAGATAATCAGCCTCATTTACAGTAATGCTGTGCTAGTGTTAAATGAAAATGATAGTAATACAGTAATAGGTCTGTGTTCCCTTTTGTTGTGTTTGTAGTACTAGTATATATATCACTATGATGTGCTGACATGCTGGGGGGAAAAAACTCATACATTATACTGTATTTGAAAAATCTATGTCATGATTAGTGATTATGTGTTTCTGTGCCATGTTGTCATTTGCTTAGCATCAGTCCTTATGGTCAGCTTCATAAATAGTCAAAAGCAGAACTTTCCATAATAATGCAGCTTTAATGAGTCTGACATGAGAGATCCTGATTTAGGCAAAGCAGTGCCTTCTGGGCAATATGCTGAGATTTAAAGATAAACATAGCCGGGTCAAGCCAAGGGATTTCAATATTTAGTTTCTCAGTTTTGTCTCAATACTGTGCTTACCATAGGCAGGGTTTACATGTGAGCTGTTTAAATGAAATGCTGTGCCATTTCAAGATTAAATTGATCACAGATAATTTATTGTTATGGCTTCCCCTTTCATTGATGCTTATTATTTATAAAATGTATGGGGCCAAAAGGATTAGGTGACAGAGTATTGTACAGGAAAGTGTGTGCGCATTTAGTGTTTGTGGAAATGTGATTCTCCAGAACCAGTGTGTGACAGATGGAGGGAGAAAACAAGGGCAGCTGATGAATGAGAGTCCTTTTATATGCAGCACAAACCAGATCCACTGTACAGAAATGAATCCCAGTACAGGAGACAGTGGTTTGACTTGCATGCTTCTTGACGTTGAAACAAAACAAACAAAATCGCCCTCTCAGATTTAATCATATAATATTGATGTATGTTAACATAAGTGACTAAAAAAAGTGAAGCTTTTGGTCATGCGTCACTTTACATCACAATATATAATGGTAAGACGGAATTCATTTCCCAGTGGATTCCACACTTGCATTTTCCCAGAATTGCACATTTCTAGTTATTTTTTATTGTTGATATCATTATTATTATTGGAGTACCACCACACAGAAATGCAACAGTTAACTGTGATTAACCTTTTCCCTTTTCAGTAATTGCTGCTCGAACAACATGTTTCGGAAGACATCAACTAGAATCAGTTGGCCACACTTGGGCATCCCATATGGCGGTATGTATAATTCATACCATCATAAATATACAATCCCAGCCCCCTCCTCTCACAAAAAGCGTGGGTATTGCAGATACAATGACACTTATCACAGTCTGTGGCTTTGCTCTGGAATTCAGTGTGGGAATGGAGGTTTTTAGTGGAACATTGATGCTGGTGTACTAATGCCTGTGAAACGCAGCTGTTAATTGAGAGTGACAACGGACAGATATCTGGCAGACGAATGGCAGATGGGGCCTGAATCCCTGGCTTTATAGAGATAAAGTATACCCCTCAGGAAATAGGGGAAGGCAGACATGGAGAGAGAGAGAGAGAGAGAGAGAGAGAGAGAGAGAGAGAGAGAGAGGTGGGTGAATATAACAAGCCTTACTGTGAAAATACTGTTGTTGCTGCTGCGTGCTACAGTACAGTATGTCATTAAACACTTGTGTAATCATTAAAAAAATTGCAATCTGTGAGTGTGTGTGTGTGTGTGTGTGTGTGTGTGTGTGTGTGTGTGTGTGTGTGTGTGTGTGTGCGTGCGTGCGCGCGTGCGTGCGTGCGTGCGTCTGTGCGTCTGTGCGCGCACATACGGGTTGTGAGGTCACCATGAAAGAAGACAAAGATGGGACTTATTAACACAGCTGAACTATATCTGGAAACTGGGAAAATTTTTAAGATTTTTTTTTAGCTTAATTGTTATCAGAGAGGGCATGTCTATTAATTGCCTATCAAATACACATACTTTCAAATGAAAGACTATAAAGGTTATTATAGTCACTTACAGTAAAAGTGCCCATACGTTAAGCAGTTCTATTTGGTCTCTAGATTGTCAAGTCATAATACACTTTTGGAACTGTAAGGCTGCATGTGGAGGCTTGTTATATCATGAGCTTTTAAAAGTCCTGGTTTTAGTAATGTTTGCCGTTGGTTAAACGAATGTTTGGATATGCTGGCATGCTGGCTTAGTTTGAACACATTTGTCTGCTACCTTCTTGAAATTCAAGGTCTGAGTGAGAAGTCTAGCACAAATAGAAGCATGTTGCCCTCTAGTGGTATTCGTGTTGAACTAACACTGTAATGTAAATGCATGATACATTACTTATTCATTCATTACATGATTGTGGCTGTAAAAGGTCATGAATGAAATAAAAAATACTTCGGTTCAGTATTGGGGTTTTAGATGCCAAATAAATTGTATACCCATAAGCTACTAGTGAAATACTCTCAAATTAATGCGTTACAATTCTGCGGCACAAGCAGTCATCATGAATTGTTAAGAAATTCTCCTGAACAACCAATGAGTCATAGAACATAGATATTTGTTGTATTTATTTCAATCAAACAGGAAGTGACTAATGAATTAGTACCCATAAATGAACCGATCCTTTACCGTTGATCTTTCCCCCCGAGAACACTCACACAAAACACACACACACACACACACACACACACACACACACACACACACACACACACACACACACACACACACAGAAAGAGAGTGACGTGTGCCACGGGTCAACTTTGCCCCTAGTGTATTGGTAAACACACCGTCCACTTCCCTGCTAGGCCTGGCGCCAGGTTGACTGAGAGCCGGGGCGAACCACATACTGCATACTGTATCTGAGATATCCCTCCCTGTATTAAAGCAGGTCAGGCAGACCAACAGGAACGAGGGGAGATATGGCGTTTATGATGCCGCAGTGTCTGCTGCTGCTGCTGCTGCTGTCACCACTGCCTGGCTCCACTGCTCTAATGAGATCTCCATTGGTGGAGGTAGGTCGAACAGTACAGAGGGGAACATGCAGGAGTCCACACAGCGCTTCATGAGTCCTCTGCTCGGGGACATCTGCAAAGTACATTGAACTCTTCAACTTTAAACTGTTTATTGTCCTCGTGGTACATGTACCTACAGAGAGACATAACTACATTTTAACAGGATCTCGGTCTTATACAATAGGCCTGCGTAACATACGGACGCAAGCCTTAAATAGGCCAAATGCTGCTGTTGATCTAAAAAAGGATATACTACTGTTTATATATATTTCACTGATTGTTTTGTGCTTTCTACCTAAGGTTTTTCGAAACTCTCACCATCAAAGCGATGTGGGCTCTCAACCTGACACTGCTTCAGGTTGGTAGTTTGGCTGAATCTATGAAGCCTAATTTATGCTCTGTAGTATGACAGTGTCGCTTGCCAAAAGGAACTGGTCTACAAGCTATTAGCTTTTACATTAGCTCTTCTTGGCAGCGACACCCTTGTGTGATGGAGCGTAAACGAAGCTTAACAACTGTTTGAAGAAATGCTGTGCATTCAATGCTGTGGCAACTGTCTTGCTATTACTGTCATAAGGAAACACTGCATTATATGACACACAGGGACGTGCTGGGCCCCTGATTCAGCCCGGGAAAAAGAGTTGGAGAGGCCCTCATTGCACGCTATAGAGAGAGATCTCTCTCTATAGCGCTGCTGCTACTCAATGATTTGCCATTTCAGATCATGACAAGTGACAAGCCAGTGGGCCAATTACATGAGTTAAATTTTGTCGTTGTTGGGTGGAAGCCTTGTATGTCCAAAACCATTTGTTTTGTATTTATCATTTTAAAAATGATTTAAACTAGTGAAAACAGCCAATCTACAAGCACACAACGCCTCGCGGTGCGAGGCGTTGTGTGCTGGTAGATCTGCTGTTTTCACTACTTTTGTGCGACGGCCTTGTATGGTGAAGCAGGGCTTTGCTTTGCGAAAGAATTTACAAATTTGAAACTCGGAGATTTTCTGCCCGACAGTGACGATTTATTTTATTGGCCGCCTAGCCCCCAAAATGGAACGAAGGCCGACATTTTATTTTTAATTTTTTTCCTAATGGCCGGACTGGACCGGCCGGGAATGAACCGGCCGTTCGGGAGTTGTCCCGCTTTTCCACATGGCCAGCACGTCCCTGCCTTTAGCTCATTTCCATAAGATACAGCATTCTGGAAATGTGAAGAAGTAGCTCTGTGCTGTGAAGTCAGAGAGAAACATCCAGGCACTGCAAGAAAATAACAGTGGTTTTCATCAGGACAAGGATGAAGACTGCTGTGGTCGAAACACTTTGACTTTTAAAACTGACATGTCATGCATTAATAAAAGCTTTTTTGTTTTTGTTATACATGTTTCTTCCCTTTTTCCTGAGTGCCTGGATCTTTCTCTTCATTTTACGTTCTTGAGCACCATCAAGACTAAGTCTACTCAATTCTACGTTAAGAATGGTTGTTTCCCCCTGTGCTATACTTTGTTTCTAACCACAGTCAGCAGGCGGTTTCGCAGGGCCAATGTGATGCCTGATGTGACACACCTGGAACTACTGGTGGTTGTGGGTCCTGATGTCCAACAGGCCCACAAACAGGACACTGAGAGATACATCCTCACCAACCTTAACATCGTGAGCTCCTAGACATGCACGCACGCACGCACGCACGCACGCACGCACGCACTCACGCACGCACGCACACACACACACACACACACATACACACACACACACACACACACACACACACACCTGTTGCATGTTTCAAAGACTTGCCTGCCTGCTCTGTACTGCATGTAATTTCCCCACAGGCCTCGGAGCTGTTGAGGGACATGACCTTAGGGGCCAACATGAGGGTGCACCTGGTACGCATGATCATCCTGTCAGAGCCAGAGGTCTGTCCGCTCCTCCGCAGTCCAGTCACATTCAAGTTCACTGTCACAATGTCACATGCACTAAATAGCACAACAACAAAACATAAGCAACACATCAAAAAGCTAGTGACAAAAAGTCTGATTAATTAGAAAGAGGGTGTTATATTACGGAGTTCGATTTCTTTCTTTGTATGGTTCTGCATTTTCAGTTATACTGTACAAACATAACATACATATTTACAACAATTTAAGGGAACAATTTAAAACACACATATCGTTGTTGTCGGGTGAAAACCTTTAATGTCCGAAACCGTTCCTTTTTGGATTTAACATTTTAAAAATTATTTAAACTAGTGAAAACGCGAGGCGTTGTGTGCTTGTAGATCTGCTGTTTTCACTACTTTTGTGCGACAGCCTTGTATGATGAAGCAGAGCTTTACTTTGCGAAAGAACGTACACATTTGAAATTTGGAAATACAAGGTTTCCACCCGACAATGACGATATGAACAAAGTAATACAGAAAATGAATAGCGAGATTGGAGCTTTAGGTCGAGAGACTGTTATGGCACATAAGAAGAAGAAGTTGTTGTGGTGTTATCAGTGTTGCAGTGGTCTTGGGTCGCGCGCCCCCGACGACCCATATCTTTTTTGAGCCGGGGTCTCGCACCCACCGAAGTTCACACCTCGACAACCGTTTAACAAAGAAACTAGCCTATTTGCATATCAATAGACCTGTATAGTAGGTGTCGAGCGACGTTCGCGACCCCCCAAACATTGAATCACCACTGCACCACTGGGTGTTATTTGTCACTATACATGTGCACATACGTGAAATTCATCCACTGAATTGACCCACTTCAACTATTAGGAGCAGTGGGTGCTATTTATACAGCGCTCAGGGAGCATTTAGGGGTTAAGTGTCTCGCTCAGGGACACTTCAACACATAGCCTGGGAGGACAGGAGGCCGCACATTATTGTGTATCATTATTTTATGCTTTAACTATCGAAAAACAGCAGATATACAAGCTCACAGCGCGGCACCGAGTGCCGCGCTGCGAGCTTGTAGATCTGCTATTTTTGAAAAAATCATGAAAATTAGAATTTTGACCTGATTCTATAAGTGTCTTTTTGAACACTACAAACGTTCGCTTTGAAAATACATATATTCAAAGATTTGCACATATTTTCACAACTTTTCAAAAATAGCAGATCTACAAGCTCACAGCGAGGCACTCGGTGCCGCGCTGTGAGCTTGTATATCTGCTATTTTTCAATAGTTAAAGCATTCAATAATTCTAGGCCTAAATGGGTCCGGGCGGCCTTCTAATTCCCCGAGGGCCACTCAGTTACTAATTCCTTCCTCTCTCCTCTAGCCAGAGATCCAAATGTCTACCAACATCACCGCTTCTCTCAGAAGTGTGTGCGACTGGGGTCGAAGGATCAACCCTTCCAACGACACAGACCCATTACATGCCGATCTTCTGCTTTACATTACCAGGTATTTTATTCGATTCAACTGGCTCCACGTGTCTGGAGTCTGGCTCTACGAGTTTCACTCATAGGTTTTATTGTGACATGATTATTCCAAGCACACCAGATGTAGTTAATGAAGCATTTGGTAATTTCCTTTTCAAATCTTTTTATTTTCAGTTTTTCAGTTTAAATAAAGCCTTTTTTCGTCATTTTGAATCCTCTGCACTATTTCCATATTGTCGCTGTCGGGTGGAAATGTGTGTGCAAAAAGAACCTGTGTTCCAATCAATCCATTGTAGCTAAAGAGGTGGTGCCATAGTTTTGTACTTCTTCTGTTTTGTATGTGTCTATGGAGTTCACAAGATTGCAATTTTTTTTTGGGGGGGGGGGGGGGGGGGGGATCATGGCACCCCATCTTTAAATATTTATAAAATCCACGGATGTAACCACTTTCGCATTAACTTTCAAAAGCTTACAAAAATAGCAGATCTACAAGCTTACAACGTGTTGCGGTGCGACACGTCGTGAGCTTGGTGAAGTAGGACATTGATTTACGAAAAACTAAAAGATGAGATTATGGAGTCGCAAGGTGTCTACAGTACAGCAACGACATTGTGTGACCAGGGGCGTCACAAGGGCGGGAAAAGTGGGACTGAGTTACTAGGGTCCCCCTATGAAGAACATTCATGGGGGGCCCGCAGTGAATCCTTGTACCCAGGGCCCAGAATTTGTTGCGACACCCCTGGACCTCCAGATCCAACATCTCTTCATGTTCTTCTCTGACTTTACCTACCAACAGGTATGACCTGGTGCTGCCCGATGGGAACAATCTGGTCAGGGGTGTGGCACAGCTGGGCGGGGCTTGCACCAGTGACTGGAGCTGTGTGATCACAGAGGACACAGGATTTGACCTGGGCATCACCATCGCACACGAGATTGGACACAGGTAGAGCATAGCTCTGCGTTTAAAGGAGTAGTTCACCCCAAAATGACTTTTTTTCTATTGATTATTACTACATGGCCATAGAGACTTGAGTTCAATAATATATATTTTTTATTTGTCGCATTCCTATGACAAAAATTTGATTATAGTAAATTTACCCCCTTTGATTTCGGATGGGGACCCAAATGCATGGCACTGGATGGGGAAACTGTCAGGGTAAATCAATAGAAAAAAAGTCATTTTGGGGGTGAACTAATCCTTTAATGTTGTAATTTCAGCCTTTCACTTGGAGATTTTGCCTTTAAACCACAAAGCCTGGCATCCCTATTTTGGGCATCATGTAATGATTGCATGTCATTTTCGAATCATAAAACTAACGAACATAAAAAAATTGTGTTCGTAAAAACAATTCTGAAATCTTCGAAAATAGCGAAAACCACAGCTCTTCAAGCTCTGAACTTGAAGACTGGCTACATTCGCTGCATGACACCATCGTCCGATGAAGTATAAAATATGTATTATACCATATGGTTAATTAAAAATGTATGATATGTATTATTATTGTTGTTAGATTGCAGCAAGGCCTCAGCGTCCTTTTATTAACTTATTTAAGCGTCATGTTTTTGAACCAGCTTTGGAATAAACCACGATGGCGTGGGGAACACCTGCAGCAGGAGTGGCTTCATGATGGCCTCTGACGGAGGCTACAACAGCGTGGATCTCACCTGGTCCCAGTGCAGCAGGCAGCAGCTGCACACCTTCTTCAGGTTGGGACCACCTGTTTTATGCAGCTGTGCACCAAAATGGCTCCCATTCATCATGGAACTGCCACGTTCAAAGTGGCATTGTTCTTCCAAATTTCACCGTTAAGACATGCAGCATATCGTCGTTGTCGGGTGACAACCTTGTATATTCGTTTTGCTTTCATCATTTTAACAACCCATTCAGGCCGGGAACACATTTTAGTGTATTATGTACACTACAGTATGTAGCAACATATTTGTTTCGTAGGCAAATTTTTTAATAACATTGTTTTTCAGAAAACTTAGGTCAGGCCTAAATGGGTTTTAAAAATGATTTAAACTAGTGAAAATAGACGATCTGCAAGCACACAACGCCTCGCACTGCGAGGCGTTGTGTGCTTGTAGATCTGCTGTTTTCACAACTTTTGTGCGACGGCCTTGTATGATAAAGCAGGGCTTCGCTTTATGAAAAAGCATGCAAACTTGAAAGCTGGAGATACGAGGTTTCTGCCCGACAGTGACGATATACAGTATACCCCCACAGTCGTCAATTTGGTTATTCTCGCCACGGATTTTGCCAATGCTTTTCATTGGGAATGGAGCGTTTTTTTGTTTTTTTTTTGGTGGAAATCCGCGAATGGCAACAAACTGCTCTGTTCCTGTTGAAAAGCATTGGCAGAATCCGCCGCATAGGGAGAATTAAAGTTTGCTGTGACCTCACCCTTAGGCAGTATACGCTTAAATTATAACATTATACATACTTGCTGGTTCCTACACTGAGGTTTGGAGCTGTGCTGTTTTTCATTTGAATGTTTTCACTGAGCTGCTTTAATGCCAAGGGATCACTGTCCCCAAGAGATGACATCACTCACTTACACAAATTTAGTAACGCTCAAATAGGAACCATTATATTATACCTCTATGATAGCAAATCTAAATTTGCATTGTCTACAGCAGTGTTTCTCAACCTTTTTTCTGCATGGGCACACTTTTCATGTCCCAAGAATCCATGGGCACACCAACATAATACGGGGGTGTAAATTTCGTCACGGTCGGGAAGAAACCAAGTTTCAAATTTGTACGTTTCTTCGCAAAGTAAAGCCCTGCTTCATCATACAAGGCTTTCGCACAACAGTAGTGAAAACAGCAGATCTACAAGCACACAACGCCTCGCACCGCGAGGCGTTGTAGATTGTCTGTTTTCACTAGTTTAAATCATTTTTAAAATGATAAATACAATACTGGCTTTCAAGCAGTTTCAAGGGGCACACTTGATCCTTCTCAGGGGCACACCAAATGTCCCCTGGCACAGTGGTTGAGAAACACTGTTCTACAGTAGTTCTGGAAGATTTGTTAAAGGGGGCGTGACACGGCCAAAAAAGCTAATTATGGCTATCAAATTAGCCAATTTTTTTAATGATGTCATGTACCCCCATGTTAAATGACCCAATCAAATTAATTTATTGTAGTTACTGTACTGAAAGTAGTACTTTCTGTACAGTAACCGAAATAAATTAATTTGATTGGGCTAATATGGGGGCATTGGGGGGAGGGGCGGAGTCGATTATCCATATCATTATCTTTTGAAACTGCCCCAAAAAAATCTGTCCGAGGTGTCTTTCCGACTTTCTAAACCAACTTTAAAACTATCAGTTCTAGGGGTAAAAATGATATAGCATTCGCTATAAAATCAATGGTTAGACCGATAAAAAAGTACATGTCTTCTTCAAAAAAGGTGTCAAAAAAGGTGTACGAGGGTCAACACGCTTCTCCCCGTCTATGCGACGGTTTTGTCGGCCATACCCTGCTGTCTCTTGCCCTAACCTGACTGGAGCACCCGGGACACCGGAGCAACCGTAGAACGAGGGACCAGCGATCTCCTCCTCCTCCTCCTCCTCCGCAGAGGAGGTCCGCGGCTCATACCCTCTGTGTGTGTGTAGCCTGTGTGTGTGTGTGCTTTCGCGCGCGATTTCAGACTACGCTGGGGCTTGAGTCTGAACTTGTGGCCATTCTATTTGATTGAAAAGGGGAGGGGATTTAAAATTTGAAATTCCCAATCACAAGAGATCTGGTGGGAGGGGTTGTGTTTGACTTTTGCACACAAAACATTCCCTCCTCCCCCTCCCCTCAATGACATGCACCAAACAGGTCATTGTCTTTGATGTTTCATTGATTAGAGAGAATCACTAACGAGCTATTCGACACTTGTATGGCTCAATCAATGACTGCAGTTCGGAGCCCTTTTGAAGTTCAAAGGGAGCAATTAAGAACTCTGGTGAGCCACGCAGCCACCCCTCCCTCCACTGTTTCTGTTGATTTTCAAAAGTTAGACACGCCCCTCCTCCGCATTGCATTGATTTCATTGGTCGGTTTCGGTCGGTTTGAGAAGCTTTCGGTAGCAAGAGACACGTCATATGACACATCCAGACCAAGAGATGCAGTTCACTCAGAGAGTGGGCGGATCTATTGGCTGGAGCCAGGCTAGTGTGTGTGTGTGTGTACACACACAATAGCTCTCGCAAATAGCCGTGCGGTGCAGCGCTAGCCACGCTACACGCTAACAACAAGGTTGTGTGCGGCACCGCACAACGGACGAAGTATACATTCACTACTAACTGATACGGCCCGCCTCCTTTTCAGACTGTTTGAAGAAACACCACGTGACCTACTGTATCATAATGTTAATTTTCGGCCGGTGTCGCCACTCCTTTAAGCAAGCCCGATAATTCACCTGGTTTATTTTGTGTCTATTGCACCTTTACTAGCCATAAATTATAACTACCAGGAGAGGATGCTAATATGCGGAGGTTATGTCTCTCCTGGAGTTATAAGCCAGAGTCATATGGCTCTCGCTGGTTGAGCCCCAACGTCCATACTACGCTCAAAACATGTACATATCAATAAGTTGCTCACCGATCCGTCGAAACAGCTTTATATCGGCACACTCGTTGGCATGTGTTAGTCCATATGTTGCTAATAAATTAATGTTTACTAAAACTTCACCGAGTCTCATCGCTTTCCTTGTTTTTGAACCGCTTGGGTAAAAATGGCCGAACATATCACGTGACGTTGATCGCCGTTGCGATTCGCTCATACTAGGACATGACGTTTTTGTATGCGGAAGTATTCCAACGTTCTGTAGTTCTGAAGCGTTCTGAAGGCGACGAGGAAACGTGGGTCTCAGAGAAGTTTTAGTAAACATTAATTTATTAGAAACATATGGACTAACACATGCCAACGAGTGTGCCGTCCGGTAGATATAAAGCTGTTTCGACGGATCGGTGAGCAACTTATTGATATGTACATGTTTTGAGCGTAGTATGGACGTTGGGGCTCAACCAGCGAGAGCCATATGACTCTGGCTTATAACTCCAGGAGAGACATAACCTCCGCATATTAGCACCCTCTCCTGGTAGTTATAATTTATGGCTACACCTTTACTGTGTGAGCTTTTCATGTGACACATAGGCTGACTGTTGTCGTTACGTATGTCAATTTAGAAGTGTGTCCAGCTTTGTGACGAAACATCAAGCATACAATCTATTCTTAGACTGATGTGTACTGTATGTGAACGGTGTTCCCAATCCCAGTCAACGAAAGGCTCAGTGTGTAAAAGATTTGCCTGCGATTGGAGGCTCCCTGCAAGACTGGAAACCAGGGCTGTACTATGGAGTGGATGACCAGTGTCGGATAGCTTTCGGCAACACGGCCAGGGCCTGCTCTTTCAGTAATACTGACATGGTAAGAATCACATTGCGGCTACTGTGGCCACACCATGCCCCCAGGTGACCCAATTAGTCTAGATGGACATGGGGCGTCCACGTGCATAGGGTGGATTTATTTTCGCCACCTGTTTTTTCTTAATCCTTGAAGGGTATATTTTAAGATTCTGCCAGGTAACAAGCTGAAATATGTTCTCATGGGGTTCATTTTTAATGATTTCTTGCACCTACCAGTTCACTTACTATACAGGAAAAAGACACCCTCAAAAAATCTTCTTTAAGTAGCATGTGAGGGTTCTAACTATGGGTTTTTCATGATCCTGAATCCATTGCAAGCGTTTGTTTTGCACAAAAAACATTCCTAAGGCAAAGATATGACCCCACAAAACTGTGAAAAGTGATCACTTTTCATCACAAAACCCAAGGAATATCTTTTGTGAAAAACAAATGCTTGCATGGATTCAGAATCATGAAAAACCCCTAGTTAGACCCCTCACATGCTATTTAAAGACGTTTTTTTTTTTTTTTTTTTGGGGGGGGGGGGGGGTCGTTTTTCCTGTATAGTAAGTGAATCATTAAAAATGAACCCCATGAGAACATATTTCAGCTTGGTACCTGGCAGAATCTTAAAATATACCCTTCAAAGATTAAGAAAAACCAGGTGGCGAAAACAAATCCACCCTATGCGCCGGACCCCCCTGTCCATCTAGACTAAATAGGCCTCAACGTGACTTCCAGTTAACCACTTGAGTCCTCTTCAACATTTAAAAAAAATAGACGATCTACAAGCTCACAATACAGTACGTCACATTGCGACGCATCGTGAGCTCGTAGATCGGTTATGGATTTTCCAGCTATAATAATGATATGTCCTGTCCAAAATGGGGACGCCAGGGGGAAAGTGATTAATGACTTTCAGCCTGGCGTCCCAATTTTGAGCACGCCATTATATTGTCAAAAGTAGCGAAAATAGCAGATCTACAAGCTCACAACGGGCTGCATTGTGACGCGTCATGAGGCTGCAGTCCAGTTCTGACATTATGTTTTGTGTCCATTCAGCCAGTGTGTCGTGTCCTGTCCTGCCATGTTAACCCTGGTGATGACAGCTCCTGCAAGCGCCTTCTGGTTCCACTGCTGGACGGAACAGAGTGTGCACCTAATCAGGTGCTGATCTATCATCACCAACACTCACACAGACGTCTGCTTTTCTACAGTAGCTTGGAAATGCTTTGTTGTGAAGTTCCACTGTGTCATACCATTTTATCAAAGTTTTTTTTTAAAGATATTTTTGGGGCTTTTTATGCCTTCCTTCATTGATCAAATCCCTACATTCGAGCAATCAACATTCCAATGGTGAGACACACTTGACACACTTCAAACTGTATCTACATTTACAATATCTGACAACACCTCTCATAAACACACACACCAGGACAGACTAACCTGGACGCTTTGCGCTGTCAACATTTCATGTTTTCAAAATGCATATTTAGCGTACAGTTTGTGTTTGTATGGTTATTTCGCAATACCTATTGCGCAATCCTCTGTAGACGAATGTGTCATTATCATCACCAAGTTCTCAGGTTACAAGAGGGAAGGGGGGGGGGGGTCAGCTGCACAGGGGGAGAGAGAGAGAGAGAGAGAGAGAGAGAGAGAGAGAGAGAGAGAGAGGGGGGGGGGGGTACGGTACAATACGGTAAGATACAGTCGGGTACAGTACGGTACAGTCGGGTACAGTAGAGTACAGCAAAGTACAGTACAATACGGTACAGTCGGGTACAGTAGAGTACAGCAAAGTACAGTACAATACGGTTCAGTCGGGTACAGTAGAGTACAGTAAAGTACAGCACATTACGGTACAGTCGGGTACAGTAGAGTACAGCAAAGTACAGCACAGTACGGTACAGCAAAGTACAGCACAGTACGGTACAGTCGGGTACAGTAGAGTACAGCAAAGTACAGTACAATACGGTACAGTCGGGTACATTAGAGTACAGCAAAGTACAGTGCAATACGGTACAGTCGGGTACAGTAGAGTACAGCAAAGTACAGTACAATACGGTACAGTCGGGTACAGTAGAGTACAGCAAAGTACAGTACAGTACGGTACAGTCGGGTACAGTAGAGTACAGTAAAGTACAGTACAGTACGGTACAGTCGGGTACAGTAGAGTACAGCAAAGTACAGTACAATACGGTACAGTCGGGTACAGTAGAGTACAGCAAAGTACAGTACAGTACGGTACAGTCGGGTACAGTAGAGTACAGCAAAGTACAGTACAGTATGGTACAGTCGGGTACAGTAGAGTACAGCAAAGTACAGTACAGTACGGTACAGTCGGGTACAGTAGAGTACAGTAAAGTACAGTACAATACGGTACAGTCGGATACAGTAGAGTACAGTAAAGTACAGTACAGTACAGTAAGTGGATGGATGGATGTGGATGGATGGATGGATGGATGGATGGATGGATGGATGTGGATATGTGGATGGATGGATGGATGGATGGATGTGGATGGATGGATGGATGGATGTGGATGGATGGATGGACAGATGGATGGATGTGGATGGATGCATGGATGGATGCATGGATGTGGATGGATGCATGGATGGATGCATGGATGTGGATGGATGGATGCATGGATGGATGGATGGATGTGGATGGATGGATGGATGGATGGATGTGGATGGATGGATGGATGTGGATGGACGGATGGATGGATGGATGGATGGATGGATGGATGGATGGATGGATGGATGTGGATGGATGGATGGATGGATGGATGTGGATGGACGGATGGATGGATGTGGATGGATGGATGGATGTGGATGGACGGACGGACGGATGGATGGATGTGGATGGATGGATGGATGGATGGATGTGGATGGATGGATGGATGTGGATGGATGGATGGATGTGGATGGATGGATGGATGCGGATGGATGCATGTATGTGGATGGATGGATGCATGGATGGATGTATGTGGATGGATGGATGGATGGATGGATGGATGGATGGATGGACGGACGGACGGACGGATGGATGGATGGATGTGGATGGATGGATGGATGTGGATGGATGGATGGATGGATGGATGCATGGCTGGATGGATGTGGATGGATGGATGGATGTGGATGGATAGATGGATGTGGATGGATGCATGTATGTGGATGGATGGATGGATGGATGTGGATGGATGGATGGATGGATGCGTGGATGGATGGATGGATGGATGGATGTGGATGGATGTGGATGGATGGATGGATGGTTGTGGATGGATGGATGGATGTGGGTGGATCACTGCTGCAACGTAGCTGTGAGCGCCTGCAAAGCAGGCGCGATCTCTAGTAGGTATACAATAGGTTGGCAGGAAACGGAGAGAGATGGGGGGGGTGACATGCAGCAAAGGTCGCCGGGATCGGGACTCGAACCCGCGACACGCTGTCAGGCCGGACTACCAGCTTTGGTGCCCATTTATCAAAGTTTTGACCATTATTTACTCTAACCCTCAACAACACTCAATGTGCACAGAGCAGGTTTTGAATGAAATAATCTCTTCCTTCCAGTGGTGTGTGAAGGGGAGGTGTGTGTCCCCAGACCAGCTAAGCTCCACGGTGGTGGTGGTACATGGCTCCTGGTCCAGCTGGTCTGACATGTCCCCTTGCTCACGGACATGTGGTGGAGGAGTCAGTTATCGCACCAGGCAGTGCAATAACCCAAGGTAACAAATATGATGCCGGTGTCGCTCCAGTGATAACCATCCGATGGTAGTACTTTATCGCAGTGGTTCCCAAACAGTGGGTCGGGACCCATTTTGTGGGTCACGGACTGATTTTTATGGGTAACGACATTGAATATAAATCCCATTCTTTTCCTACATTTAAAAGATATATAAATATTTAAAACGGACAAATTAAAGGAGTAGTTCACCCCCAAAAAGATTTTTTTTCCCTATTGATTACTCACACCATGGATACTTGTATTTATCGCATTCCTAAGACAAAAATTTGATTATTGTAATTTTACCCCCATTGATTCTGGATGGGGACCCAAATGTATTCGGGTCCCCATCCGGAATCAATGGGGGTACATTTAATGTAATCAAATGTTGTCTTAGGAATGCGATAAAAAACAAAGAATATTATTGAACTCAAGTCTCAATGGTGTGAGTAATCAATAGAAAAAAGTAATTTTGTGGGTGAACTACTCCTTTAATAAAAAAGTATGATAGTTAAGAAGTAGCCTAGTGAAAATAGCTGATCGACAGGTTCACAACGCAACGCGACGTGTTGTGAGCTTGTAGACGAGCTTTATCAGACATGACTATATATGTGGGATTTATGCATCAGAATACTTGTCATGTGTAATTTCCCAGACCTGCGTTTGGAGGGAATTATTGTGAGGGCCCGGACATCGAAGCTGAACTTTGTCACTTGCAGGTAAGTGCCCACTGGTTATGTTGACAATGGGCCTCAATGGGCCTCTATACAGAGCAACCTAGGAAATACAAATTTGGAGTAGGTGGCATGAACCTCACTATTCAGCAAACAACATGATCAAGGAAAGACCTCTTTGAGGTCATGCATATACTTTATAATCATAGAAAAGTATTTTTTCCCTTGTGATTAAAGCCGTGTGAGAGCACCCAGTTGGACTTCATGGCAGAGCAGTGTTCCCAGACAGACTCCCAGCCCCTCTACCTGGCACCAAACATTGCTTCTCTGTATACTTGGACCCCTGCTGTTGGCTTTGTCGCAGGTGAGAACATAGGATAACATACATTTTACACTTTATTGCTTCCTTTATACAAGATATAAAGGAAATAAAGAGAATAAACAAAATGAAAGATGCAATAACTTTACTTAACCACTTCAATCAGGTTGCACCAGCATATCGTCGTTGTTGGGTGGAAACCTCGTATCTCCAAGTTTCAAATGTGTACGTTCTTTCGCAAAGTAAAGCCCTGCCTCATCATACAAGGCCGTCACTAGTTTAGTTCTTTTTTAAATGATAAATGCAAAACGAACACTTTTGGACATATGAGGTTTTCACCCGACAACGACGGTATACAAGTACAAACAACGCAATGACACTTACAGTAACACCTATTCAAAAATAGCAGATCTACAAGCTCTGCTACAAAGTATATCGGTTTTAAGTGGATAAAATTAGCATTGTCTGTCTTTTATGTCTCATCACCACCAGGGGATGAACAGTGCAGATATATGTGCCAGTCCGAGGGAGAAAACTTCATAGTAAGTCGTGGGTCTCAGTTTGTGGACGGAACACGGTGTGAGTCACTCGTTCCAGCACCCCTTGGCTCTACAGCTGCTTGTCTACAAGGGAAATGCCAGGTAAACATTTGACCAGTGGTGGTAGAAGTACTCTGATTTTATATCATAAAGTATGAGTAGCTATATGTAGAGTAAAAGTAAAAGGCTTACAATAAGACTTTAACTAGAGTAATAGTACAAAGCTATTCAGCACATATACTTACAGTACCAAAGTAAAAGTACTCATTATGCAGAAAATTGGCATAATTAAAAATGCATAATTAAACTTTAATGTTGCAGCTGGTTAAATGGGGCTAATTTTAGATACTTTATGTGTTGGTGGGTAGCTTTAACTACATCATCCTTTATCCCTTGACATATGTTTTGTAAATGGACTTAGTAACTTTCCACCCCTGTATTTTGTTGAATTAAGGTCTGGTGTCAGAGAATTAGACATGATCCTCTTAAATAGTTTTTTTTTTTGGTGGTGGTGGAGCCCCCACCACCAAAAAAAATAAATACCTTTGGTTCATTGATTGGTCTCTGATAAGCTGTTTGGCTGTGATGGTGTACTGCATTCTGGGAAAGTGGAGGACATCTGTGGAGTGTGTGGTGGAGACGGCTCGTCCTGCACTTTCACTTCCAACGCCTACAACGGTGGCCGGGCCAGAGGTAGAGCATAAAACAGTGGTTCTCAACCTGTGGGTCGGGACCCCCAGGGGGCTCCTCAAATTATTTTGGGGGGTCCCCAGATGATGACTTAATGTGCAACATTGTTTTCTCACTCAACAGTAAATAAACCAACATAAAGCTTAAAGGCCCAGTTCACCTCTGGGACAACCAGATCTTATTTTATTGTTGTTTGGGACACGATCAACACAATCCTGAGTTATTTTTTGTGTTCAATCTGTGTTTTGAGATATTTTAGTATTTCAGCATGACTAGTGATGCATTTTGCATCATATGATGCATCATGCTGCATCATATGATGAAAAATGCATCACTAGTCATGCTGAAATACTAAAATATCTCAAAACAAAAAATAACTCAGTATTGTGTTGATCGTGTCCCAAACAACAATAAAATAAGATCTGGTTGTCCCAGAGGTGAACTGGGCCTTTAAGTGTAGAGGGTATGTATACAGTATGCTCACAACGCCTCGCAACGCAACGTTGTAGATTGGCTATTTTCACAATAGAACCGTGTTATACAAAATGTAATGCCTCAACTCTTAGTGCTCACCAGTTAAAATATGATTATTTTGGGGGTCGCGGCCTGAAAAGGTTGAAAACCACTGGCATAAAACAGACGATAATGGAAACGTGTAATTTTTATTGTGCGTCTGCATTCCTTACAATTAACCACATCTTTCCTTTCTGTCAGAGTACGTTACCTTCCTGTCTGTACCAGTGAACGCCACGCAGATCCACGTGGTCAACATGGCGCCCGTCTTCACTCATATGGGTGAGAGAGCAGCGGGTTTATACAGTGTGAGAGAGGGATTCAGTGGTTATTAACCCATTTAGAACGGGTACACATTATTGTGTATCATTATTTTATGCTTTAACTATTGAAAAATAGCAGATATACAAGCTCACTGCGAGCTCGTAGATCTGCTATTTTTGAAAAACTCGTGAAAATGTGTGCAAATCTTTGAATATATGTATTTTCAAAGCGAACATTTGTAACTCAAATTTTGCTTCTGGGTGGTCCCTGGAACTATAATATTTTGAGATGCGGGTCCGTGGCCAAATAAATATCATTTTGGGGGTCCTTCACATGAAAAGGTTTGAGCACCACTGACATAGCAGTCTCTCAAGAACAGACTAACTGAGCTCCATTTAAGTGAAAAGGACCCTTTCTTTGACGATGGCCAGCCAGATTGCTGACATAGAAACATGTTTTTTTTTTTTAAAACATAGAAGGATTCAAAAGACACTCATAGAATCGGGTCAAAATTCTAATTCTCACGATTTTTCAAAAATAGCAGATCTACAAGCTCGCAGCGCGGCACTCGGTGCCGCGCTGTGAGCTTGTATATCTGCTGTTTTTCAACAGTTAAAGCATAAAATAATGATCATACACAATAACGTGTACCCGTTCTGAATGGGTTTTAATAGAACGGGACAAAAGAAAGCTGGTTGTTTGCTGTTCTCATTTACAGCTGTGATGCTTGGGGATCAGTATGTTGTGTCTGGGATGGGCGATATGGCTCTCAACAAGACCCACCCCTCCCCGCTGGATGACCACCATCTGGCGTACAGCCTGTATCTGACCCCGGACCTTCTGCCCCAAATGGAGGAGCTTTGGCTTCCCGGGCCACTGCAGCAGGAGACACACATACAGGTCATGATAATGAATAGAGCATTATAGTTATTACTGGTTGGGTTCAATCCAGGAATTGGATTCAACCATATTAACCCTGGACATCCATATTTGAAATGATAAAAAGAAAACACATTTTGAAATTGCAAGATTTGACCACATTTTTCACAATGTTTCAAACATGGCAGATCTACAATCTGACAATGTTGTGAGCTTTAAGATCAGCTAGAATAAAATAGTGCTTAATGATGCTTAGTGATTAAAGGGATATTCCACTTTCAAAAAAACTCTGCCTTGCATGGGTCTGCCTCCCCAGGCCCAGGGCCTCTCCAGTGCACATACACACCCATCGTAACTTCAAACTCCATTTTAACCAAGATAGATTCATTAAAAACACCCATTATTTTTTCTGGTGACTCATATATTACCCTCCTAATATGTGAGCAGGCCATGTTTTTCGATAACATTTTTCATTTATTTTTAATAATTTTGTTTTGTATTTAATTTTTCTCATTTTCCCAAATAATTATTAAAAATAAATGAAAAAGGTTATTGAGAAAACACAGCCTGCTCACGTATTAGGAGGGTAGTATGAGTCACCAGAAAAATAAATTGGGTGTTTTTAATGAATCTATCATGGTTGAAATGGAGTTTGAAGTTACAATGGGTGTGTGTGTGGAGAAAAGCCCATAAGGTGTTTCCCTGTTGAAACTGGAATATCCCTTTAAGTGATTAAATGCAAATTGTACAAAATAAATCGGGGAATTGTGCAGGTAAAATATCTGACATTTACATAATAAGTCATAAATTATTATCAGTGTCACTTTGCAGGTCTATCGCAAATATGGAAAAGAATATGGAGAGAAAACAAATCCAAACATCACATACCAGTTCTATGTACCCAACAATGATAATGCTTTGACAGAGATCAAACCCAGTAGGAAATGGGTTGTCCTCACAACACCCTGTTCTGTCAGTTGCGGCTCAGGTAAGAGATTATTAACCCATTTAGGCCTAGAATTATTGAATGCTTTAACCCATTTAGGCCTAGAATTATTGAATGCTTTAACCAGTGAAAAATAGCAGATATACAACCTCACAGCGCGGCGAGCTTGTAGATCTGCTATTTTTGAAAAAGTCGTGAAAATGTGTGCAAATCTTTGAATATATGTATTTTCAAAGCGAACGTTTGTAACTCAAATTTTGCTTCTGGGGGGTCCCTGGAACTAGATATTTTGAGATGGGGGTCTGTGGCCAAATAAATATCAGTTTGGGGGTCCTTCACATGAAAAGGTTTGAGAACCACTGACACAGTAGTCTCTCAAGAACAGACTAACTGAGCTCCAGTTAAGTGAAAAGGACCTTTTCTTTGACGATGGCTGGCCAGATTGCTGACATAGAAACATAGGTTTTTCAAAAAACCTTAGAAGGATTCAAAAGACACTTATAGAATCGGGTAAAAATTCTTATTCTTTTCACGATTTTTCAATAGTTAAAGCATAAAATAATGATACACAATATAGTGTACCCGTTCTAAATGGGTCTGAAAGCAACAACATAGAAAACCACACTATATAGGCCTACTCTAATATGGTTCAAATGAAATGAGAAATGATAGCAAATCGTAGGAGCATGCTTGTTCTCTGCTGTAAAATGGCTTCCCTCTTGTTTTGAGGATATAAAGTGGTACCCAAATCAAACAGCAGAAGAAACAATGCTGAAATTGAGCTTATAATGTTTATGCCATCATTTATATGTTAATCATAGTACTTTTTTCTTTTTAACGTTTGCATTTTAAAATGACACTAGCCAATGACGTGCATTTCTACATGATCCTTCAATGCAAACCTCAGGTCTCCCAACTAAACATAAGAAAAAGTGTTTAAATTTCCTTCAATTTGTAATAGCAAATTTCCTGTCCTTATCTGTTCAAATAATTCTGAATGCAAAATGAGTTACAACAGTCTGGTTTAGTGGGGGCTTTGGATTAGTGATGAGTGATGCTACTCTGTATCATGACAAATCACCCCATGAAACGTGCGTGCCACAGCCACAACAGTGATAAAAGTTGAACAAAATGACCAAAGGTGACCTTTTCATGTTCATGTTTCTCTATTCTCACAGGCATACAGAAAAATACGTATGCGTGTGTAGAGGAGCATACCAACAAACATTTAGAAGAGCAGTATTGTACCGATCCTCCTCCATCGCTGCCCCTACAGACAGCATGTCAGCTCCCAGCCTGCCCTGCTAGGTTCACACACACACACACACGCGCGCGCGCGCACGCACGCACGCACACACGCGCGTGCACGCACGAGCGCACACGCATGCACGCACACACACACACACACACACGCACACGCACACGCACACGCACACACACACACACACACACACACACACACACACACACACACACACACACACACACACACACACACTCTCTTCACATTTAATTAGAGGTACATTACATTTAAGGGGCTCTTGACAGAAAGATCAGTTGATTTAATGTGAATTTGCCTGATTAATTCCTTTGGCATTACAGCTATTGTGATGGCAGCAGGAGGAGTGCATAATAGTGTTGCAGCTCAGTGAATTGATGAAAATGCCAGTTAGCACTGTTAGGGATACTGTCGTACTGAACAACTACTTTTACTATTATTTTGTATAATTACATATAATAATAATAATATGGCCCCACGCCTTCGGGACTGTTTATCACAGTACATTTGCACATACGTGAAATTTGTTCTCTGCATTTTACCCATCCTATAACAACTAGGAGCAGTGAGCAGCCATATACGGCGCTCGGGGAGCAATTATGGGTTAAGGTCTTGCTCAGGGACGCATTGACACATTGCTGCCTGACCGGGAATCGAACCGGGGACAACCAGGGGAACTGGTTCCCCAGGCAGGCTCCCTAACCACTCAGCTATGGTCACCCACATATGGTCTTTTGGAAACAAGTGGTTTTGTATACAGTGACCGTTTGGGGTAATTAAAAAGTCATAACCATAGAGTTATATTTCCGTCCCATAAACATCTTTGCCTTTTTTTACTATTATTCTTTTTTTACATTTTAAAATATTTCAAATAGCCCATCTACATAGCCATGTTGTGAGCTGGTAGATCAGCTATTTTCTTTAAATGTTTTTCAGCATTATAAAAGAAAGGCAAAACATTTTAGGGATAAGGGGCAAAACCTGGACGAAAATAGGGCCCATATAGTCTATCAAGACAATCAGGTGTGCATAGTGCTTTAGCACCCTCTGGTGGACATATTTAAAGACAGCAGTGATTAGTGAATTACTGTACATACAACATAAACACTTCATTATTTTTTTTATTTTAGTTTTGCATTACTTTGTGGCTCAGCTAAAGCACTGGGACAAAATACAACTATGCTGTATAACTGGTGAGAAATACTTCTTTTCTTTTTTTTCTTTTTTATGGCCACAGGTGGGAGATGGGGGAGTTTGGTCCCTGTAGCGCCTCATGTGGTGGAGGAGAGAGAGAGCGCCCTGTGAGATGTGTCCAGGAACAAGGAGCTAACATTGTAAGGGTCTCAGCTTCTGAATGCCCATCTGATTCAACCCCAAAGACCGTTCAACAATGCAATATTCAGCACTGTCCAGCCAGGTATAGAGCCTCCAAACGTGAACATTTCTAGTGTGCAATGTGCAATGCAAAAACGAAAACCTGAGCTGTTCTGGGAAGATGATTGACAGAAGTTAAAATGGTTGTTTAATTATGAAGTCTTTAAGACGGCACATTTTGTTTCTAAAGCCTGGAGTAGAAGACAGTCTCAGCTTTTCAAATAGTAGCTTGAGTGTTAAAGTTGGTTATTTGTTTGATCATTGTTTGTGTGAATTGTTATGTCGGTGAATTATTTCTTTGTTAAATGAAACGTAAAAGTGTCCTGTAAGTCCATATGGGCTGGGCTTCCATGGAAGCATGACACTAAAATAAAGAAAAATCAATCATCAATCATGTATTGATGATATTCAACATAATTGGATATACTGTATTTAAAATAAATTGTTCTACATGTTTATGCGTTTAAAAACCTGCTAGTTTATAATTTGACAGATGGAACGTGTCAGAGCCAGGGGCGTGTTCAGCTGTGTGTGGGCCAGGAGAAGCGAAGCGCGCGGTGTCATGTGTCCAGTCAAAAGGTGGACAGGACGTCCAAGTGGATAATAGCTTCTGTCCAGAGCAAATCAGACCCGCTGACTCTGTGCCCTGTGTGGTGGATGTGTGTCCTATTGGCTGGGAGTCCAAGGGAGAGGTACTGTACTGTGGATATGTGAACAGTAGAATGGCGTGCATGTCTACATTCCGCTGAATCTTAAGCAAAACACCTGTGCACAGGGGTGTCTCACCAAATTTTGGGCCCTGGGTACAAGGATTCACTGCGGGGCCCCCCATGAATGTTCTTCATAGGGGGAGGGGGTTTAACCCATTTAAACTGGGAACGCATTATTACGCATTATTGGGGTTTTTTTTTTACTATTGAAAAATAGCAGATATATAAGCTGACAGCGCAGCACCGAGTGCCACGCTGCGAGCTTGTAGATCTGCTATTTTTGAAAAAACTTGAACATTTGTGTAAATCCTTCCAAGGTTTTTTGAAGGAACCCCAAAATTATATGTGTTGGGCCACGGACCCCTATCTCAAAATATTTCGTTCCAGGGACCCCCCCAGAAGCAACATTTGAGTTACAAATGTTCGCTTAAAAAAAACATATAGGCCTATTCGATTTGCACACGTTTTCTTCACGACTTTTCAAAAAATAGCAGATCTACAAGCTCGCAGCGCGGCACTCGGTGCCGTGCTGTGAGCTTGTATATCTGCTATTTTCCAATAGCTAAAGTATAAAATAATTCCAGGCCCCTCCTCCACCTTGGGCCCTAGTAACTCAGTCCCACTTTTCCCCCCCAAGTTGTGACGCCCTTGAGTGGATATGAACGGTAGAATATTGTGCATGTCTACATTCCGCAGAATCTTAAACAAACACCTGTGCATGTTTTTGTCCTCCCCAGGAAACAGCGGTTCTGAAGTCATCGGGTTTGTCGCCGCGCTCTCGGCAGGCTCCCGTGTACGTCTGGAGTCCTGTTATCAGCCAGTGTTCAAAGAACTGTGGCAATGGTAAGTGAGGGCAGTGGTGTAAAGTAACTAAGACATTTACTCAAGTACTGTAGGCCAGCTGTTCCCAAACTTTTTTGTCTCAGGGCACCCCATAAATATTTGTTTTAATCCGAGGCACCCCCACATTATAATTTTCACTCACAGGACCTTATATTTATAGCATATCGTCGTTGTCGGGTGGAAACTGTGTATGTCCAGAACCGTTCGTTTTGTATTTATCATCTATAAACGCCTCGCACACGCCTCGCGATGCGAGGCGTTGTGTGCTTGTAGATCGGCTGTTTTCACTAGTTTTGTGCGACGGTCTTGAATGATGAAGCAGAGCTTTGCTTTACCAAAAGACGTACAAACTTGAAACTTGGAAATATGAGCTTTCTGCCGGACAGTGACGATATTTTAGTGATTATGTTGCGAGGAAAACGTTGTGATAATAGCCAGAATCTTAAACAAAACACCTGTGTTTCAGTCAGTTAGAACTGACTGAAAATAACTTTGTACTTCAAGTTTAAAATGATACTAAATATTTGTTCAAGTTTCCAAATAAATTCCAAATATTATCAAATTATCCCGCGGCACCCCTGGACTGCCGTCGCGGCACCCCAGAGTGCCCCGTCACCCACTTTGAAAACCCCTGCTGTAGGCTACTTAAGTACAGTTTTGAGGCATTTGTACTTTACTTAAGTTGAGTATTTCTAATTTCCAACACTTTAAGTTCTACTCCGGGTTAGGGTTAGGGTTCAAATATTGTACACTTTACTCCACTGCAATTATTTGAAAACTTTAATTACTAGTTACTTTGCAGATGTAAATTATAATATTGTAAAACATACATTAACCACTTTAGCCCTATTTTATATCTTGGATATTTCAAAATAACTGATCTATAAGCTATTTTCAAACATTTTGTACTTTTACTTTTGGTACTTTAAGTACATTTTGATAACAACAATTATATACTTTATTTTGAATTCCGGACTTTTCCTTGTAACAGAGTATTTCTACATTGCAGTATTGCTACTTTTTCCACCACTGAAGTGAGTGAGGCTTACTTTCATTCAGAACCCATGGGTCTTATGAGCTAAAGCGGTTATTCTCAATCAAACATGTTCGTGTCAAGGTCCCCCAAATTGATATTGTATTTGCCTGCAGACCCCCATTTGAAAGAATTCTGTACCAGGGACCCCCATAAGATTTGTCAACATATATTTCAAAAATAGATACTTTTAAACTGTTCCTCATTTGTACTGGGGTCCCCCTGGAACCCCCTCAAGGACCCCTCGGGGGTCAATGTCTGGTACCCACTTTGGGGAGTCAGTAAGCTAAAGATCACCCAAAGCCTGATACTTGTGTAGGAACCCTACAGGTGTGGTTTTCCTGTGTGAACCATCAGACCAGACTGGGAGTGGCTGAGTTCCACTGTGACGGCTCTAGCAAACCACAGCCTTACTCTGAGCGCTGCAACACCTCCCCCTGCCCTGCTATGTGAGTCACCACCGCCACTGCACATCACAAACAGCATTTTCTGTATTTATCAAATAATATCGTCACTGTCAGGGGTGTCGCACCAAATTCTGGGCCCTGGGTACTTTAACTATTGAAAAATAGTGCAGCGCTGCGTGCTTGTAGATCTGCTATTTTTGAAAAATCGTGAACATTTTGTGAACGTCTTTGAATATTCAAATCCTTCTAAGGTTTAAAAAAAAAAAAAGAAAAACTATGTTTCTATGTCAGTGGTGCTCAATCTTTTTCATGTGAAGGACCCCCAAAATGATATGTATTTGGCCACGGACCCCTATCTCAAAATATTTTGTTCCAGGGGACCCTGCCCCCCCCCCCCCAGAAGCAACATTTTAGTTACAAATGTTAACTTAAATACATATATTCAAAGATTTGCTCACATTTTCAGGACTTTTCAAAAATAGCAGATCTACAAGCTCACAGCGTGCTGTGAGCTTGTATACCTACTATTTTTTAATAGCTAAAACAATTAAGGCCCCTCCACCTTGGCCCCTAGTAACTCAGTCCCACTTTCCCCCCCTTGTGACGCCCCTGTATGTACTATAACAAACATCAATCATACTACGGCACATATCGACATACTACTAATACTATGTGTGCATTGTATAATACAAAATGTCAGCAGTGGCGTGTTTGTGTCAGCAGATGGCGCTCTAAGCAAGGAGTCTGCAGTGTGACATGTGGGGGAGGGGTGGTTAACAGAGTGCTGTACTGCACCCGAGAGACGCAAGGGGAGGGGGAGGAGGAGGAGGAGGAGGTGGTGGAGGATTCTGAGTGCAGTGCTTCTCACAAGCCCACAGCAGTGGTTCCATGCAACACCAATAGTTGCCCAGCGAGGTAAATCACAATATAGAGACATACTCACAAATACCACAGAGATATAACAATAGCATCTGCAGAGATGGGCACACGTGTGTGCGCACACACACGCACACACATGCACGCACGCACGCACACACACACACACACACACACACACACACACACACACACACACACAGGCACGTGCACACAGGCATGTGCACAGATAGGCATCAAAGGGGGCTTGAGCCCCTACCCTTTTACCTGTCTGTAAAAAGTGCCCTCTCCAGACCATAAATGCAGTTTTTACTATGGTGAAAGAAATGCAAATGCCCTCTTTCCATGCCTTACCCGAAGGCAGCATTCAAGAGAATTGTCTTGTCCAAACTCTCCTGAACTTGAATGCAGCGTTTTATGTTGAAAGAATTGCCCTCTATATGTAGAAATCCATGCCGTACGCCACATCTCCAGTATTCACTTGATTATGCTTAGTTCAGTGTGGTATCATGCACCGAAAATAGCCGACCTCCAAGCTGCTATTTTCGATATTTTCACCCAAAGGCCCTTTTAGAGATCTCAGCCCCTGCCTCTTCTCTGCACGTCCCTGCACGCACGCACGCACACACACACACACACACACAAACACACACACACACACACACACACACACACACACACACACACACACACACACACACACACACACGCACATCAGGATAATAACCCCTCCCAATACCATAATAGCATCTCACACAGACACTGTTTACCCATCCAGGTGGAAGGTTTTCAGTACAGCACCTTGCTCGGTGTCCTGTGACCTGGGCGTAGCTCAGAGGACTGTGTCCTGTGTCCAGTTCATCCAAGGGAAGGAGAGGGTGGTGTCAGAGGAGGCCTGTCATTCAGCCATTAAGCCAGCGACCACGGTGCCCTGCCTGGTGCAAGTCTGCACATTCAGATGGGAGGTGAAGGAATGGAGCCAGGTAATGCTTTCTGTGTGAGGCAAAACGCAGCATGTGATGATGGAGAGGAAATGACATTCAAATGAAATACACCTCCCCACTCCCCAATACCCTATTTTGCTGATTGAAGGCATATTATTGAATGTAAGAGCACTAGGGATGGAGCCCTAAACAAGGGTAGCTCGATAACCCGATACCAGATTTATTGAGTACCCGGTATCAATTTGGGCTTATCAAGCTTGTTATCGAGCATTATAGCGGCCCATGATGTATTGTTTAAACAATCAAAGACAAGAGGCGATCAAGAAATTATTACTGTACTATCCATAATATAAAGCCATTTAACACTTATTGCACACTAATGAATGATTGTTTTATTGATATTTAATGATAATATTTGTTGTCATCTTCATAGTGGTCAGCAACAAACTCAGTCGCAACAACTGACCAAAGATACCAGTTATGTTCTGAATTTGTCGTCTCATATCTTTCCACAAAATATTAGAAAATGCTCAATAGTGGGCACGATAAAAGCCCGGCTCAATAAGCAGGATCGATTATCAATACAAATTTACAAGCTCCATCCCTAAAGAGCACACATTATTTGTAGGCCTATGTGTTTTTCGTACTGCTTTTCTAAATACAGTCCTTTAGTTAGTGCATATCTCCATAAACAGAAGACAACCCCTAAATTTCACACATTTATGGGTGGCATAGCTGAATGGTTAGGGAGCCTGCCTGGGGAACCAGAGCCCCTGGTTGTCCCTGGTTTGATTCCAGGCAAGGCCAGCAATGTTGATGTGTGTCCCTGAGCAAGACTCTTCTTAACCCCTAATTGCTCACGTGCTCCTTGTGGGCAGCGAATCAGCTGGGTTGGGCTGAAAATACTTAATTTCCCCCTCGGGAGAAAGTAGGTAACTATTATTATTATATTATTACATTAAGTCCAATATATTTATTTACTTTTTTTCTGCTGGAATGAAATGGAAACTAATGCCAAAAGAATGTATCGGTTCGGTCAAGTCTAAGTGTTTAATCACTTTCTTGTTACCGTTCTCCAGTGTTCAGTGTTGTGTGGATATGGGATCCAGTCCAGGGCTGTGTCCTGCATGGGGCCTTCTAACCCTGAGCCCCTCAGCCCCCTGTTCTGCATGCACATGCCCAAGCCAATCACCATCCGGGGTTGCTACACGGCCGTCTGCAGCGACCTGGAGCCCACCACAGACCTCGCCACCCCCACCCACACACCCTCACTGCACACCAGGGTGGAGGAGGAAGCGGCAACACCCTCTGAGGAGGAACCTCCACCATCTCCTACTCCTACGTTGGCAGCAGAGTTGGTCACCACCCCTCAGACCATCTTGACCACCCCCACACCTAAAACCAGTTAGGTGGCACTACCACGAAATGCTGAAGCTAATTGGTGTGATCCTGCCCTCCAGATATATATGTCACAGTGTTTTTGAGTTTCAGTGAAATTGAGAACAGGAGCGCTCGTTGTGCGGTGCGGGGCGGAACAAGCGGTCGCTTTGATCCACAACAGCAACAACGACAACGCAGCGTCGCAGGAATGATAGCGTGTCACCCCACGGAGGTTAGGGTTAGGGTTAGGCAGTTTTACTGAGGTTAAGGTTAGGGTTAGAGATAGGCATAGTAAGCTAATGGCTAAACACAGCTGAGGTGGCTAGTAGATAAACAACGAAAGAGGTGTCTCAAACGAGTGATGTCAGCGACTAGACAAGTGAATGGCTGTTATCGCCATCTCATGGTGAATACACACAATTACACAGGTACGCTGTTAAGAGACTATCAAAGTGAATTGATGGTGGTGTTAGGGGTGTGTGGTGAACGACAAAACGAGCGCTCTTACCCCAATCTCACTGAGTTACCCAAACTGACTGTAACATATATATATGTTTATATATTTATCATGTTTGGTTCTTTCAAGGTGTGTGTGGCCAGCTGCTCCTGGAAGAGAAAGGTTCGGTTGACTTAAGAAACGTGACTGGCCGCTGCACCGTGTCCATAGGTCGACCTCTAGATGAGGTCATTCACGTCAACGTGGAGTCCAGCTCGTTGAACTGCAAAAAGAGTAAGTATGGCATACAACAATCCTTTATAGCAGACATGGATGTCTTCATACAGTATGTAATATCCAGTAATGCTGCACCATTCACACTAGTCTCTCAAGAACAGACTAACTGAGCTCCAGTTATAACTGAGCTCAAGTGAAAAGGACCTTTTCTTTGACGATGGCTAGCCAGATTGCGTTCACACTAGCAGCGACAAAGCAACAAGCTACAATGGAATCGAGTGAAATGAAGCTACAAACTGACACCCAACGCTTTCAGTTCTGCAATGATGCAATCAAGTGTCAATCGATCATGTTTTTTGTTTCACTATTTCAACTCCCCTGCTCCATTACCTAGGAAGAAAAACTAATTCTGTCTGTAAACAATTATCGGTGATATTTTAGCCTACCCTTTTCATTAACACAATGGCTTGAGCAACACATCAACAGCGTCCCGGCAGCAATGCAGCTGAACACGCTCTGCCATTTCGTAGCTTTAGTCGTCGATAGAACGAACACAGCGTAAGGATAACTTTGTGTTTTGCATGTAGAGGAGTTCCTGGCGTTCTTTGACCGGCTGGTGTTCGTAAGGAAATGTGAGCAGGTGGAGAACACTGTGCTGACATCAAAGACTAACGTCCTACTGGTGCGCCAAAACCTCCACACAGCAGGGAATGGGGTCCACCTCACCTACAGCTCTCAGAAGAACTCTAAGAAGAGTCATCATGGTAAGAGAGCTTCGGTGTCTGCAATGGGTGTGTTGGTGTGCTGGTGTCCACTAGCTCACTGTTAGGTCAAGTGATGCAGGAAGTGTTCTTCCATTAAAATCCCTTAAACTGGTGGCGCTTGGGTGGGGCAGAGGCATATGTTCCTGGAAAACACATTGGAGACTTGGGATTTGAATCCTCTGCTGTGCCTCCAGCTTGACCGGGCATCTACACCAGTGTTTCCCAAACAGTGGGTTGGGACCCATTTGTGGGTCACGGACCAATTTTTATGGGTCACGACCCAAGTAAAAATTGTAATTTATTTTCCTACATTTAAAAATGTAATACATTTTTTTGTTTTGTTTTAATAATAATTAAGAAGTAGTAAAAATAGATGTTCTACTAAATTAAACTAAGCCCCTTTTCCACTGACATGGTCCAACACCACTCCACACCACACTTGTGCCAGGTTTTCCACTACAAGGACCTGGGTAGAGTAGTGTGAAAGCGGTAGTAAACGTGGTACTAAAAAGTATTCAATCTAGAGTAGGTCTGAGCTAGGCCAAACACTTCATAATGAATGATAACTCACTGACTTTTCATTTAGACCACCAGGATATAGTTGTAAGTAATACATGATAATAGATTATATTGTGTTATAATCACAGTTATAATCCATTATAGTGTATTATAATTAGGATAGTTGTAATACAAATGTATATTGTATTATAATCACAGTTAAAAGGGTCAATTTGTTTCTTACCGATAGGGGTACTTTTGTGTAATGGAAAATGTAGATATTCTTGTGGTGCGGTGTAGTGTCATGCAGTGTGGTGCTAAAGCTGCAGTCAAAAAGGGGCTTACTGAACTAAAAGGTTACGGGGGGAAGCTGGGTGGGACTGAGGAGACCAATCTTTGTCCCTGAATCAGCGACTCCTATAAGGTCAAGGGCACCTGTCTGTAGGGATTTTGAACTGTGAGGAATAGTGTGTTCCTCCGTACAGTATGTGCCATTTTCTCCCAGTGAAAACTCCTAACTGTCAGGTGAAAGGAAGCAGCAGGTGATCCTGATGTGGATCAGTGGAAGCATGCAGTTTCAATTCCATCCCTAGGACCAATCAGCATAAAGATCAACCAGTAGGGGTCAGCAGTGACACAATTACATTTGGAAATTAGCATAATGCCTAAATTGGGAGAAAAAATAAAAACTTAAAATTCACAAAGGCTCACATAGCATTTTCTTTACTAAATAATAAACAATTATGGAAGTTTTACTTCCATTTTTTAAAGTGATTACATCAAATGTGTGAGGAATAAAATGCACATATACGTGACGAAATTATAACTTAAAGGATTAGTTCACCCCCAAAATGACTTTTTTCCTATTGATTACTCACGCCATGGAGACTTGAGTTCAATAATATGTTGGGTTTTTTATCGTATTCCTAACACAAAAATGTGATTAAAATAAATTTGCTCCCATTGATTCCGGATAGGGACCCAAATGCATTCGGGTCCCCAACCGGAAACAATGGGGGTAAATTTACTATAATCGATTTTTTGTCTTAGGAATGCGACACATACAAAAAAATATTATTGAACTCAAGTCTCCATTGTGTGAGTAATCATTAGGAAAAAGTCATTTTGGGGGTGAACTACTCCTTTAATACCACTTGCATGCTGAGAGAACCCTTATGTTGTTGTTTTTTAATCCACAGACTGTGACATCCAGCTGTTTGCACACACTGGTGTCTTTGAAAACCCCACGACATCCAGTAGTAACCACACTTGTCGAGTTCTGATCAATGCCCCGCCCTCGGTAAAGATCAGAATCCAGGCATTGAGCATTGGACTCACGTTCAACAGGACCAACACCCACTCCACATACATCATGGTGAGAACAAGTTATTTGATAGATCATGCTATATCAGTGATTTGTAGTGTGTTGAATTTCACTGTAAAAAAAAACCTGTTCCAACCATTCATAACTCGTAGGACTCTTGACTTAAAACACTCTGATTTTACAGTGTAGAAAAGCCCATGTCGTGCAAAATGCCAATAATACACATTCATAACCTATTTGTGTATAAGCCATGAGAGAGATGAAGCAGGGACCCCCACAACTTTTTCATAGATGCCATATAGTTTAATCATTTGACAGCAGAATCATCAGTGTATTTTGGATTAATGTAAATTTGTTTTCAGATATTTAACTACTTGAACCGTCCATACATAATACATTTGACCTTTCACTCTGTTCTTAGTGTGCTCTTTTTCATCCTCTACACAGATCAGCTATTTTCGGCTAAAGTTCTAAATGAACTCTAGATCTGTGTGAACAATAGAATATGGACACAAGGGTTCAAGTGGTTAATATAAAAAAGGAGAGAAAAGGATTCTATCACACAAAGATTTGGAGGCCCCCTGTAGTAACTGAGGACCCCATATTGGCATAAGCTATTAAAACGTGTATTGTTTTTTTTTTAAGATCCGTGACATGGATGTCTTAAAGACCACTGTGTTTAAAGGCCACCAGCTCTTCCTCTGGCGCTCTACTGGGAACATGGCAGAGATAGAATTCCACGGGGAATACCTGCATTCCAAAGGGAGCTTCACAGCTCAATACTCATTTGTGCGGGTTTGATGTGGGATTCAGCAGCAGCAGCAGAGGAAAACAACAAGTTTGCATGATATACTTTTAAAGAGTTTGAACATAGTCGTGTTTGTTTAACGTAAAATGTATTCAAATGATCCGACACTGCAGTCTTTTCCATCCTTTCCGTTGAGTCGTTTTCACTTCTTATCCAAAATGATGTCCTTTATTAACAAATATTCAAGAAAACATTCAACAAACAAAACCAAGTCAATGCAGCAGTAACAAAGATCATCCTGAAATCTGCACAATACATGGCAAAACAATTAACAAAACAAAAAAAAAACGCCTGTCAAATTCATTTAATAATACTATATCATATATAATGTAATACAATACAGTTCCAACAATAATAAAATATACTGCATATAGTTTCTGTCAAGATGGCAGTGCTTTGACAGTGCTTTGCACACTATGTACTTCCTATTAGCTTATTTTATAATAGATTCCCCCAAGTCCAACACACAGAGTGCAATCACTGCAATGGGCCTTTCAGTTCTCGCTGTCACAAGTTTATGGCAATGTGGCTCTCTGCCAATGCCTCCCATTTCAAGTTCAGTTGAACCTTCTACACAGCCCGGCGGGTCAACCCCCCATGCCAGGCCTCTGTGTGGGCTCACTGTTTGGCCTTGTTTCTGTCCTCCAGGAGAGCCCTCATGTCCAACAGAGCATCCTCTACAGCTCTGGAAAACCTGGCGGCATGGGTCTCCTCGCAGCTGTTGAAGGCAGTGATTGCAATGTTGATGTGATCATCCATTGGGTTGTAACACACGCCGTAGCCATCTGGCACCATCGGACCGAAGCACATCGCACAGTCTGTCTTAGAACCAACCTGGACATCACACGAGATATGGATGGATGATCATTTCCCAAGTACAATAATACAATGGACTGCAAAAGGAAAACTGGCGAACAAATCCCCAAAAGGATCATGGCACTGACACATTGCAGGGTTCCCACACATTTTTACCAATTCATTTCCAAAACCTTTCCAGAATATTTAACCCAATTTCACGGGCCTATATAACAATAATAGGTCGCTTACTCCTATGCGCAATGCCCAAAGACAGGTAGTGTATGCCAGTGGTTCTCAACCTTTTCAGGCCGTGGCCCCCGAAATAATCATATTTTAACTGGGGACCACACCCTGACGAGCACTAAGAGTTGAGGAATTGTGTATAACACGGTTCTATTGTGAAAATAGCTGATCGCCTCGCAACTGTGAGCATGTAGATCGGCTATTTTCACAATTTCTGCCTCTAATATCTGACAATTTGGCCCATGTTTAATTTGTCATTTCAGAGGTATTAACAAAATCAATAACCAAAGACAAGGACGTTCCAGGACCCTTGATAAATTCCAAAACTTTTCCAATACTGGAAAAATATTTTTCTAATTTCAAAATATTTCCAGTAATTTCATGACCGTGGGAACCCTGACATTGTCAGTAGAAACAAGTTTAAAAGCCTGCATCATCGGAAACATATGGCCAACGTGTACTGACCGACAAAGTCTTCATCAGGCTAACAAAAATAGCATCCCATTGATTGTGCCTTACACATTACCTGACTGGTCAAGAGGTTGTAATGCTGAGCCACAGCATAAGAAGTGTCCATGAATATCTCAGGCATAGACGTCAGGTCTATAATACCCTGCATCTTCAACCCAAGAAGATGACGTTCAATGGCTTCCCCATGGATTGTCTGGTCAGAAACAGAGCAAGATAAATAAGCATGGATACCTGAATACCTGAATAAATAGACATCAAGAATTTGAATAAAGATTTGAATAATGATGACAAAGCATCGGTTGGTTCTCACTTTGGATGTATTCTCCCTGTGAGTCTGAACAGCCTTCTGTAGCAGGGATAGTTTCTCTGTGTTCTGTTGGAAAGCGAGGATGAACTAAATACTTATTGTCCAGCCAAAATATACACACACACATAAATGTCACATCCAGGCCACAAGAGTGGTTTTACCGATTTGACTGCGTCTTCCATGGCCTGGACAAACCTAAATGAATCCATGGTCATTGAATGGATCACATCTGTTCGGCCGTATTTGAACATTCGTAAGGACGCCGTCTCATAAACGGGGCAGCAAACTTTATACATTCTGAAAGTGAAAAATAGAACAGTGAATATACGTATGTTTGCAATACTACGAAAAATAGAAAGAATATATAGATAAAATGCTATAAAAAGGCAATAAACTCACCTGAAGTAGGCAAGCTGAAGGGCCATTTGTACAAATGCATCAGGACTCAGCTTATTCTCTCGTATCAAAGTTCTTCCAAAATGAGAAAACATGAGCACGTTCACATCCAAGTCCTGTACCATCCTAATAAAGCAAAGAAATGATTGGGTTACAAACACATGCAACTTCGATTTGACAAAAATAATTAACATCGTATCCCCTTCTATACTTACATATTCATGTTTTGTTTGGCAATTAACATCGTATCCCCTTCTATACTTACATATTCATGTTTTGTTTGGCATTTTCAATGTCCCTCTTAATCTCAGGAGTAATGTTAAATCGCAGCTTCTGAGGCATGGCCAGGGGAATCATGGGAGAACGCTTCATTTCAATTTTCTGCCTATTGAAAAGATTTTGAAAAAATTAAAAAAATGGGCCCAGTTCACCAGGTACTGGTATAAAGGATAATGGTTGTTGTAACCAATAAATGAACCTTACATGAAGTTGACAACATAATCGATGAGATACACGATGGGCGGACCTTCAGAAGCAGAATGTTCGTAAACCAGTCCACATGTCCCGTCTTCACCAATGATGAACTGAGGATGATTTACACATATTATGTACTCAGAAGCTCATTCATTACCATTGGCAAAGTTCTACTAAGTTCTACGAAGATTCAAACCTATGCATATATCAGGGTTCACACTTCCCACACATTTTTACCAATTCATTTCCAAAACTTTTCCAGAATATTTAACCCAATTTCCAGGACTACTGTATATAACGATAATTCAGCTCAATAACAAGTCGCTTACTCCTATGCGCAATGCCCAAAGGCAGGTAGTGTATGCCAGTGGTTTTCAACCTTTTCAGGCTGTGACCCCTGAAATAATCATATTTTAACTGGGGACCCCCCCACCCTGACAAGCACTAAGAATTGAGGAATTTTGTATAACACGTTTCTATTGTGAAAATAGCAGATCTACATGCTCACATCGCCTCGCAACGCAAGCCGTTGTGAGCATGTAGATCGGCTATTTTCACAATTTCTGCTTCTAATATTTGACAATTCGGCCCATGTTTAATTTGTCATTTCAGAGGTATTAACAAAATCAATAACCAAAGACAATGCATAGCTATTTCTTCCAGGACCTTCCAGGACCCTTGATAAATTCCAAAACTTTTCCAGTACTGGAAAAATATTTCCAGGAATTTCATGACTGTGGGGGAACCCTGATATATATAAGGCTTGACAGCATATTTTCAACAGGGAATGGATTTAATGGATGAGGTTTCAAACCAAACATGTCTGTCTTACCTGCAATGTTTTGTCAAACCAACGGTTGCCGCTGTTCCAGCGAGCCCCTCCTCCATGCAGCATCTGTGCGGCCACGCGGCTTCGATACAAGTTATCTGACACACGTGGCATTGGCGCATCCAGACACACATTGAAAATACTTTTCTGGATGGCACGGACAGACTCCTTATTTGTTTTATCTGGAGAGAAAAACATCAGCATCATGACATCCAATATTCAAATTCTCTATGGCAGGGGTCTTCAATGTTTTCAGGCCAAGGACCCCTTAGTTGAGAGAGAGATGAAGCAAGGACCCCCACAACCTGTTCATAGATTCCATATAGTTTCATCTTTTGACAGCACAATCATCAGTGTATTTTGGATTCATGTCAATTTGTGTTTTCAGATATTTAACCACCTGAACCGTCAATACTTAATAAACGTGACTTTCACTTTGTACTTAGTGTGCTCTTTTCCCCCTCTACACCAAACCTCTTTGCAGAAAATAGCCGATCTGCTATTTTTGGCTAAAGAATATGGACACTAGGGTTCAAGTGGTTAATATAAAAAAGGTTTCTATCACACAAAGATTTGGAGGCCCTCCTGTAGTAACTCTGAGGACCCCCTAGGGTTCCTGGGACCCCCTGTTGAAGAACCTTGCTCTATGGATGTATGATTAATTTCTGCATTTCTCCAGCCTCACCCTTCAAAAGGTTGTTATAGGCCTTGTTCCACGTGTTGCGATGCTGGGATGTCAGGATGCCGATGGGCTCCTTGTTGGTCTGCAGAGAGGAGTTCCAGATCTTCTCAAGTTGCATGGCAATCTGGTCCACGGTCAGCCGGGATCCGGCGCTGTTGTACACTTCCAGTACAAAAAACTGGAGGGGCAAACCCATATGAGGATGATAATTTAGTCCTAGAATTATTGAATGCTTTAAAAAGTTGTGAAAATGTGTGCAAAAAAAATGTATTTTCAAAGCCAACGTTTGTAACTCAAATTTTGCTTCTGGGGGGGGCGGGGGTCCCTGGAACTAGATATTTTGAGATGGGGGTCCGTGGCAAAATACATATCATTTTGGGGGTCCATCCCATGAAAAGGTTTGAGAACCACTGACATAGTAGTCTCTCAAGAACAGACTAACTGAGCTCCTGTTAAGTGAAAAGGACCTTTTCTTTGACGATGGCCAGCCAGATTGCTGACATAGAAACATAGGGTTTTTCAAAAAAACCTTAAAAGGATTCAAAAGACACTTATAGAATCGGGTCAAAATTTGAATACAATTCGAACAATTTTTCAAAAATAGCAGATCTACAAGCTCACAGCGCGGCACTCGGTGCCGCGCTGTGAGCTTGTACATCTGCTATTTTTCAATAGTTAAAGCATAAAATAAAAATACACTATAATGTGTACCCGTTCTGAATGGGTTAAAGAACTAGTCAACGAGCTGCTGAAACCAATATTAATGGAATGTAAGGGCGAATTTAATGTATACTTCATCAGAGGACATTGTCGCTCGGCGAAAATGTGCAGTGTGCGACCAGGCTTAATGGTTCATTCCCACCGGGCAAGATAAAGATTAAAAATATCGTTCTCAATTGAAGTGGATGGTAGTGTCCACACTGGACGCTACCATCCACTCCCATCCAATACAACTGAGAAAGATATTTTTATCTTTATCTTGCCTGGTCGGAGTAACCCTTAAGGCTGGCCACAGTTCCTCTAGTCTAAAATGTGCTGCTGGCATTTTGTGTAAAGGATAGAACAGGAGAAAAACAGCGCCATCTAGAGTACCTGGAAATTATGTACCACGGTGATGTGAGCCGAAGGTGAATTTCCAACAACGTGATGTACTATGGTATCTTTCTTTGATCCGGGGATCCGGCAGGAGGACAGGATCTGGTAATACTGATCCATGCACAAAGGTTTGCCACCCAGGTATTCCACGGGCAAGGTGTTACTGCAACAGATTTTTTTTTTTTTTTTTTTTTACCATATACCATGCGTATTCAAGCTTATACAGCAATAATTGAAAATAACATTCATCATAAGCTTTTTATTGACATTCAGACTGACTCAAATCTTTGTGATTATGTACCAAAAACATTTTCACTGAAACTCACGTGTCAACCATTTTCTTGAAATCCAAAACTCCTGCAATCAGCTTTGCCGCAAATCTACAGAGGAAGAATTATTGTATTATTTATATAATACAGTAGAAGGTGGCTTTTCCTTTTATTCCATAGTAATATTAATATACATAATATTCATACAATACCACGTTGTAAAAGATCAGCAAATTCAATAGTCAAGAATCAGTGGCCAACAAACGTACTACCGATCTACTGATAAAGATTATGCCATATTAACGTAATAGTGCCTCTGACTGACAATGAGAAATGGCCTATCCTTGAACTACAGACCTCTGACAGCTGTAATATAAGGTAGGAGTATTTCTTCGTGGGGCCACAATGTTCACTGTACAGTATATCCCATGGGTCACAGTAGTCCACGCGAAAAAAGCTGAGCAATGCTACACGCAGCCAAAGTCCCAAAAATAGCCAGGAAGAGGAGGGAAAAGTCTGTGTAAAGGTCAGCTGGAGACTGTATCTATAATAGTGTACTAGAGTACCAAATGTAACTTTATTGCAGTTGTTATACTTAGACACAGAATGGTTCTAATTATTGTACTGGGCAGAAAACCACAGTGAACCTTATTTTGGTGGCTGGTCATGAGGATTTATACTTGAGTGCCGGTGTCGCGCCCCGAAACATAGCCGAAATACAAGAGCACAACGTGTCGCAGTGCAACAAGCTGGGAGCTTGTAGATCTGCTATGTTTGGTATGCAACACCCACCCACACAGGCCCTTTAGATACAGTGGACTGTGGTCGCAGGATGCTCACCTTATCTGTCCTTGGCGATCCTGGAAGTGCATGCGGGGCAGGACGACCCCAGGGCTGGTGTAGACCGCCACAGGCATGCGACAGTCCAGATAGGCCGACTGCATCCACCACTCTGACAGCTGCACAAAGCACAACATACAGAGTGCAGGCATAAATACATCAGGGCACTCAGGCAGTGTTTCTTGACAACTACTGGTTCAGGATCCAGGATTGTTCTTGATCAGGTTACAGAAACTGAACAACTCTGTTATTAGTTGTGCCTCTAAAGCCTGATTTATACTTTATCGTACAATGCTGTCGCATGCCGAACATAACCTACAAGCTCAGAGCGAGCTGCGGACCGGTGAAACTCATAGATCTGCTATGTTTGGTGCATGACAACATCGTACGGCTGAGCATAAGCTTGCTGCTGCAGCTCAACTGTGCACACCTCTAAGTTGCCTTCCATGATATATTGAGTCCAGGCTTTGTCCCAGTGAATGCACAGCCATTAAATAACCACTGCATTCGGATATTATTCCTATCAGCTTGGGATTCTGGTAATTTGATGCAAATGTATAAAATGTAGGCATACTTCAGCTACATCTCTTCACCCAACATTGCCATGCTCATACCCAAACTTAACCCACTTACACCGTCTACTTCTGCTTATCATTTCTTTAGTGTTTTACAATTTAACAATTAAAAAGCAAGTCTTTTGCACACCTACAAAGGCGACAGGTGCGTAGAAGACCAAAGAGGGCCCAAACTATTTTGTGATTACCAGTTTTAAGTTATTCATTTCTTTTTTATTGTGAAGCAACCTTGGGTCTAAGAAAGCCAGCTGCTACATAAATAAAACATATTATTCATTTATGTGGCCAGGTTTTATAGCTATCTAAAGCAACAAACGTTATGTGCTGATATTTCTTTCTGAAAATGGATCTTGCACTGCCATGCAACAGCTTCCAACATCAAATGCATGTGATTGCTTTGGGTTGCATGCATTTGATTAACACATTCATCACTGTGACCACTGTTCAATTAACCAGACATCTCGGTGGGAAAGAATTGGCCCTTTGCATAATCGAGTTGATTACGAAAGATCTTGCAACAGTAATAATGAGGAACAGTCTAAGGTGCTTGTTTAGGCAATGTGTATCGCCCTGGACTACTGTTTTATTAGCATCAATATGTTTGGTCTTGGCTTCAACCATCGGTATGATGTGACTTTTATCATGGTTTTGCTTATGCAGACGGTTGTATGCTGTTTGCAACTTGTATGTTCAACATGGTGTTGACACTACTTCTGCGGTCTCCTAAGCCAGTGGTTCTCAACCTGTGGGGGTCCCAACATTATTTTGAGGGGTCCCCAGATAACTTAATGTGCAACATTGTTTTCTCACTCAACAGTAAACAAACCAACATAACGTTTAAGTGTTTACACATTTCTTAAGAGACAATTTAAGGACTATTTAGTACCTCTAAAATGTCAAATTAAACTTGGCCAAATTGTGAAATATTAGAGGCAGAAATTGTGAAAATAGCAGATCTACATGCTCACAACGCCTCGTGAAGCGTTGTGAGCATGTAAATCTGCTATTTTCACAATAGAACCGTGTTGGGGCGCCCGCTGGCCTAGTGGTCAAGGCGCATACCACATACTAGGCTATGATGCCTGCTGGCGTCGCGGGTTCGATTCCCGATCCGGATGACCTTTTCTACATGTCATTCCCCATCTCTCTCCCCATTTCCTGTTAGTCTACTATCCTATCAAATAAAGGCATAAAAGCCCCAAAACAAATCTTTAAAAAAGAAAAACTGTAATGCCTCAACTCTTAGTGCTCATCAGGGTGGGGGGGGTCCCCAGTTAAAATATGATTATTTTGGGGGTCGCGGCCTGAAAAGGTTGAGAACCACTGTCCTAGGCTGTCAGTGGGACTGTCTGCTTTAATAAAAGTAAATAATAACAGTGAAATAATATCTTTGAATACCCAGTTATCTGTCTTGCTTGCTCGTCTCTCCAGGCCTTTCTGTAGCCTCTCCCCTACACCACCCTTTAGAAAGTCCTCCATCAGTTGTCGGGTGTGTTCCAGCTCCTCCTCACTGACGATGGGCTCCAGCATGGCCAAGTATCGCTCGCATGTCTGCCGCAAGGGTGGGACGGGCAACTTTGGAATGTCATCCTGGCAGTGGTGAAGGCCCTCCTGGTGTTGTACAACTTGGGACGTCTGGCACCTCTTTGGGATGTGCGTTACTGGTTTGACCATTCGAGAGGGCGTCACCATGCCCGGCCTCAGCTGGAAAACATCTTAGTCAGTCTACGTGCAGCTCTCATGAGCGAGTGAAGCGGACACAACAGATCATGTATCATAGCAACAGTGTGTGCACCAAGGTAATATTAGAAAGGTGTTATGATATATACCCGACGGCACTTTGGTCAAATTTCAGTCTTTGAAGGAGTGTCAAAACAAATAGTGTTAAAATAGGTTTAAGGAGTAGTTCACCCTTCAAATTACTTTTTTTCTATTGATTACTCATGCCATGGAGACTTGAGTTCAATAATATTTTTTTGTTTTAGTCGCATTCCTAAAGACAATAATTTCATTACAATAAATGTACCCCCATTGATTCCGGATGGGGACCCAAATGCATTTGGGACCCAAGTGCAATGGGGTAAATTTACTATAATAATTTTCTTGTCTTAGGAATGCGAAAGATACAAAAGTCTCCATGGCGTGATCAATCGATAGAAAAAAAAAGTCAATTTGAGGATGAACTACTCCTTTAAAGGCAGGGCAATAGTTAATTTTTAAAAGCTGGATATTCAAATCGTGTGTGTGTGTGTGGGGGGGGGGGGGGGGGATAAAAGATTTATTTATTTTATGTTTATTTCCATAAACATAAAATGTTTTATAAATTTAGGAAAAAGGTGATTGAACAGAACAGCTTCTACCCCACCCCAAAAATTCTGTTGTGATGTGGAGAAGTCCACGCTGGTAAACTTACCTAAACTCCCTATAAACAAATACAAGGATATTATTTATATAATCAACATTCATATAATTTGACCTTTCACTGTAGTAGAGAGAGGCTTCAAGAGCATTGCAAATATTTATCTTGTTTTCACAACCGCTCCCCCCATGATGTCATCACTGGGCCATTCCATTTTGCTACCTGTAGGCAGCAAGCAGCATCGCCCTTTTAAATGATTTCCATATAGCCTAATTAAAATAAACTGATATAATTATGGACCAGTATTTAAATATCAAAGGTTGGTTGTTAATGGTTATTAATAACAGTGCAGTGGTCGAGTTTGGAATATTAAATACAAAGCTGATTGATGGACTACCAGAGAAATCCAAAAGTCATCACCTCATTCAATTTTAAGACTGCATAGTTGCATACAGGCAAGAGGCAAGTGGCAACCCTTGCATAGAAGGTTAATTTGGTTCAGCAAAGACCCTTTTAATAGATCTTCAATGAGGAGTGAAAGGCACACTCCACTCTAATAAACTTTATGTCTAGTTGTTGACTACAGTCAGTAACTTGACACCAAAACAACTGATTCATACACTTGTTTGGGCCACCTGGCCTTAACACGGGCCAGTTTATAAATAGATACCTGGTACACTTCCTGAACCCTTTGGAATGAAAGCTAAAACAAACAACACACCAGAGCCTCCGCGGCTATTGCATTGCTGACCCATGACTATGCTTTTAAAGCCTGTTCAGTAGTTCAGTCTACTAGTAAAACCCAATGTTGGTAAAGTTGACAACACGACGCTGAACTGACCAAGACAGAAGTCAACCTTGGAAAATGACAAATGACATGAGGGTGACGCCGTTGAACTTGACATTGGAGGAGTGACGCCGCGGTAGACAGCTACTCATAGTAGGCTACTGATAGATAGTATAGTAGGCTACTGTCCAAACAAATCAAAGCGTTCAGTGGTCAAATTTGGATTGTAAAGCATGCCTCTCTCCATAGTGCTGCTGCTGTCTTAACGCGGTGCCCCACCCCCTTCCCATCCGCAGTAGCATTATGTCCTAGCCTAATAACAAACGAGCTGCTGCCTGCTGCTGCTACCAGGCTAGCGCATAAAATAAATAACACCGCAAAAACATATTATATCGCGAAGCAACACACACAAAAATGCACAATACTCACCACCGTTCGCACGAAAAGGCCCAACATTGTGTCGGGTGAACGCGCTCGGGGCTTCTTCGACTGTCCTGAGAGTAAACAGTAGGAGCCCCTCGGGTTGTCATGTCTCAAGGACAAGCAATAAAGAGCTAAAGAATTGAACTGGAGAGGAGTTTGTCAGCTTTCCGCCCCCCTCTGGACTTTACGAGACACACAGCTGAACTCCACACCTCTTGCTTCTCAAACTTTTTCGTGTCAAGGACCCCCCCAAATTGACACTTATCAGCCCGCGGACCCCCCATTAGAAAAGGCTACCAGGGACCCCCCATAAGAGAAGATTTTTACAGCTCTATATCAGTAATTCTCAACCATTTAAATGTCAAGGAGGACCCCCCAGTTTGACATGCATTAGGCTACGGACCCCCATTTAATCTAATTTCTATCTCTGAGACCCCAATTTATATTGTAAAAATCAATGTTAATTTAACTATCAGAGTTACATAACGTACCCATAATGGCCAATTTGTTTCCAACTAGGCCTATCATTTAGCTGCATGGGACCCCTTGTAACTCCCTCAAGGACCCATGGGGTCCCCGGACCCCACATTGAGAAATCAATGTTAATTTAACTATCAGAGTTACATAACGTAGGCCTACCCATAACGGCCAATTTGTTTCCTAACTATCATTTAGCTGGGACCCCTTGTAACTCCCTCAAGGACCTATGGGGGTCCCCGGACCCCCACACATTGAGAACCAATGTTCCACACAACACTCATGGCTATCAATCCAAATAACCGTGCATGCGCATGAGAGTGGCATTTCAAATCATATAACACACACAAACACAAGACACAAACACTTTGCCTTTTAGCTTAATTCCCCCTTTATTGTGATAAATGAAAACCATGAATTCCAGTGAAACATGTTTTGCCATTTATAACCAATAATTCATCAATCTTTTTTCATTGATTAAAGAAAGAAAGAAGGCCCTGATATGAATAATACACTTGCAATACGAGAGTCGATTTGGTGCATGAGAGGGTGTACAGTTCTCCACTAGCCACATGATGGAGCTCGTCCAACACCACTCTAGAAAAACAGCAATAAATAACTGATATTCTTTGGAAAAATACAAATCAAATACACACTCCAATGTCCTATAACGAACCATAAGACAAGGTTTAAATGAGAGGCATTGTTTATTGATCTGTAGAGTTATGTGGAAATAATATAATGTGATGCGCAGAGTAAGTGTTCATCATGTGCAAAAGTAATGCTCAATGCAATGGGTATGCTCCAAGTCAATGTATCACATTTCATTAACAATTTTCAATAACAGAACAGAGAGGGAATTACAGTCATGTCATGTTTAATTTGAAAGGAAACAAAAAATATTGAAACGATACATACAAAAAAACACAAATCAAAACGCTTCAATAGCTCTGGTCCAAGCACTGCCAGTTAACAATGTGTGTCTCAAACAAATTGTTTGAGCAGTGAATATTTGCTCAAGGTCCGTGTGCTGCCAACTCTTAAACTCAGTTAGTCCACCTGAACCCAGCACCGAGATCAGGTTGGAGATGTTTGTTGTGTCCAACTGTTCCGAATCAGAATGTGATTCATCCTCAGTCCTCATCCTTTTGCTCGGCCATGGCCCTAAGTCTGGCCAGTAAAACTCTGGATCAACAATGTGATAACTTGTGTCCATCTTTCGCTTCTTACAGTAAGCCTGCATGGCTTGCTGCGGCTGCTTCGGTGGCGCGCAACAGTCTGAGTGGAAGTATCCATTTGTGACCGTGGTCACCACATGCGTGTCCAAGTCCAGGACAGTCTTTTGGTTGGCCTGCGTGTTGTTCGGGACAGGTAGGTCCCAGGAGGAGGACTTGTCTCCACAACTCCAGCAAGCCTCCGGCAGCATGATGTTCGAGTCGCTCAGGGAAACCATAGCGCAGGCTGACGCGTCTTGGTGCGCCGCCTCTGCGGGGTGGCCGCTCGGCTGGTGCGCTCCGCAGTGCCAAGAGTCCGACTCGGCCCCACTAAAGTTGCAGTAGAAGTCATCGGCCAACTCCGTGAAGCTCCCCGTCAATTCTAGGTAGTCGGGCTTCTCTCGGGTCGCGGTTACGTCCTCGTATTGCTGTGCCCGCTGCGTTTGCATAAAGTCTTTGCTCATGTAGAACTGCCGGGCGTTTCGAAGTACGTACGTTACCAGCAAGTTCTTGTGGAGCTTGATGCCTCCTCTCTGCGTCCTGGAGCTTTGGATTTTCCTCAAAGAAATGGAGATCAGATTCTGTGCCTCAAATGCACACTCCATCCTCGAACGGACCACCCGTCGTATCTCTCACTCTCTTGAAATACTTATTCCTATTTGGAGAAATGTGTATAAATGTTTAGCTGAGATTTCTACTCGATTCGTGTAGACTGTGCTCATAGCGCTCCATGTCTTCCCAGTAAGGGCATGGATTTGCAACTCTCATCTTTCCTCGCCACGCCTTCGAATGCACATTGTCCAATAGGAAGGAGGCGGTGCTTCTGTTATAAGCAAATATCACTACTAGCCTCATTCAGGATGCACATAGGAGCGGGCATGCTGCATTTCACAAAATAGGTTCTACACGTCTTAGTGCCCAGAAAACTGTCAGTGTTTTATATAGAATAGAATAGAACAGATTAGAACAGAAGAATCCAATAGAACAGAGAACCCAACAATACAGAATAGAAATGGACAGAATAGAAAAGAAAACAGAAATAGAAACAAAATGTAAAAGAACAGAGCAGTGTTTCTCAAATGGGGTACTGGTACCCCTAGGGGTATATTGGGGTACTCCACCCCCAAACTAAACTTTGGAAAGTTTTTTTTCTTCTTCTTCTTCTTCTTCTTCTTCTTCTTCTTTTGTGTGTGTGATCACAGTGACTGATATTGTTAATGAACAATTTATTCCACATTCATAAATATCAGTTACATCTGGATAGCAATGTACACTTTAGATATAGGACTATATGTCTTTTTAATCTGCCACCCACCAATGGAGAAGAAAAATCAAACCTATGTTTTTAAGTGAGCGGTGTATGTGAGCAGTTCATTTCGAAGTTTCCTAACTAATCAGTGTGTGTGTGTGTGTGTGTGTGTGTGTGTGTGTGTGTGTTCGTGCGTGCGTAGGTGCGTGTGTGCGTGTATGTGTGTGAGTGAGTGTGCACGTGCCTGGCTTGCTCAACGGGAGAGTGTTTTTTGCTGGTGATTCAGTCCGAGCATATCAAAGGGTGCGTTCGGAAATGCGCACCGGGTGTGGTTAGGGTTAGGGGTTAGGTTTAGGCATAGTTTTACTGAGGTTAAGGTTAGGGTTAGGTTTAGGCATAGTTTTACTGAGGTTAGGGTTAGGATTAGGGTTAGGTTTAGGCACTCACTACACTGAGCAAACACCCGGTGCGCATTTCCGAACGCACCCTTTGATACACTCGGACTGAAACACCTGCAGAAAACACTATCCCCTTACTCAACAGCGCCCCTTGGTCACCCAGGCTAGCCACTGGTCACCCAGTGGTATTGCAGCTCATGCGACATACATAGATATTAACATACAAACAAACATACACACGCAGTCACGCATAAGAGACGGAAAACTGCAGATTGTGGCAGCAGATTCAAATATTAAAGCAGAAGCAACAAAAATAGTGAAACAAGTGGACATTGCATGGACAAAATAAAGAAAACTCACACACACACACACACACACACACACACACACACACACACACACACACACACACACACACACACACACACACACACACACCAAAATGTGTCAAAATCAGGAAGAATGTTTTATGCTGTGAATTAATTTCTGACTTGTGCGATATCATGAACTATCCAGATATCCCAGGTAATCTGGAAAAGGTCTACTTTCTGTCCCTAAAAAATAAATAAATGGGGAAGCAGCATTTAGTTGTTTTGCACCACATTATCTGGATTAAACTCCCAGAAAACTGCAGGTCTCCTGCCACTCTTATTTCTTTTAAAACACAACTTAAGACCTTTCTGTTTGCCGCTGCCTTTGATTGAGTTAATTCTCTTTTTGCAGACGCACGCACGCACGCACGCACGCACGCACACACACACACACATTATTATATAGTGCATTGTCTGCACCTGAGTATGATGTCATTAGGACTCCCACAGATCACGGAAAAAACTGTCATTGCACTCAAATCTGCGAGGTAAGTGCTCTTTGTTGAGGGATGATCTGTCATCCATGCCACACATCTGTTTGTGTGTAAACACACAGATGGCTGACATCACACGCAACACCTGGATGTGACTTTGATTTCCTGCCAAAAAGGTGAATCAGGAGGACAACCACTATTATGGTTTCCATGCCCTGGTAATACTGTACACTGGCATGGCTACAAGTGTACAAAATGGCACGGCTACAAGCATGGCAAGTCTGCTAATGTTGGCCCTCCCAGGAATTTAGTGTGAATTGCATTATGCAGGGGTATTAGTGGTGTGCAAATTGTAGTTGTATTTACAGAGGTATTATTTCTAATGTCAATATAACAATGTTTTAGTTATGTATTGGTTTGCATTTTTAGGTTTTTATTTTTGTTCAATTTCAGAGGATGTTCTAAATAACATCATGTTTCCAAAGTCAATGAGTTAAAAAAAAGATATTGGTGGATTGTTTTAGGATGTTATGAGTACATAAGCAGGTGTTAACCCATTTAGGCCTAGAATTATTGAATGCTTTAACCAGTGAAAAATAGCAGATATACAAGCTCACAGCGTGGCACCGAGTGCAGCGCTGCGAGCTTGTAGATCTGCTATTTTTGAAAAGGTCATGAAAATGTGTGCAAATCTTTAAATATTATGTATTTTCAAAGCGAACGTTTGTAAGAAACGTTTGCTTCCCAGAAACGTTTGCTTCTGGGTGGTCCCTGGAACTAAATATTTTAGGATGGGGGTCCATGGCCAAATACATATCATTTTGGGGTCCTTCACATGAAAAGGTTTGAGAACCACTGACTCTCAAGAACAGACTAACTGAGCTCCATTTGAGTGAAGGACATTTTCTTTGATGATGGCTAGACAGATTGCTGACATAGAAACATAGGTTTTCAAAAAATCTTAGAAGGATTCAAAAGACACTTATAGAATCGGGTCAAAATTCAAATTTTCACGATTTTTCAAAAATAGCAGATCTACAAGCTCGCAGCGCGGCACTCGGTGCCGCTCTGTGAGCTTGTATATCTGCTATTTTTCAATAGTTAAAGCATAAAATAATGATACACAATAATGTGTACCTGTTCTACTGTAGCTGTTCACTGATACTTTATATGGTTCTTTATGCTGCTGCCTTCTACTTTCATGCTCCCATGAAAAAGAAAAAAATCTCAAAATGAGGGGACACAAAAGGTAGTTTCAGTTTAATGTTTTATTCACACTTATAAGATTTTAATTTGTATTTACATTTGCGTTTGTTTTTTTCATTCCCACTATGTTGGTACAATCTTTAGATCGACTTTATAGTAAGTAAGGCGTAACTTGTTTCTAAATGTATATAGACCATATATCTCAACACAGAGACTGACTGGGTGTGGCAACATTGCTGGACACTCATTGGTCAACAGTACTAGCCCTCCCATTCAACCCAGCTCAAAACAGGGAAAATGAGTTAATGCAAACTGATCAATTTCAAGGACATATCAAATTAACTTTGGGAATTGTTTCTCAAGTGAGGATAGTCATAAATGGACCCTATTTTTAAAATTCTAATGTGACACCACCATATAAAGGAGAGTTATTGAATTTCATATGGGTTTAATTATAATAACGATGGTCAAGTATATTACCAATGCAGCTTATTTTGATTTATCATTAGACAAACCAATCACCACCACTAAACCGAGTCTTCCTCAACCCTAAAAAACTATTGTGCCTGTGGTACTTAGTACTTTGACAAAGTATTTTTGAGTTTTGGGGGTGTAACAGCAGAGAGGAATCACAACTATAAACAAAGAATTTAGGCCTTCCAATGGTGTGCCCGCTTAAATACAAAACTGAGATATGTGGTTCTGAAGATGCACACAATTACTTCAGAGCCGGGGTGCTTTATTTACATATGCAATATGCATAAGCAAGGTTGCTGTGAGGGTGAAATAACCGGGAGATAGATGGAGGGAGAGGGAGGGAGGGAGGGATGGTGTGTGAGAGAGAGAGAGACGTGAGTGTGTGTGTGTGTGTGTGTGTGTGTGCGTGCGTGCGTGCGTGCGTGCGTGCGTGAGAGAGAACGTGTGTGAACGTGTGTGATGGCGGTGGTAGTAGTGGTGGTGGTGGGGAGAGGGGGTGGGGCAGTTGGAGTATGGGGTGGGGGACTTGGGGGTGTTGGGGGATGCAGAAAATTGGTGTTATCAATATTTAACCAACCCTTCCAGCATATTTATGGCAGACAATAGAGCAGACATGCAACTGTCTCTTGTGAGTGGAAGTGTATTTATTACAGATTGAAATGGGGGCTGTAAATAGGATGTTCATTGATATGTCCCTGGCTGGCACACGTACTTGCAAAAGAGTACAACCTCGCAACAACCACTCCTAAAAGTTGTCTCTTTCCGCGAAACTGAACTATTTACATGATGACTAATTAACGTACACTGTAACCTGGAATACATCACCAAATATTTATTAGGGAAATACTTCTACATATGGCAAACAGATGTATGTAATTCAATCAGTTACAGAAAGAAAGAAAAAAAAGTCCCAAAAAAAGCAATGAAAAGAGGGGAAAGAAATAAAATGTCTGGAGCTTTTTTTTTTTTTTTCCTCTTTTTTTTTTCACAGACCCACGGCCTCTCAGAAAATGTTTCCATGTGTTGTGTCTGAGCACACTGAGAGCAAAGAAGGAAAACATTCTCTCCTCCAAACCACATGCAACAGATTCTTTCTGAAGCCAAATAAATCAACCCTGTGTTTCAGATCATGTGACACTTTTTGTGCTTTGTGTTATTCCCGACGTATCCTGTTTCAGCCCCCCCCCCCCACCCCATCCCAACACACCCACATGCATGAACTTGCACACATGCATGCACACACGCGCGCACACACACACACACACACACACACACACACACACACACACACACACACACACACACACACACACACACACACGCAAGAGCGCACGCACACATGCACACCCTCAGAGTTTCCATTTCCTGTGCGTAAGATCACCTGTACAGACAGAATGGCGTGCTTCAATGCGACATGCACAGGCAGGAAAACAGGAAAGGGAGTTCAAGGGTGTCCAACATGAAATACTCGCAGAGTTTAGGGGAAACCCAGAGCTTATGGCAGCCCTCCAAAATCTGAAGACAGTAAGTAAAGTTTTACTTGAGCACTTTGTTCGCGTTAATACTTAACTTAATGTTCACTCGACTAGACTTTTGGCTGTATCACACAAGTTCCAATGAGGGTTCCTAAAATAGGACGTGCCATATTCGACGTGTCGAGACAAGGGACATTTTGTAGTAATTTTCTACGCGTTAATGCTGTGCCAGCATGTCCATGTTAAAAGTGCGAATATTTCACATTTCCTAGCATGCTCTTCTCAATCCCCTATTAGTCACATTTTGTCTAATCCGGACCACAGGTTTTTGCTTAGGTTCGAACTATTGTTACTCTGCACAGTGCTTGGTATATTTGACATGCCATACTGATCAATAGCCCCATGCTCTGTAGGGTAACGCAGTGTTCCCCTGTGCATCTGACAGCCATCCCGAGCCCATTTACTGTCAAATGGGCTCCGCTCTCTTGCCTGAGCACAGATGCAGATTTATGCTGGAGCAATGCCGGGTCTTGCATATTAGATGAAAGCCTTGTTTGCATATACCCGCTCTCTTTTCTCCCTCCCTCCCTCCCTCTCTATCTCCCTCCCTCCCTCCCTGCCTACCCCCCCCCCCCCCCCCCCCCCCCCCCCCCCCCCCCCCCCTTCTCTCTCTCTTCCTTTTTTCTGAGGCGTCACTTTAATATGTATGCAAATGGGCTATGCTCCGCGGGTAGATATGTGTGGAGTCCTGTCCTGCAGTCAGGAGGTGTAGGATAGATTGTGTTTGTATTTATGAGGCATGGGCCATGCCAGTCTTGTGCGAAAAAAACGCTATGGCTTGTGCAGTGCAGGCTCTGGTGGTGCAGGCGAAATGCAGATATGCCAATAACAGAGGTCACGGTTGTCACTAACGATAAGAGGATGCAATTAGACAATTGCGTAGCTGTAACGTAATGCAACGAAAGACAAACATCCACACGCACACCTTCTTTCCTATTCTCATATTCCCATTCTGACATGAAACAGGTAAACGTGGAACGAAGCAGCAACAACACCATGTCGACCCAGGAGGAGGAAAACCCGCCCTTGTATCAAGCATATTTGTTATCACCGTACCTCTTCTTCTTCCCTGGCTCTTGACCTAGGCTATGGGGTCCACGGTGATTGGTGTGGGTAAAAGTCCAATCTATTGATCCGGTGGGGTCCTTCCCCCGGGGGCTGAGGATCACTGTCAGGAGCCGGAGCTGAGGAGACAAGGTCAGGTCACGAAGCAGAGAGGAACCCTTAACCCATTTCATCAGGCTGACGCTTCCCAGACAGGCCTCAAAAGCCTGCGATCGATAATATGTTGGTAGCATTGGATACATAGCAGAAATGAGCAGCGTAGGAGCCAAAATATCAAGATATGTGAAAGAAAAGTAGAACTCTGTTGTTAAATGTGTGCATTTCAAATTTAGATAATTGCTCAGCTCAATATAAGTTTATGACAGTATTTATTTTAAATACATGCTTTGTAAAATTTCAGATGATAGTTATTTTTATTTTGGGGGGGGGGGGGGCTTGAAATGACAATGAATGGCTGGTATTATGTTCAAGACATAATATCTTGGCTCGGTGCCAATCAGTGATCCACGAAGGCAACACACATGCGTGTGTACGTGAGGACGCACGCACGCACGCACACACACACTCGCACACACACACACACACACACACACACACACACACACACACAGTACCGTCGACTCCCTCTTTTTTTCTCCCTTTTTCTTGAGCTCTTTGCTCTCTCTCTCATGCATGCACGCACGAGCACAGGCACGCACACAGCACGCACGCACGGATGCACGCACCACACGCACGCACCACACACACACGCACTCGCACACGCACACGCACACACACACACACACACACACACACACACACACACACACACACACACACACACAAACCCCTTCCTCCATCATGAATAAACATACTGTGTCTATGAGTCATATACCACCCCCACATCCCTCTAACCCACTCCCCCTATTCGGCGCTGCAAGAGTAAAAGCGCTAATTAACGTGATGGCTAGCTGCAGATCCTGTCAGCAGCTTGTGGGGGCCTCTCAGCCAGGCAGCAGGCTCCTGCTCGCTGGTCTCTGGTTTAGTTGCTTGCTCCTTCCCCAACCGCCATCTCTGGAGAACCGGGGCCCCCTCATTCATATTCAGCCCCACTCACAGGCACCTGGAAGCAGCCAGAGCTACCTCCATCACACAACCCCCATAGTGTCTATCACCAACCCCCCAGTCGAGCCCACCTCCTGTCAGTGCTGGATCACCCCCACTCTGCTGGTAAGACACACCCCAGTCTCTCTCTCTCACACACACACACACACACACACGCACGCACGCACGCACACGCGCAACCACCACATACTGTACAATTATTCCATTCCTCTAAATTGAAACCAAATTGGGCCGCAACACGGAGAAACTCCATTTAGGATATTTGGTGGGATAAACTGGCGAGGAGATGAGATAGACACAAGACACAACCCAACTGATGAGTTGAATCACCCAACAGTGGAGAAGAGGGAGGGACGAGGCAGAGAGTGAGAGAGAGAGAGAGGGAGGGAGGGAGGGAGGGGGAGAGAAGCTCTGCCTTTGCCGTGGTGGACTAGCTCGGTAACCATGACAACGTAGTCAGGAGAGCAAGAAACAGGAACATACAGAATGTGTTTCTGCTGAGACTTGCACATGTGGCAGTGTGGAGCTTTCCCCTCAGAGCACTATGAGAGAGGGGGTGTGGACAGGCCCTTATGAAACATACATACCCTACCTCTCTCTCTCTCCCTCTCTCACTACCCAAACTGGTTCTCCTCAACTAGCTAGTGAGGCAGAACTCCAAAGACATTGGTTGTTAAAGATGAACCTCATATAGCCCAGAATAACATTCACGGGCTGATTTTGCTGCAGCCTGCATGGCGGTCGGACTCTTTGTCTTGTATCCTCATTAAGCCTAATTCATACTTTGTCGTAAGGCAGAGTCGCTTGCTGAAAATAAGGATAAAAAAATTTAATGAAAATAAATTCCTGTTATTTTTGGCTTGCCACATTGTCGTATGACAAAGTATAGCCTAATTAGGCTTTTATTCTCGTTAGCTACAATGGATAGACTAATACTTAATAGGGATGAAATACTGTATGTAATAGGCGACGAGTAAAACTCCATACTGTCGTGAAACCTATTAGAACATTTTTTCCTTCGAAGATCTTGGTTTTTCGTCTATTTTCTACCCTCCTTGGGCTTCTAAAGCACAGCTCCACTGCTTGCCTCTCTCTTTCTCTTCCCTCCTCTTGCTGCTGCCTCTTTCTACAGGCTCAGTCTAACCTCCCCCTCCCCTTTCCTCAAGGGAATAAAGGTCGTAACGCAAATGATTACTCAAACCCGAGTTGCCATAGAAACGCAGTCATGTGACTAGAGCAGGCATGCATAGACCACAACAAAGAGGAGGATCAGGAACCAGCGCTTGGAAAAAGAGAGAGCTGTAGCTCGCCTTGCTGGTGCCTCCGAGTATTTTCCTCAATGCATGTGTTTTAAAAATAGGAGAGCGCACAATGAAATGCAGAGGGGGGTTCAACTTGGAGAAAAACAAAACGTTTTGCAGGCAAGAAGCAGAAGCGAAAATGTTTGGTTGTGTAAATGATTTTTTTTAGAGGCTGTGAGTTTCAGACTGCAGCATTTGGGGAGAGGCTGAGAGCGTACTGCTCAATTTATACTCCGTCGTACGACGGCGTAGCGCGACAAAAATAGCAGATCTACAAAGCTCACGTGGCGTCGCACCCCAACGCATTGTGAGCTTGCAGATCGGCTTTTTCCCCCTCAAGCTCGTTTCTACCTTTCACAAGCAACCATAGCATACCAAGGGTGTGTCCTATTCCTCATGTCCGTCTTGGAGGCAGAGCTAGTCGGCGCCAGTTGTCTGGAATTTCTGTGAAATGGCGTCAGTTGTAGCTCTAGATCTAGAGGGTGGTGTATTTGCGCGCTCTTAAAATAGGAGTTGCAGTATGGAGCCCAACAACTTTTTTTATGTAGCCATAGGCCTAATTCTTCGACATGTTGTAATGCACATGGAACAAAATAAGCTTACTGCAGTTGAGTTTTAGACTCAATATAAATATATCCTCGACAATGTCTCACAATTCAAGTTAATATCTATTTTTTCGTGTTTTAAACTTTAAGAAAGCGACATGTCCGTATAAAGAACATACGGTCTACCGTATACACACACACAGACTGTTACACTGTTATAGGCCTATATATACCCAGTAGACCTATAGGCCTATATTATATTCTGTAGGCCTATACTTTGGAAAATGCCAATCCGAGTGACTACATAAATAGGCCACAATTTCAAGAATACTTTCATGTATGTCAACCGATGGATTTCCACCTCCGAACCAAAGAGTGAATAATATGCAACATTGGAACGAGAACATCCCACATCATATCTTACAGGATGAAACTATAAGACACCATGGGCCCTATTATGATCCAGGTCTTATGCCTTATGCTTTAAAGCTATACTGTGTAAGTTGCTCAACTGGTGGTCTGTAGCAGTATAGCAAACCGCGGTCGCGTTTGCTTTTTTCGTCCGTTTTTCGCTCGCGGACCGGGCCGTCAGACCACCGCGTCCGCCTCGCCTCGCCGAGACGCTTTCAATGAGGTCTCCCGTGTCCTTCTACGAGCAGCGGTTGGGGAGTTACATGCTAGACTCCTCCAGTGTAAACACTGCAGTGTACTTCCTGAAGGCGTGTTTCCTAAACCCACCAGAGAGCCCGGCAGTGTATGTTCTGCGCTGTGATTGGCCGGCAGTGTATAACCCTCGCTGTGATTGGCCGGTAGTGTGATGACGCAATTTTTCCTCGAAAACCGGTCCCGGGCAGGGATCATAGAAAACATATAAAGAGAAGGCTTTAGAAGCTGAAAATAACGGAGTGGGGGTTCTAAAACTTTAGCGATTTAACAGCTAGGACCATTTTAAAGGACCTACACCATGAATTTTCACTTTTTCTATTTTAAAACCTTTTTTTGGGGTCCCACTGGCACCTTCTATCCTCACAAAGTCCTATTTCTGACCGTTGTCTTTCTCTGGTTTTGGGCAGACAGAGATGAAAAGCTTTCCACGGGTTCTCAGAACAGTGCTGTTCTGAGAGTTGACGAGAGTGACGTCACTCTCGTTTCCCGTTTTTTTTTCAGAGTCAAAAAAACATTTTTTTTCAAAACTTTTTTTTTTTTCAAAACTTTTTTTTTTCAAAAACTTTTTTTTTCAAAACTTTATTTTTTCAAAAAACTTTTTTCAAAAACCTTTTTTTTCAAAAACCTTTTTTTCAAAAAACTTTTTTTTTCAAAAAACTTTTTCTTTTTCAAAAAACTTTTTCTTTTTCAAAAAACTTATTTTTTTTTCTGGAAAAACCCCACTAGATGCGCCCCTGAGCAAACAGAGGCCGTTTTGGTATTGCAGCTGGAGAGCCTCATTATAGTAGAGCTAGAACAAACAAAAAGAATGGTCAGAGTGTTTGTTGAGGGTTAAAACCTGTCTTCGACTCAATTTTGAGCATATATTTATACAAAAAATCATGTAAAGCATGGTGTAGGCCCTTTAAGATTTGTTTTATAAAAAAAGTTACATGGTATAACTTTAACTTCTTTACCTTTTTTTCACTATTTTGAAAAACATTTTTAAATACTTCAAATGCTGATCTACATCTGCACGTTGTGAACTTGCAGATCAGCTATTTGAAATATTTAAAAAACAAAAACGAAATAGTAAAACAAGGCAAAGAAGTTAAGGCATAAGGCATAAGACCTGGGCCCTATTATGATCCAGGTCTTATTTGCCTTTTTTTACTATTTTGTTTTTGATTTTTAAATATTTCAAATAGCTGATCTGCAAGTTCACAACGTGCAGATGTAGATCAGCATTTGAAGTATTTAAAAATGTTTTTCAAAATAGTGAAAAAAAAAAGGTAAAGAAGTTAAGGCATAAGACCTGGATCATAATAGGGCCCTAGAAGTGATAGTGACTCCAGATCACGCATGCAGTTTTTACTATGGCGAAAGAATTGCAAATGCCCTCTTTCCATGCCATACCTGAAGGCAGCATTCAAGAAAATGACCATGTCAAAACCATAGACTGTATAAAAGATATGGACAAAGTGAAGCCATTGGTTTCTATGCAGCGCAAATGACACAATATGGGTCCTTGGCATGGGTGTTGCCATCATAGATTGAAATGCAACCAGAGGAGGCTATTGGCTGCCAACGGTCACGTGCAACCGCAGAGATACATGGGAGAATGTGGTCGGAGCCTCCCGAAATACAGCACACGAAGAAGAACACAGCCGTCTGGTATCAGTTTAGTTGGCCACGCCCCCCGCAACTTTATCATCAATTTTAACATAAATGGGACCTTATTTTCACAAAACGCATATCATCGTGATTGAAAGGCAATTTTTAACTAGCGATAGGAACAATAAAGTATTCATGAAAATGTTAATTAAGGTTAGAACACGAAAGGGTAAAATGAATGGGATCCAATGGAGAACAATTCTTTTTGCAACCGGCCAGGGGGAAACAGCGCAACTAGCGGCCAATCATAGGAAGTTTTAGTTCCGTATTGGGCTCATTTTAAATCGGCGGAACTCTCCCCCTGGTCAAAACCCTCCTGAACTTGAATGCAGTTTCTCATGTTGAAAGAATTATTGAAAATAGCCGACCTCCAAGCTCACAACGCGTCACAGTTGTGAGCTTGGAGGTCTGCTATTTTCAATATTTTCACCAAAAGGCCCTTTTAGAAATTTCAGCCACTGCCTCTCTAACATTCTCTGCACGTCCCTGCTTGAGCATAAACATGCGGCCTAGCCCGTCCCTGGGAAGGAGCTGACACCTGGGCTAGAATCTGACGATGGGGCTGCCCCGACAGGAATCAGAGATACAGCCCACCCCCACTGAGATTAGTCCTATAGCCGGGGTGAACTGGCTGACCCGAGGCCATCCTTCAGAGCACAGAACCCCCCCCCACAACTAAAAGCTGTGTGCTGTGTGTTCAGACTTGTCTGGGCTAGACAGGACCTAATGAAACGAAGCAGAGCCTGTATTTCTGCTAGGGTACAAGCGCTATATCCCAGTGATTCTAAACCTTTTTCATTTCAAGGACCCCCAGTTTCATAAGCATTAGGCCACGGACCCCCATTTGATACTGCTGCGACCCCAATCTACACTATAAAATCTTCAATCTTCAAAAAAAAGAAAAATAAATAAATAAATAAAACGGTGGTCCCCAGAGGCCCAGACCAGACATTTAGAAACAGTGCTATATCCCTGTGGTTCTCAAACATTCTTCGTGTCAAGGACTCCCAATATGTTATGGGTTGCGGACCCCATTTGTGCCAGGGACCCCTATAAGAGAACATCTGTCAACATTTTTGAACATAGCAGATCTGCGATTTTCGAATAGTTGAAAAATAAAATAGGTGTTTAACAATGCCTGTTATTTTTGGCGAGCTACATAGTTATATGACAAAGTATAATTAGGCTTTTATTTTTATTTTGCTACAATGGATTGAAAGCCATGACAGGTGGGTGAAATACTGCATGTAATACACAGTGAAACTCCATATTGTCGTGAAACCTACAAGAATATTTTTTATCTTCGAAAGCCCTTCGTTTTTCATCTACTTTCTACCCTCCTTGGGCTGCACAGCTCCACCACTTGCCTCTCTTTCTCTTCTCTCCTCTTGCTGCTGCCTCTTTCTACTGGCTCAGTCTAACCTCCCATTCTGCTAAGTGCTATATCCCAGTGATTCTAAAGCTTTTTAATTTCAAGGACCCCCAGTTTGATACTACAACCCGCTGTAAATCTTCAGTGTTTATTTAACCCTGAGAATGTGCAAATGGACCCGTGAGGATCCAGACCCATAAGGGCCTATTTGGAACCCGGTCGTCCCCAGACAGGACATTGAGAAATATATATTCCAGTGGTTCTCAAACATTTCCATGTCAAGGTCACCCAAATTGATATGTATTGGTCTGTGGAGTTCGGAGGGAGCGTGTCGATATTTTGACATAACGTTTGCTCTACGTCCCAGTATTTCGACGCAGGTGAATGTTAACCTGGTGAAATGCTAACCTGACAGAATGCTCGCCCCAAAACACAGTCGCCTCGGGTGTAAACCCGGTGGAACGGTCTCTGCCTGGTATTCCTTAGCTTCGGGTAACCAGACTATATCACTGCATGGATATGAGTCTGGTACTTCTATATGGAATTCTTTTTTCTTCCAAGGGGCGGGTTTAAAAAAATGGCTCTGGATACAATTGGTTAGACCAGACCAATACTGGGCCCTGATTGTTCACCCAACTCTTCGGGGTGAGGAAATGGATTCACAATTGAACGGGACCAGACCCAAATCCACCAAGGGCAATTCCTAATCTTAACCTCAGTAAAAAACTGTGCATAACCTTTAACTTATTTCTAACCTTACTCTCAGTAAAACAAATGCAAGATTAAAGTTGCAAGCAGCATTAACGGGGCAAGCAGGAAAACGTGAAGTAAAAGGGGGACAAGTGGGAAAGGAGATTAAACAAGAAAACAAAGGTAAGTGAGCATAGCAGCAGATGTGAACTGTGCATGATTATACGTATGGACGAAAGACAAAAGTCAGTGCATTGTACATACTGTAGGAGAAAGGTGTAATGTCAACCGCATGCACTAAGCAATGAGAAAAACTATGCAATATGCACAATAAGCCTTATAGAAACATACTGTAGAAGACTGAACTTGAGAGAAAGAACACAATGACATGGCTTTTTCCAAAAAGAAATCCTATTTTATTTACCTGCGGCGCGTGCACAAGTTCCCGTCCACGACTGCCGAACGTCTCTTCTTTCACGCGGAGAAGAAAAAGAAAACTTTTTCATATAATTCATATTGGTGGGATATCTAAAGGTCAGAGGTCAAAAGTCAGAGTGTTAGAGTTGTTCGGTATGAGGAGACGCACATGTGTAATGAAGTTTCATGGCTGTAGGGCACGAGTTATACCTGTTAAAAGCCTGGATTTTCAATTGAGTGCTATAGCGCCACCCTTTGGCCAATGGTTGTGGGCTTTGTGTCACTGACCTGAAGCAATGGTGATTATTTGAAAAACGGCAGAATAATAATAAAACAGAGCTCAAGCTTTTCAGGCTTGGCCCCTATAAGAACCGCGCCACCGAGCGGTCGGAGGTCGGCGGAAAAAAGAAATAGGGTGAGCGTGTTTTAAGGCGTGATTTTGGTTAGGGATCGACCGATTATCGAAACGGGCGATAATCGAAGTCGATATTCATAACATTTATTAATGTCGCAAAATATCGATATCAAGGAAAAAAAAGTTGAAAAAAATTGTCGATATATTTATTTTATTATTTATTTATGTTTTGCATCTTGGTTACCGATTTTCACCGATTTCCTGCTGTGGAATACGTTTTTAATGCTATTCTAGTATGTGGTGACTAGATGTGAGCGTCTAGACATTTAGGATGGGAAAAACATATAAATGAATTAACCACTATTTCAAATTGGGGGATATATTTTTTTTCTTTTTTTCTTTCGTTACTTAAAATGCATATCGGTTCATAATATCGGTTATCGGCCTCTTTGATCACGACTTATCGATATCGAAATCGAACATGAAAATCCCATATCGGTCGACCCCTAATTTCGGTGACTAAAACTATGACGAAAAATGTTCGTCCACTACCTTTTCTCACAGATGAAAACAAAATAAAAACGAAGCTATGATGACTAAAACTAAGACTTTAAGCTGGTTGCACACTGCTGCGTTTTTTTCGTAGCGTTTTGGAAATCCGCAAACACGTTTTTCAGGCCAAGGAGAGAGAGGGGAGAGAGAGAGCAAGGGACCCAGTGGCGACAGTTGCAAAAAAAAAAAAGAAATCAACCCTGATCCAAAAATAAATACGAAAAGGACGGCAGTGTGCAAACATAATTGACATAACGTGAGGTAGTTTATTTATTTATTTACGTGCTCCGAAATTCGCTCCGATATTCGTCCGAAAAAACGCAGCAGTGTGCAAAGACCTTAAATATGTTGACAATTTCGTCAACAAATAAAACCTAGACTAAAATGTTACAGAGAGACTAGTCATTTTATGTTTGGGTGCGCTCAGGTGTTGCGCTCAGAAAATAACAGATCTACAAGCCCACAACGCGTCGTGTTGTGAGCTTGTAGATCGGCCATTTTCAGCATGCAGCCAAGTATAAAATCAGCCATTAAGACGCCATAAAGACCCGCCAAAATACATTTTAGTCAACAAAATCAACTGTAGATTTAGTTGACAAAAAACGTATGATATTTCATTGACTAAAAGTAGACTAAAACTAAAACATTTCAAATGACAAAAATATAACAAAAACGAAATTCTATTCAAAATACTATTACTAAAACTATCAACATTTGTTGTCAAAATCAACACTGCCTTCCGGTTACCCCTGTAAAGCCTCTATCATAGTCCAAGGTGAAGAGCTATCCACCGCAAATTTTAGGTGGAAAGCTTTCCACCTCAAGTCAGAAAATAAGTGAAGGTCATCATAGTCAGTCACGGTGAAGTCCTATTCACCGTGACTGACTGGTCCAGGTCGACCAATCAGTGAACGGGGTGAAGAGCCTATCTGTCTGAAAGTAAAAACAGAGAGATGTGTCGGGACTCGCGGTGGAAAGCTCTTCACCGCGAGGAATGACGTAACATTGTAGTTTTATGACTCAAAAAGACTACACCGCGGTGGATAGCTCTTCACCGCGATACATACTCTGATAGGGGCTTAAGGCGTCCCCGTGCCCAACTTTGAGAACCAGACGCAATACCCTACATACGGTTTGATATAATTTAATATTAATGGTGATTAGGATTCGCTCTATAACAGTAAAGGCTGATGAGTGGTGGGAATGTCCTGTTATTCAACGCTGGCTTGATATTAATGATCATTAATTTCGCTGTGTGACCCGTTAACTCCTCCAGAGCAATAGGACACAGTGCATTTTTTTCTGATGAGGTCACCACATCTGTGGTTATGAACACTCACAGTACTGTGTGCATTCAAATGTCTACTCCCTCTCTCTCACGCTCTCTCTCTCAGTCTCTTTTCTCTGCCTCTCCCACTCTGTCTCTCCATTTCAGTAGCGTCAGTTCAGCAAAAGCTAAGGTATGGCAACATGACTGGTGTCTTGCACGCGCCTTCGCTCGCATGCAAGACACCAGTCATGTTGCCATACCTACATAGCAACGGGAGAGTGTTTTCTGCTGGTGTTTCAGTCAGAGTGTATCAAAGGGTGCGTTCGGAAATGTGCACCGGGTCGGGTTAGGGTTAGGGTTAGTTTTAGGCATAGTTTTACTGAGGTTAGGGTTAGGGTTGGGTTTAGGCATAGTTTTACGGAGGTTAGGGTTAGGATTAGGGTTGGGTTTAGGCACTCACTACACTGAGCACACACCCGGTGCGCATTTCCGAACGCACGCCCGATACACTCGGGCTGAAAGACCAGCAGAAAACACTCTCCCCCTTAGCAACAGGCATGATGAATTTATTTTAAGAAGTACATTGTATCTTTTCCCCTGTAGCCAAGCTGCCATACCTTGCCATACCCAATTGACGCCTCTGCTCCATTTCTTTTTTTCCTTCTCCTTCTTTCACTCTCTTTTTCTTCTCCCTCTTTCTCTCTCTCTCTCACACACTCGCACACGCACGCACACACCCATGTATACATTCACACTAACATGCGTGACATATACGGACATGCAACCACGCACACACAATTCAGGGAATGTTACCAGTGTGACTGTTTTGTCTCATTCTCACTCTCTAGTTCTGTATGTCTTTGTATCAACTCCTCTCTCCTCTCTCTCGCTCTCTGACTTCAGAATTCACCAATCAGGATGGAATATGAGAAATCGGACAGATCCGCTTTGATCACTTGACTATAGTGATTATGTGTACCGATTTTTGTGATATTTGGAAAAGAATTGTAGGAGTAATATGCAAAAACTCTGCCTCCTGGTGGCGCTATAACAGAGCAATGTTAAAAGGGTGGCATTTGTTCCTCAACGTAGTGGGCGTGCAAAGTTTCACCGCAATCAGACGCTGCGTTCATGATTTGCGGCATTTTGTTCGAACTCCTGAAAACTTTAGATCTTAGCCAATCAGGATGGAATATGAAGAATCTAACAGATGCATCTTGATCACATCATAACTATAGAGATTATGTGTACCAATTTGCATGACATTTTGATCAAATCTGAAGGAGTAACATCCCAAAATGTGTTTTACATAAGTCGGCCTCCTGTTGGCGCTATAAAAGTCACATGCAAAAAGTCAAATGCAGGACAAAGGTTTTTCCTTGGCTTCTAGGGAGTGTGCATGCAAAGTTTCACAGATTGGTGCAGTTATAGGTAAAACCGTGAATCAGTCTGTTATAGCGCCACTATGAGGCTGATTTGAAGATTTTGTCTTCCTCGGCCTAGTGGGAATTAGCCCTATTCACGGCCCGCCCACCTACTTCCGTTTCTCAGTATCCCCCGGGTGCTGACTTCAATTTAGAAGGGGAAACATAACAGAAATAGCTGGACTTAAAGCCAACAAATCGTTATTTCTAACAGTAAAGTAAATTATAATGCTTTGTGCCGTTTACTATCTTGTGTTCTTGATCATGCTAGCCATATTTTATACTTTAGTATTCGGAAATTGCATTAAATTTGCGATTTCTGTAGGATTTTCCCCTTCAAAACGGGACTTCAGCACCCGGGGGATGCTGAGTGGGCGGGTCGTGAATAGGGCTAATATGCATGCAAAATTTGTCTGTGTTGATGAACTGAGGCATTTTGTTCAAAATGGACCAATCCTGCAAAGCCAATCTTAGCCAATCAGGATGGAACATGAGAATACGCACAGATCCGTCTTGATCACATGACTCTAGAGATAATGTGTACCAATTTGGGTGATAAAATCTGTAAGAGCAAAAATCTGCCTCATGGTGGCGCTATAACAGGCCGACCTGAAAAAAACGAGGCAGAGGTTCTGCTCTTATACCCAGGGAGTGTGCGTATACAGTTTCACTGCCATCGGGCCAACGGTGCCGGAGATTAGCTGTTCACAGACAGACGGACACATGGACAGGGTGCAAAACATACTCTGCCATGCCTTCAGCCTGGCGGGGACAACAAGCCCTCAGGGTGTTTTGTGTTATCCTCATCATTATTGTATAACTGTACCTCTGTACTTTTTGCAACTGTTAATAAAGTATTCAATCAATCATTTCAGTCCGATTGTCTCAAATACATAAGGAATTTGTGTATACATTCACACTAGCACCGCCGACACGCACATGCACGTTCCCTTTTAACAGTCTGAACCTCCAATGCTAACCATTTTGTCTATCCCTTTTCTTTCTGTCTCTTTGTCCATCCCCGTGTCTCTCCTTCCCTCAGTCTGTCTAGTCATTTTTCTCTCACAGTATGTCCTCCCCAATAGTTCTTTGTCTCAATCTGTCTATTGCTGTGTCTCTCACCTTCTCTGCCTTTCTCTATCTTGATTCTCTCTCTGTCTATCACTCTTTCACTCTGTCTATCCCTCTGTCTAGTGCTCTCTATCCTTCTTTATCTATCTATCCCCATCCCTGTCTCTCTCTCTCTTGCTGTCTCTCTGTCTATCCCTCTCGCTCGGTCTCTCTCTCTCTCTCTCTCTCTCTCTCTCTCTTGCTGTCTCTCCCATCACCCTTTTTCAACACACACCATTTTCCTCTCTCTCTCTTGCCCCCTTTATGTCTCTGGGTCTTTGTCTCCCTCAATCTCAAAATGTTCTTCTACCTCAGTCTGTCTCTCCTCAGCTCTAGTTCTTTGTCTCTGTCTCTCTCTTTAATTTCTCTGCCTGTTTTTCTGTCTCTCTCCCTCTGCATGTCTACTGCTCTCTATCCCTCACTCTCTCTCTTTCTGTCTTTGTGCACATTTATCTGTCTCCTTCAATCTCTTTTTTCTGTCCTTCTACTTCCCTCTAGTTATTTGTCTCTCTATCCTTGTCTGCCTGTCTCTCTCTTTCTCCCTCTCCCTGTCTATTGCTCTCTTTCCCTCTCTCTCACACACACACACACACACTGTATGTCTGTCTCTCACTATCGGTCTCTTTCTCTGTCTTCTAGCTCAGTCTGTCTCTTTTTCCATCTAGATCTTTCTCTATACCTCCTTTTGTCTCTCTCCTGTTTGTCTTTCTCTCTCTGCCTCTCTGTCAGTCTCTGCCTGTCTATTGGTGTGTCTCTCCCTTTGTGCTTCTTTGTGTCTATGCCTCTGTGTCTATTGCTCTCTTTCTGTCTTTGTCCCCATTTCTACCTCCCCAATGTCTCATTTTAGAGCGGTGCTAACCGCTCCTTCATCTGGCTTTGTGTGAATGTACTGTATGTCTGTATGTCCCACAAAGCCAACTATGACACAACAACAATTACATCATACATTAGTATTTATTCTCAAAGGCACTGCTCACTTCTCTGTCTGTCTCCTGCCCTCTAATTCTTCTCTGTATATCCCTCTCTTTCTGTCTCTCCTGCCTCTGTCTCAAACTGTCTATCTCTCTCACTGTCTCCGTCTCCAGCTCTGTCTCCCAAAACAGTTTACAGTAAAAATCTCTTTCTTTTTCTGCCCGTCTCTCGCTCTAGCACTCTGAGTTTTTCTCTCATCACCCTATCTCAAAACACATGCACACACGTATGTACCTGCAAACATGCCCATTCAGTGTTACCAGTGGTACCCCTCACAAATGACCATTTGTCTTCCACTCTTTATTTCTCTCCCAGCCTCGTCTTCCTGTTTATGTATCTCCTGCCTCTTGCCTCTGTCTCCCTCTGCCTGTTTCTCTCTTTCTCCCTCTATCCCTCTCCTTCAATGTGTCCGTCTCTAGCCCACTCTTGCTCTGGGCTCTGTCTCTCTGTTCCTGTCTTTGTCCCCGTTTCTCTATCTCAGTCTCTCTCCTCTCCTATTGTACTGTACTTTCTCAGTTTCTCTCTCTCTCCCCCTCCTCTCTACTGTCTATGCCTCTTTCTCCGCCTCTCTCATGTCTCTCCCTCTGCATATTCCTCACTTTCTCTCAGTCTGTCTATCATTGTCTCTCTCTCTCTTGTTTGTCCCTGTCTATACCCCTTTCTCTGCCTCTGCCTATCTTTTGTCTCTCTTCCCCTCTCCCTCTTTCATTATCTGTTTCTCTCTCCGTCTCTTTCTGTACCTACCGTCTCTCCCTCTCTTGTCTGTCCCCGTCTATCCTGCTCTTTCTGTCTCTACCCCTCTCTAATGCTGTCTATCCCTTTCTCTGCTTCTCTCTCTCTCTGCCTATTCCTCTCCCCTCTCTCTGTCTCGGTCTGTCTGTCTTGCTATCACCGTCTGTCCCTCCCTCTAGCTCTGTGTATCCCTCTGTCTATCTCTTTCTCTCTAAATAGCCTTCTAGCTCTCTCTCTCTCTCGCACGCACGCACGCACGCGCACACACGCACACACACGCACACGCACACACACACACACACAATTTCTCTCTGTGTCACATTTTCTCAACACATACACATGTTCACTAGGACATATACACATGAATGCATACATAAACAGTATGGGTAAATGTTGCCAGGATGACCTCTCATACTTTTCCCCACTCTCTCTCTCACACACACACACACACACACACACACACACACACACACACACACACACACACACACACACACACACACACACACACACACACACACACACACACACACACACACACACACACACACACACACACAGTGTGTATGCAAAAGCAAACATTCACCATTCAGGGGGAGTGTTGCCTGTGTGACCCCTTCACCACTGACCATTCTGCCCCCCAACTCCCTGGTGGCTTCCAGCAGCAGCTGAGTGTTCAGTGATGTCTGCAATTATCTGGTGTCTAGACAATGTCTAGTGAAAGGCAGGGGAGATGCACATTGAGAGTGTATGTGCGCCCTATATATATATTTATATATACATATACTGTATAGGGAAAAAACAGGGTCTGGAGTAGTCTAAAATGGGACTGTCTAAGTTAGTAATATACTTGTAAATCAAAAAGGCAGATACGCTAAACTGTGAACCACACACACACACACACACACACACACACACACACACACACACACACACACACACACACACACACACACACACACACACACACACACACACACACACACACACACACACACACACACACACACACACACACACACACACACACAATATCAGGGGTCAGGCCTAAGCCGGGGAATGAACTCCCCATTGCAATTAGAATTGCAGACTCACTCCCTAGCTTCCGCCATAGTCTGAAAACTCCCCTCTTCAGACTCCACCTTAGCCCATAGCACTTACTGTAGCACTTGCCTACCCTCAATGACCATACATGTAATTTAGATAGCATCTGTTATGTAATTTAGACAGATTATTTATGTTTTGATTGTTTTTGATTTTATAGATTTTATTGAATTGGTTCTTGGTCTATCTACGTTTTTAGAGGACTATTTCTATGCATTTGATATATGGATTTATTACTTTGTGCTGTCCTGTCTTATTCACTCTGGATTAAGCCTAAATTGGAAGCCATAGGCCACAGCATAAACATCAAAACGGACACCGCTCTCATTTCTGACAAATGTGAAGTGGCTACCCATCTTAACGAAACCTTTACCACCGTGGCCCGTTCGCTGGTTGAAAAACTGGTCGCCCCATCTGGGCGGTATGGTGTAAAATTTGTTAAGAAATTCTACAATAAACTGGGCGTCAGAAAAGACAGTTTTAAACTTGCCACAGTGACAACTGATGAAGTGTTTAAAAAACTGAGTGCCCTACCTCAACACAAGGCCACTGGCCTTGATAAAATTCCAGCTAGATTTCTCAGAGATTCAGCCGCCACCATTGCTCCAATAATTACCCACATAATTAACCTTTCCATCGAACAGGGTCATGTCCCACAGGACTTCAAACTAGCAAAAGTAACCCCCCTGCATAAAAAAGGTAGCAAACTAGACCCTGGAAACTACCGTCCCGTTTCCATTCTTAGCTCCATATCCAAAGTCATGGAGAAAATAGTCTACGAACAGATAGCAAGATATCTCGATGAGAATAATCTGATTTACGAGTTCCAATCTGGATTCAGAAAATCTCATTCCACTGACACATGCCTTCTCTATTTGACTGACCAAATCAAACGCGAAGCGGATGACGGCAAATATAGCGGCATGGTCATGATGGACCTCCAGAAGGCATTTGACACCGTAAATCATTCTATTCTGATTGAGAAACTAAAAGCCATCGGTCTTGACAGCGCAGCAGTGAGGTGGATGCAGTCTTACCTGGTGGGGAGGGAACAGGTGGTGGAGATTAACGGTACCCTGTCCCCCCCCCTCCCGGTAAACTGTGGTGTTCCTCAAGGTAGCATACTGGGACCTCTGTTGTTCCTAATATACGTGAACGACATGGCATCTGCTTGTGACTGCAACCTGTTCCTGTTCGCGGATGACTCGGCTCTCCTAGTCTCGGGCAAGGACCACTTGCAGGTTGAGAAGACACTTAACTCTGAACTAAGTAAGATCTGCACATGGCTTAACGACAACAAATTATCAATTCACCTGGGTAAAACAGAGTCCATCCTCTTTGGATCAAATCATAACCTCAAAAAAGTTGATAACTTCACAATCAAAGTGGGTGACAAGGTCATAACACGAAAAAACGAAATCTCTTACTTAGGATGTATCCTTGAAGCTAATCTTTCCAGTGAAAAGATGACTTCTAAAGTAATAAATAAAATCAACCAACGAACTCGTTTCCTACAGAGGATCGCCCCGATGGTCAATTCCAACACACTGAAGACCATAGCTGGTGCAATAATCCAGCCCCTCTTTGACTACGGAGTCCACGTATGGTATTGTGACGCCCCACAAGCCCTGAAAACTAAACTACAAACAGCCCAAAATAAACTAATTAGGGTCCTGCTTAGACTTCCCTATCAGACTCACCTCACCGCTACTCACCAGTTAAGAGTGGGGTGGCTCAGAGTAGTTGATAGAGTACAGCAACTTGCAATGGGCCTGGTGTACAAGATACACTACACCACTATGATACCCAAGTACCTGTCAAAATACTTTATAAACATTAAGGATGTCCATAATTACAACACCAGAGGCAGCGCCACAGATCACTTTCAACCCAGAGTCAAAACCAACAAAGGGTCAAACTCTTTTTTCTGCTATACCACCAAAATGTGGAAAGCCTTACCGAAGGCCACAAAGGAGTGTGGATCACTAGCATCCTTTAAAATTGCCCTGAAAAACCACTTACAGGCAGCAGCCGTTCGCAACTGGTAAAAAAGAATCTAGCCCAACCCTACCCTCCCCTGCCCCTTCTTTGTATATACTGTTTGTTTTGACTTACTGTCTTCTATTTTGTTTTTCTTTACATATCTACTGCATAGTACTGTGTTCTATTTGTCTGTCATTCAATGTTATATGAGATACTTCAATGGTTTCCAGTGGAAATAAGCTTAGTCTTTTCATGGATCTCCTTTTAGTAGACCTTGTACCAGTGAACTGTACCGTCATGAAACTGTACCTTTTCCTATGCAAACTTCTAATAAAGTCTTCAATCAATCAATCAATCAAAAAAGCCCCCATAACCGCGGTATAACAATGAAGTTGCCTTCGCCTGGTGGTCAAATCTGGGATTGCAGGACTTCCGCATTCAAAAACACTTTGAGAAAATCCTAGTGCGCCTGCTCGGTGCTCAAGTCTTCCACATTTTTGGACACCAACTATGTTACTCAAATCAAGAAAAAGTATAACGTTCTTCCGGATGCTTCATGCACTAGTGCAGGGGTCTTCAACAGGGGGTCCGGGACCCCTAGGGGGTCCTCAGAGTTACTACAGGGGGGCCACCAAATCCTTGTGTGATAGGATAATTATTTTAAATTAAAAACTTTGAACCCTCGCATCCCTATTCTGAGGAGAACTTTAGCCAAAAATAGCAGATCTACAAGCTCTCAACGCCTCGCAACAAAATCGGCTATTTTCAGCAAAGAGGTTTGGTGTAGTGGTCAAAAAGAGCAGACCATGTAGAGTGAAAGGTCAAGTTTACAACGTATCGACGATTGAAGTGACTAAATGTCTGAAAAAACATTAACACAAATCCAATATAGACTGATGACAGGTCAACAAGTCAATGAAAATCTGCATAATGCTTTTATATAATATTTAGAGGGGGTCCCTGCTTCATCTCTCTCTCAGTTAAGGGGTCCTTGGCCTGAAAACGTTGAAGACCCCTGCACTAGTGAACAACTTTCATTGAAATTAATAGGTGGATATAACATAACTCTATGGTCTGGCTGGCGGGCGTACCCCTGACATCACACTCATTTCCATTGCCCAAATATGGAGTGTGTTGTCTAAACTCAATCTGTCCCCATTGTTATCAGAAGAAAACAAATCACCCAGATATATAATTATGAGAACAAAAGGGTATAATGCCCATATATGGGTACAGTACTGATAACATCAGGGATCTCAACATTTGGGCATAAAGGGACAAGGACTGACAGATAGAGATCTCCATACATGGGCATATCCCTATGACTTCAAGGTTCTCCATATATGGGCATAAAAGGGGCAATGACTGACAGATACAGAGATCTCCATTATATGGGCATATACCTATGACTTCAAGGTTCTTCATATATGGGCATAAAAGGGGCAATGACTGACAGATACAGAGATCTCCATTCATGGGCATATCAGTCGGATTGGCGGTGCGACGTAGGTGTGAGGACTGCATACATGCCCGAACCTCTACCTCCATATATGGGCATATCAGTCGAATCAGCCTTGCGAGGTCGGTGTGAAAACCTCTAAGCCCCTTGACATGGCCCAACACCACACCACTCCACACCGCCCACTTGTGCCAGGTTTTCAACTACCAGGACCTGGGTAGAGTGGTGTGAAGGCAGTGCTTAACGTGGTACTAAAAAGTATCCGATCTAAAGTAGGTCTGAGCTAGGCCAAACAGGGCCAAACACTTCATAATGACTGATCACTCACTGACTTTTCATTTAGACCACCAGGATATAGTTGTAATACATGATAATAGATTCTATTGTGTTATAACCACTATTATAATCTACCACTAAGACGCCTCAGGGCGACAAGGCGACCTCGCCCTGATTTGGTTCCCCTGGCATCACAGGGATCTCCATATATGGGCATAAAGGTGATTTGGTTCCCCTGACATCACAGGGATCTCCATATATGAGCATAAAAGGGATTTGGTTCCCCTGGTATCACAGGGGTCTCCATATATGGCAATAAAGGGGATTTGGTTCCCATGACATCACAGTGATGTCAGAGCATGAGTCAATCAACAAAAAAAGACAAGCGTTACCCAGAGAGATATATATACTATCTCCCTTTTATGCCAATATATGGAGATCCCATATATGAGCAAATCCCTTTCATGCCCATATATGGAGCTCCCTGGGATGCCAGGGGAACCAAATCCCTTTTATGTCCATATATGGAGAATCCTGATGTCCACATCACTGTGACATCACTGTGACTCTGTCCCTTTTAAGCCCATATATCGACATCCCTGATGTCCACATCACTGTGACATCTGTGCCACGCTGGCCAGATGGCCAAGACAGTGATGTGTTAGGGGAACCACAGTGTCAGGCGTTACCCGTCCAGCACGGACAGGCTGTGCCGGTTCTGACAGTACTATGTATTATAACTAGTAAGACGCCTCAGGGCAACATGCAACCTCGCCCTAAAGGGCCATATCCATCTGGCCAGTGATGTATATCAGGCCAGTTACCCATATATGGAGACCCCTGCATGATAGTCAACAATGTTATGTCAAAACATGCCCATATATGGGCATTCCCAGATATGTCCTTAAATATTGATGATATTGGGACAGGGATCTCCATATATGGGTATAAAACGTATGTTAATTAGTAAAGCCAAGCAGGGCCTTGGCAAGTTAGGGCCTGGGTTTGATGCCTGGGGATCTCCATATATGGGCATAAGGGGGTACACTAACAGGGCATCATCTGGGAAAGCCCATACTGTATATGGACATTTTATTTATTTTATCCTTTATTAATATATATCTGTAAAGCAGGCTCTTGGCCCTGTTAGGGCCTGGGATTGATGACATCAGAAATCTCCATATATGGGCATAAAAGGGTTTTGTTTCTGGGAATGACCATATATGGACTTTTTATTTGATCCTTTATTAAAAATCGAACCTCTGTTCGAAGTGGAGCTGTGTGTGTGTGTGTGTGTGTGTGTGTGTGTGTGTGTGTGCAACAGCACCCCTCCCTTAACATGTGTGGCCAGAAAAGGTTACTGCAGGCTACATACCCGGAGACAGACAGACAAACAGACAGACAGACCCACACACACGGCCACGTATAGGGAGCTCCACACAGCTCCAAAAATATGTATCCATACACATACAATATATTTTATGCCCATACATGGTGATCCCCATCTGAACCAGCCACACAGATATGGGCCATGCCTTTGCCATCTGGCCAGTGATATCGATGACATCAGGGATCTTCATATATGGGCATGAAAGGGATACCCATATGTGGACTTTTACATAGGTGATATCACCTGTGATGTCACAGTGACAAGGGAACCAACCCATAGACTGTAAATGTGTACTGACTGACTGACTGACTGACTGACTGACACAGTATGGATATCCAGGGTTTGATCTTTGATGAGGTGATGTCACGTGACATCATTGTATAGAAGGACGGACAAGCTGCGACATTTCTCATGGTATACTGCGACCTTTGGTCACAACAACAATTATCATAGTAATACATTAATACTTTATTTATATTTATAGTGTATTATAATCACAGTAATAATTCATTATAGTGTATTATAATTTAGGATATTGTAATACATATTTATATTGTATTATAATCACAGTTAAAAGGGTCAATTTGTTTCTTACCGATAGGGCTACTTTTGTGTAATGGAAAATGTAGAGATATTTTTATGTGGTGCGTTGTGGTGTGGTGCAGTGTAGTGTGGTGCTAAAGCTGCAGTCGAAAAGGGGCTCTAGTGTGTGTGTGTGTGTGTGTATGTATTACGTTACGTATGTGTGTGTGTGTGTGTGTGTGTGTGTGTGTGTGTGTAAAATCACACAGTCAGCTCCATATATGGGCACAAAGGTGGGCATGCCCATATACAGTATGGCATATACTGATGACACCAGATTCTCCTTAAATGGGCATAAAGGGCCATTCACACTGACCACTATCTTAATAACTATTAATTTGACAGTGACATCCACCATGGTAACAGCCGCATGCTGAAACGAAGTCTACATTTTTAAAAGGGATAAGGACTGACAGAGAGATTCTCCATATATGGGCATATCAGTCAGATCGGCGGTGCGTGAAGTTGGTGTACTGGCATAGTGTCGAACCTCTTTAGTGTGTGTATATGATATATATATATATATATATATATATATGATATATATATATATATATATATATATGATATATATATATATAATATATATATATATACACACACACACATACACACACACCCAAATACTATCCCCAAATACTGCCATTGTAAGTAATAACACCCCCACAAAAAACAAACAAGAAATATGTTAGTTGGATACTGCTTATAACAACAGTGTAAATGTATCTATTTATAGCTCTATGATAGTGTACAGGATTGTATAGTTTTAAGTGTTTGTCACAATGATTTACATTACCTTAAAAATGTGAGTAAACTGAACTGAAGTGGATTTTCCCTACACTTCTAGTCTTCAGCTCTGTCATTAAATGCCCTTGAGGCTGTGCTGTTTTTCCACGGTTCCTACATCATTCCATGGATGAAGCACCCAACTTCTCTGGGCTGCGGCGGGGCTGACATGGGTGCTCAAGTTGATTGCTGAGCTGAAAACAGCAAACATGATGATGAGTGCTGGAGAATGAAGAAGGGAGGAAGAAAAGGCATGGAGCTTAGGAAAGAGAGGAAGGAATCGACAATAGGAAAACAAAGTATAGAAAAATATATAGCCTATGCAAAGACTAAAATAATAAGATCTACAAAAGAAGACGAATGAGAAGATTAAAAAAAAGCTATTGGTAAAAAAGAGACAATGGGTTGTAGTGGGAAAACAGGCTATGGGAGAATGAGCAGGTGTGGTGGGAAAGACCCATGGGCTTCAGGGAGAGAATAGATCAATAACTAATTTCAGTACCGAGCTTCACTCGCACTGTTTTCCAATAAATGCTGGATGGAGAGCACTGGCTTAGCCCTACCCCCACTATCTCTGCTCCATCACCTTCTGCAGAGCTGGATTGGGTTCTCCATGGAAGGAGGCTGGCTGGTGGGGTTTTTTTCTCCTCTCGCTCCTTGCTTTGTATAGTTGTTGCCTGGGTAGATAATGCCTCAACAGTGAAGTTTATTGCGTAAAACTAATCCAACATTGTGCTTGTGCTGTGCTATATATATATATATATATATATATATATATATATATATATATATATATATATATATATATATAGACACACACAGTACACTACACTAATCCAACTTCAACATTGTGCTTTATATACAGTATATGTATGTGAATATATATATATACACACACACACACACACACACACACACACACACACACACACACAACTGTGTGTGTGTGTGTGTGTGTATATATATACATATATATATACACACACACACACTCACACGCACACAAGAACGAACGGTTTGAAAACCATTCCACATATGCCGTCTCCCGTCTTTCCACACACACGCAGGCTCCCCCCACCCCTCTCCACCATTTGATTCCTAGCCCCCCCACACCCCTTCCCTCCTCCTCCTCCCCCTCCTGCTCTCCCCTCTCCCCTATTCTAGCAAGGCGAACGTTGAGGTTTTGTCAGGAGTATGCAGTGAGATTCAGGCAGACAGGAGAGTGAAGCGTGTGTCATGCAGCGCTGCTGCTGCTGCTGTTGAAGCTGTGTGCTCCTCAGAGGCTGTGACCTAGATAACCACCAAGAGGAGTTGGAGCGCCTGCAAGCCTTGGAGCCACTCCAGCTCCACCAATGTCAGGAAGGGGTTAGTTGTGTAACACAATGTCCTATTTAGTTTGCTCGTCACACACACACACACACACACAGAGACACAAGCACATATGTACCCTATAGCCTTCTCACGGTATGATCGTATTTCTTTTAACCGTCGTTTTGTCCCAATACCAGGACAGGATTTAGACAAAGGGTGTTATTATTGTTGCGTGTGCGCGCGTGTGTGAGGGAGAGACACAGATAGAGAACCGAGAGAGAGAGAGAGAGAGACGGCGGCAGACAAACACAAGGGGGTTGAAATACAGCAGAATTTAAGCATAACCATTAAGAACGCTTGGTAAAACTTTCCACATCAGCAGCCATTATGGCTAAATTCTGTCACAGCTCGCCACGTCAAGACGTCTGCATATGTAGGAGTCTCCATATTTAAACACTGTGTTCCTGTCCCTTTATTTCAATGTACACTCAACTGAACATTGGTCTATGGACAACGTGGAATCTGTGTGTGTGTGTGTTGGGGGGGGGGGGGGGGGGGGGGGGGGGGGGGGGGCGGGTTGAAATATATGAACCAATTACTATTTCCTCTATCAGGGTTGCAATAAGGACAATAAATGAGTTTTTACCACCAGACAGCCAATACCTGGTCAGTCAGAGCAAGAGGATTGAGACGTGAAACACGTAAAAACGCAGTGCCACTGCCAATCAGTATGCCATTGGTGAGCGACATGGCTTGGTTTATTGGTCCACTTTTATATAGTGAGAGAATAGACATAAATCTGGAGTTTCACCATCCATCACCAAAGTGTTGAGGACATAAAATATGAATGACTTTCACTGTATCACAATAACTTTTACTGGGCAGAATGCAAATACCTATATCACCATGTCCCTCACATCAATACGATTCCTAGCTGGCAGTGAAGCCTGTGGATTGCGCAAGAACAACATTGCCATCTGGTGGCATCTGTCCTGCATTACAACACGGTTACAACACAGCTACAGATCAGTACCAAGTGCAGACTGTAGTTTAGACTACGAGAACATTGACAGTCTAACACCTCAGTTGAAACATGATCTGGTGTGCATAAAGGCCCAGGGAATGTTGTGAACATGTAAATTGGGACTATATTCATATCGAGTAAATGTTTTGTATGTCACACCACGGAAGATATGTGGTGCTTTTGATTGACTGATTATAAGAAACTGAGAGAATTGACAGATTTAGCACCATTTATAAATCTTTACTCCTATTGTTTAAGACATTGAGATTTTGATATAGCTGAAAAACAGTGGCGTTTTGTTGGCGTATTCCTCCAACGAAAAAGGTCACAATGGTAGTGTGTGTGTGTACTGACATTACACAAATAAATTAACATAAAATGTATGTTGAGATACTTAAGCTAGATGATCTATCACATATTATGAGGACGTATGGCAGTCATTTCAGATCTGCTGTATACATGAACGCGGGTAGTGGCAGATAAGACTCAGCGTTCACTATGCAGTGGTCTAAAACGGTCCCAGCCAGGCTTTGAGCTATATGTGTGTTGAGGGAGGAGAAATTCTTTTAGTCGGTCCGGTAGGGGAAGGGCCTTTACTCGCTCTTCTATCGACCATGGCTGCAGGTGGGTCCTAATGAACGCCCTGCAGAGGCAGCGCAACGCAGGAGGGCTTGCCTTTTGCTCCGCCACGCGTTCGTGGAGGTCCAGCAGAGCCTGGGCATAGGGCTCCTCCTGGCCAGGCACGGGCAGCTCCAGCCCGGGAGTCAAGGGCAACGTCGGATAGGAAACTCGAGCCAAGTCCAGCAACACCTCGGCTTGCTCCAGGAGCTCGGAGGCCTGGCTCTCATCTGAGCACTGATGAAGAGCTACCTGAAGCCTCCCAAAGACTAAGCTATAACCCGACCAGCAGGAGGCGCCATGGTGAACACAGACAAAAGAGGCTCCCCTCTGGAGCAACAGCACTGCCAGCGGGAAGAGCAGATCAAAGTGTTCCAGGCTGGTCGGCGTTAGCGAGGGCTCGCCATCCCTGCAGCACGGGTCAGCGCCGTGGTCCAGCAGGAGCTGGGTGGCCCTCAAGCAGAAACGGCCGATCTCTGCTGCATTCTCTGTACTGGAGTCCAGAGCCTCCTTGACCAGAAACACCAGTGAAGACTCTGCGGTCTCTCCATCTACAGTGGTGGCACGGACATCAGCACCTATGCACGAGGAAAAGTCGAGCTGTTATTATACAAGGCATACTTCAGTCCTGCCAACTGGGCAGGTTTTTGGAGCGGTGAAAGCGCTCCCAATAGACAGGTATATCCGTGGGTATGTCCCTGGGTGGGTGGCTGGGTGGCTGGCCGTGTCTGTAGCCTGGCAATACCTTGAGTGGCCACACACAACACACTAGTTAAAGGAGGGGCGCTGTTTTGTGCAGGCTAGGCACACTCACCACTCACTCACACAGACACACACACACACACGCACGCAAGCGCACACGCACGCACGCACGCTCAGATTCACCGCTCCACTTCGAACAGAGGTTTGATTTTTTTCTTTCCACAGCACAGTCAGGGGTAAGAGGAAGGTCAGGCAGGCAGGTATGCAGGCAGGTCAGCACAGAGGCAGTCGTCCAACACATTGTTAAGGGAGCTTGTAAATGAGATGGCCTCAACGTTGTACACTATACTGGTACTTGAAATGTAACGAGGTACTAAGAGTTTTAAAAACAGCTTTGTGGCAGTATTTCCGACCACTTTTTAACAACGTAAGCTCTATATATATACTTCTTTGAAAACGTCCAACAGTTTTTGTCCATAATGACTAGCCCCAAATACAGACACCAGGTTCTAAGAGGTTAATATGATACAATCACTGCTTTTCTGTTGAAAGAATATGTGCCTTCAAGTATTTAAGTTGACAGCATTGATGGGTTGACGCAGTGCTGCTGGGTTTGGCTAGTCGTCAGGGGGGAAACTGTAGTATGAAGACACAAATAGAACGTTCAACAAGGAAGTTCCAACCCTGTCTCAGTCTCAATCACACAAGGCTATCTTTTGCCTGAAATTGAGTGACGGGGAGATATCCAAACTGACATGGCAGTGGATGAGGCTTTTCATCTTCAGCTTGTAGACAGGGAGAGTGCCAGAAGCAAAACAGTGTATGGCAGTAGCAGCACTTCATGTATAAAGCCAAAGACAAGACCACCTAACAGGTGTTCTAGTATTTATAGTGGTTATGTAACCTGTCAAATCTATGCAGAGTATGAACACAGCTGATCTCACACACCTTCCATATTAGCTTGACTCATTCACTCAAGCCTACAACTTGAGGAAAACAAGTGTGTACTTTGTGAGGTGGCAAGTATGTGTTAGGATCTAGATAGAACATTACATGTAACTAGAGATACTGTTCCTACGAAACAGTGTGGGCTTGCTCGTGACTATATTCTACAGCGTGCTAACTGTCATGTGAAGCCCAACCAATATTCCAGCTTACACCACTCCCAGATTTTCCACACCTCAATTGCGCCTCATTGGCTAAGGGCCCTGCCTTTGTACTGTCTGCGGCGGAACTCTATAAATAATGAAGATAACATAGTGTTCTTGCCTTTCAGGTGAGCCCACGATAAATAAACATGATTAGGAACAGTTATAATTAGGTCTGCCATGTCTTTATTTATACCAGTAAGGCGCCCTAAGGGCAATAAGCGACCGTCAGGGCGCGCGGAAACAACAAACTTTTAAAATTAGGCAGTGTTAATCTGGCAACACACACACACACACACACACACACACACACACACACACACACACACACACACACACACACACACACACACACACACACACACACACACACACACACACACACACACACACACACACACACACACACACACACACACACACACACACACACACACGTGTTGCAGACATGGAGTGCTTGTGTCACTCGGACAATCTGGCAACACACACAGACAGAGAGAGTGACTGGACCATGCCTCTCTTCATGTGGTGCTCTGGCGCCATCTGTTGGAGGTGGTGTGTGTGAGACAACTGCCTTTAGAGATGCATTACAGTCTAACCATTTCAGGGTAGCGTGTGACAACTGCGTTTCAGGAAACATGACACAACTGTGGTCGCAAATACATATACCGTAGATCAACAACATGTGCTGTATGCCTCCACTGTACATGCTGTATGCCTCCACTTCCAATCAGGACTCAGAATATATCTATCAGTGCAAGTTTTGGACTACTGTATACACAGATAGATCGACAATGTGGCTTACAATGTAAGTACACTAACTGTCACAGATTAAAATGACTATGTAGGTAAAACCACATACACCATCATGGGCCCGTAAGAATCTGTGCTGTAACACATCATCAGCCAAAGAGAGACACTGCTAACTACTGTTTATGTGCAAACAATGTCACATTTTGTCTCTACTCACTTGCAGTGTTTAATAGGATTACAAACAGTAACATGAAGACTAATATGCAACAATGCCTTATTAGCCCTAGCAATCCCAGTTCAGCTTGTGAATGAAGCCAATATATTACGTATGAGACAAAAGTCATAATAAACTTTCTCTCAGGTTATATGCCAATTGGCAAGTCAAGATTTACGCATTTAACTGACAGTTTCTCGCAGTGATTTAGACATGTTGCTGCTTGTGAGTTTTCTGAATAACCACAATTGAACAATCAGGTTAAGTGAAGAAAATGGGTATTTTACAGCTCAGTACCTCTCTTCAGTAGAAGTTGGATGTTCTCTGTGTTGTCCACTGTGAGGCCATCACTGCTTGCGAGGGCATGGAGCAAGGCAGTTTTTCCTACAAAACAGTGCATCAAAATAAAACGTTCTATTTTTATTGTAACATGTAAATGAATGTCAAATGTAAAAAAAAATATTTCCAACACCGTTTTCAATAAATGAGCCGATTGCAAATGTACCATTTTTATCCCTTGCGTTCACGTTGGCTCCAAAATCCAGTAGAGCCAGCATGCATGGTAATCTCTCTGCTTCTTCGCTGGCTAGGTCTAAGGGACTGCATTCGTGGATCTAAAAACAACATATACTGTACTACAGCTATATACATATATACATGAGACACAAGAAATCAAGAAGGATATAGCGATAACGAGGGTGTAAAAATAAACATAAGGCATCTTTAATTCTGACGTCTGAGTAGCCTTTTTCCTTTTTAACACTCACTCTGTCCCGTTTTTCAATGTCAGCTCCATGTCCAACCAGCGGCCTCAACATGTTCGCCCTGTTCCTCACTACAGCTATGTGCAGGGGATTGTAGTACGACACTGGGTCTGGGGAGTCAAACAATAATTCTCTTTAGGATTATTGAATGCTTTAACCATTGAAAAATAGCAGATATACAAGCTTACTGCGAGCTTGTAGATCTGCTATTTTTGAAAACCGTGAAAATTAGAATTTTGACCCGATTCTATAAAGCAAGTGTCTTTTTGAATCCTTCTAAGATTCTTTGAAAAACCTATGTATGTTTCTATAGTATGTCAGCAATCTGGCTAGCCATCGTCAAAGAAAAGGTCCTTTTCACTTAAATGGAGCTCAGTTAGTCTGTTCTTGAGAGACTACTATGTCAGTGGTTCTCAAACTCTTTCATGTGAAGGACCCCCAAACTGATATTTATTTGGCCACGGACCCGCATCTCAAAATATCTAGTTCCAGTGACCCCCCCAGAAGCAAAATTTGAGTTACAAACGTTCGCTTTGAAAATACATATATTCAAAGATTTGCACACATTTTCACAACTTTTTCAAAAAATAGCAGATCTACAAGCTCGCAGCGCGGCACTTATCTGCTATTTTTCACTGGTTAAAGCATTCAATAATTCTAGGCCTAAATGGGTTAAAGCCTGATATAAACATAGCGTGCCAATGTCCTGCAGCAAAGCAGATCTACAAGCTGACAACACATTGTGATGCAACATGTTGTTGTGAGCTTGTAGATCAGGTTTTTTCGCCACGGGACACCATCGTACGGCCAGTCGGCCACCAGGCTCAAAACTGCTACAGAGAACAGACATATTGCATACACACATACCACAGAAAATAAGATACAACACGTTCAACTTCAGATTACCATGAAACTGGGTGCTGGATCTGGAAGTAGTAAATAATGAGAAAGCAAGACCAGTACAGCCCCTCCAAATTTACTTTTTAATTGCTACACAGTCTGTGTGGCAATTAAAACTCTATGGCAGGATCTATTATGGCAGCAAGAATTATTTTCAACACCAATTATCCAAGAAAAAACTATTTTCTTTCTCTGTGGGGAATCAGAAACACTTAGAGTATTTTGGCACCAATCTGTGCTTATGAACTGGGAGTCACAATTCCAGTTCCTTTATTGCAGAATCACCCTCTGGGGCACTGTCAGCAGACGGTGGCTGCTCTGGCCAAAAGAGAGGTGCAATAAATGATTGCCTAGAATTGCTAGAAAAGCTCAATCATGTCAAGCCTTCACTACAAAAAGCTGTCACACAGTTTATATAACAGTTTTTTAAGATCAAAACTTCATGGTCTTTAACGGATTCCTTAATGTATATGTATTCTTCATAATAATTAGGCCTGTGACGATTCACTTTTTCCCGATTCGATTCGATTTCGATTCATTGGGTGACGATTCGATTATATCACAATTAATTGCGCTTTCCTGCGATTTGCGATTCGAATCACGATTATTGCGATTTTCCCCCAAAAATTACATTTTTTTTATATTGAAACATTTTAAAACAATTCTAACAATATAAAACATTAAAAGTTGAATCATATACTTCAAAATCAATGCAGCCAAATAAAGTCAGTCAATCTTTCTGACATTTATTTCAGCCAAAGTGCCAGTGGTACAACATTACAACATGTTCCTGGTCAAGATGCCAGAAAACACAGAACACAACAGTCATAAATAAAAGATAAAAGATCGGTGCTGCAGGCACCGATCGATCACAGCATGAAATCCATAAATTCTTCTAATTTGTCACTGTAGCAGCATTTATATATTTAATGATTCCTCTTACTCAACATTGACATTGTATATATTAATTCAATTCAACTTTCGATTCTAGTCCTAGTCCTAGGACAATTCCTCCAAAAGAAAAAAAGAAAAACGTTTTCCTATAAACACAGTGGCAATATTGTCTGCCCTTCATTATGTTCACGGTTACTTGGTTATAATGGTTAATAACATATTCCTTTAAAAGCAGAATCAATAATAGGCCAAAGCCCTTAAGATTGTTTTTCTGTACACTATATTACACATTTGGGATCCTTGCTCTTGGCATGAAAATGTTTGAGAACCACTGTTCTTAAACAATATCAGACAGCAACATTTCTGTTTGACTGATATTCCCCAATTTTTTTATTTTTATAGACCTGTTTGGTCGCAAAAACAGGATCTGGCAACACCTTTTTATAGACCTGTTTGCTTGTTTCTGTGTCAGAAACTGAATGGCAACGCTTCATCCTCTACAATTAGCTGCTAAACGTTAGCTCCTATGGAAATGACTGTTTTAAACTCTATAAGGGAATTACAAACTTTATCCTTCGATCAACAACAACTGTTGTCCATATCTACTCCAATGGCTTTGGAATTATGTTTTTGGAGCTGTGTGAAGCACAGGCTCCCTATACGTGGCCGTGTGGGTCTGTGTGTCTGTCTGTCTGTGTGTGTGTGTGTGTCTGTATGTAGCCTGAACTTCCTAAACTTCGGCACGCTACTAGTCCCACAGTTTTGCCACCACACACTCGCGCCATATGTCAAATCGACCGGCTTACTCGGGAATCATGGGCTAGTAACTTGCTAAGAGAAAGGTTCAATAGTTTAATTGATATTAATTTATTAGTGAATTAATTTTCCCCATTGACTTATAATGGGAATCGCAAAAACTCACATTCAATTATTTGTCTCTCGCAAACCATAGGGGCTAGAGTTTCAAGACTTGGAGAGGAGGTTCATAATGATTTCAAGGATTAAATAAAAAATAATTGTGTCATTTGGCCGCATGGTGGCGCCATAACACCCCACTTTACGTTTTGGCCCGTAACTCTTGAACCGTAGGTCGGAAAATTAAAAATATGTTTTCCCTGGATTCCTTGGGTCATGACGCATCTCCCCATATAGGCCACGCCCATTTGCGCCATGATAGATTTTCCGCCATCTTGAATTTTCTCCAAAACACACTTTTTGCTCCTTTTCCTACATATTTTCTTCAAATGTCACAAAAATCGGTACACATGATCCACACACACACACACACACACACACACACACACACACACACACACACACACACACACACACACACACACACACACACACACACACACACACACACACACACACACACACACACACACACACACACACACACACACACACACACACACAGCTCCACTTCACACGGGTGTGATTTTTTTTTTTTTTTTGGGAAGTTTTACAGCAACGTGACTGAGTAGTCATCTCTCATGTCGCACACAGAGAGGGAAGGAGAGAGACGTTAACTGGAGCCACGCACACACACACACGCGCGCGCACACACACACACACACACTCACACACTATGTCAAATTAGGGTCATTCTAAACGAGCCTCGTTAAACACAGCTGGCTGGCAATAGTGTTGAAAACGCATCGTGTTCACTTCTCTGGATTCTAATCCAAGCAACTTGGAGCATAACATTGTGGATTTTACTTTGAGATGACAACAGCTACAAAGGTAAAAGTAAGCTACTTATATTATGATGATCCAAGAGCAGAGCAGTTCTCTCTCTACTCCGTGTGCGTGTGTGTAGAGGGGAGAAACGTGGCTCACAGAGAAGTGAACTGCCGCACGCATGCACATTGCACACACACACACACACACACAGAGAGAGGGAGGGAGGGAGAGAGAGAGAGAGAGAGAGAGAGAGAGGAGAATAACAGCTCTCCTCTGTCTTTCGCCTAAAAAAAAAAGTTTTTTTTTTTTTTTTATAAAATCGGGAAAATCGATTCTGAACTTTGAAAATCGATTAATTGAATCGCCGGCCTTAACATCGCGATAATATAGTGAATCGATTTTTTTGCACAGGCCTAATAATAATACTGTAACATGCGGAAGCCTGTCCATTACAATGGGTATTAGATTGGATGTAAACACACACATTGAAATGGACTATTCGGTTTGATGTACGTATGGCAGACACAGAAGAGACCGACGATATTAAGACATTTTGTTTTAGTGAACATTCTGGGGTGATCATAATTTAAGTATGTTCACTTATTTATAAATATATTCTTACACATTTCATTACACAACATGTCGCTACATTCATCTTTAAACAATCGCATATCAGTTTATATAATGGAAAATCTCACCTTCAAAGTTTGGTTTTAGTTAGGGTGACCAGACGTCCCAGTTTGTCCGGGATTGTCCCGGTTTCAAGCTGCGTCTCCAGAGTCCCGACAAATATCTCTAAAACACTCAAATGTCCCGGTTTTCAACATTCACTACAAAATTGGCCCGGTTTTCGCCAGAATTGGGTACACAATTACGAACTGCCATTCCTACAGAGGCAGTGACCACCTAAACCAAACCCTAACCCTAATCCTCAGTAGGAATGGCAGGGGGTAGGAATGGCTAGTTTAGAAATGGAGAAGTGCCCCTGCCAGAATTACAATAATAGTAGCCGTTTTCAGTGGTTGCATAGACATTTATCATGTTCTTTTCATGTAAACATGCTCACCTAAACAATCAGAAAATATGAACAAATGCATTGCATGTCTGAATTCAACGCTGAGGCTTTTTGTCAATTGGTCACTGCCTGTATGCAACATGTGTGTTGTGTATACACGTGCGCGTGCATGTACGTCCGAGAATGGGGGCGCGCGTGCACGGCGAACGTCCGCATTGCTAAGGGTCCCGGTTTGATGTCCCCGTTTCAGGGGCTGAATATACAGTCACCCTAGTTTTAGTGAACATTCTGGGGTGATCATAATTTAAGTATGTTCACTTATTTATACATACATTCTTACACATTTACACAACATGTAACTATAATTCATCCTTAAACAATCGCATATCAGTTTAAATAAAGGAAAGTCTCACCTTCAAAGTTGACATCAGCTCCATAGCGTAGCAGGATTTCAGCCGCATACACAAGCCCAACCTCTGCCATCTTAAACAGAGCATAGCTGATGCCCTCCTCAAACACATCTGACTGGGACTCTCTCTCCAGTAGCTCCTCCAGGGCCCTGCAGATACTGTCCTCGTTGTCAGGGCTGTTACCACTGGCAAGAAGAGGAGAGAGAAAGTTAGGTACAGTTTATGAAACATACACTTTGTGCCCAGCAGTGTGGCCTGGTTAACATTTAGCCCAAAGATCGGTCATTATTTGTATAGGCAATTACTTTAAAGTTGTACTATGTAACTTTTTTTATAAAACAAATCTTAAAATTCTCCTAACTATTAAATCACAAAAGTTTTAGAAGATCCGCGCCGTGAATTTCAGCCTGTAAAGCCTTCTCTATATGTAAACTGAGATCCTTGCCGTGGACCGGATCTCGCGCGAAAATTGCGTCATCACACTACCGGCCAATCACAGCGAGGGTTATACAACTGCCGGCCAATCACAGCGCATCTTGAAGTGGGGTCGCTATGGCAGCCATATTTGTTGTCGCCCGTTTGTACCATCCCTTCTCTAGGTAATTTCGCCTACCAGGCAGGGTGAAGGAGTCCGTATCTCTGGAATTACTGAACGCACAGGAACAAGGGACCCCTTAAAAGATAGATCTCAGCGAGGTGGAGGCAGACGCGGGGGTCTGAAGGTACGAAAAACGGACGAAAGACGCGGACGCGACCGCGGTTTGCTATAGGGCTAATGACCACTAGTTGGGCAACTTACACAGTATGGCTTTAAGCCTGGCATTCCTATATAGGGCATGGCATTATAGGGAAATGTTTTCAAAAGTTGCGTTGTGACGCATTGTGAGATTTTGAAATTTTTGTATTGGGTTTAAGTATTCAAATATTGGGTTTAAATGAGTAGTTCACCCCAAAAATACATTTTTTTCTATCGATTACTCAACCCATGGAGACTTGAGTTCAATAATATATATTTGTTTGTCACATTCCTAAGCCAATAATTTGAGGAGACTCTTTGTAGGCTCATTGATTCAGGATGGAGACCCAAATGCATTTGGAATCAATGGGGGTACATTTATTATAATCAAATCATTGGCTTAGGAATGCGACAAAAGCTAAAAAAATATTATTGAACTCAAGTCTCCATGGGGTGAGTAATCGATAGGAACAAAAAGTCATTTTGGGGACGAACAACTCCTTTCAATATTCAAATAAAAGAATGTCTCAAGTAGAATCTTTTATAAAATCTAACTGATCCAAAAATGTATCCAAAAGGCCAGGCGCTAGTAACATTACCGTGAAAAGATGTACCGCAAAATGCAAATCTAACCATTTTATTTTTTAACACAAAACACATCTCTACAGAGAGAGACAGACCTAGTATGTACACAGTATTTCAGTCAGACTCAGTTACAACATATAAAGCAGGCTTTACAGCTCTTCATGGGCATTAGCTCCCTCCTCCAGTCCCAGGACACTCAGCACAGCATCTACCAGAGGCTGGTACTCGTAGATGATTCGTCGGAAGCCATGGAGGAAGGGCATGGCCAGGCAGTGTGTCCTCCGTTCTTCAGAGTTCTAGACATGCAAACAAAGAAACAAATTATAAACGGATACAGGTCAGGGGGGGCACTTATAGGGACATCTGGGCACTTCGATGTCAAATTGGCTATTTTGTCCAAAATGTAAAAAAAATAAAAAAAAGAATTAAAGTTTGATAAATAGTCTCAAGTAATGTACAGTATACATGATGTGAACATGCACAGTACATCATTCTCAGGTTTCATTTTATCCTTCAACTTTTTGTTTATGCCCCAAAATGACTGGAAATACATTTTGTAGAGACAATCCATGGTAGACTACAAACCATGGATTGGCGTCTATACCTACTGCACATACAGTATGAAACATAGCTGCTACTTTTAAAGTGCGTCTTTATTTTTTCTTATACTATCTAAATTGTATTGAGGAAAAACAATGCTGCTATTTGTTCCAAAAGCTTTATACCCAGTGAATATATAAAATGACACAATGCGATGTTTGCACAAAGCTGTACCCCAGGGTTAGGAGGCCCACGGGCCATTTGCGATACCTACCGTCTGGCCCCCACCAACCCCAGTAATAATGGTGGTATAAGAGCAGCACAACGCCAGGCGGTGTGTGCTTGTAGATCGGCTGTTTTCACTAGTTTAAATCATTTTTAAAATGATAAATGCAAAACAAACGGTTTTGGACATACAAGATTTTCACCCGACAACGGCGATATCTGAACTGTCGCTAGAGTAGCGGGAACGCCACCGTCGCCCCCTGCAATGCTGTGGCCCTCGGCTTGGCACCCTAGACATAATTCGGCCCTTGGGGAAAACAAATTGGGGAACCATGCTGTACCCCTCCAAATGTTCCCCCTTTTCAACAGTTTTTATTTTATTTTTGACACTTGCTTTGGAAATGTAATCATATGTTTTCTCATGCCAATTTTACATCAAGGTGCCCAGATGTCCCTATTAGTGCCCACCTGACCTGAACCTGATTCAGATACAGTTCAGATACAAGGTATTCTAATAGGATTTAAACCCAAGAAAGCACAATGGCTTGTTTACATTAGGATATTTTGTACTCAATTCATAGATAGAGGAACCCTGGCCTCAGGGTAGCTCTGGTCCATAGCGTTAGTGGAGTTCTCCCTAGAACTCCACTAACGCTATGGACCAGAGCTAGTCTCAGGGGTCCTTGAGGGTCTTCCAAATCATGGTTTTGTAGTCCTGAAAAGTGTACAAATAGAACCAAATGGATCCGTAGGGGGTTGATTGATTGATTGATTGATTGATTGAAGAATGTAGAAGGTTGCATTAACTTGCATAGGAAAAAGTACAGTTTCATGACAGTACAAATCACTGGTACAAGGTCAACTAAAGGAGATTTACACAGGAACCACTTTATGCATCTCATAAAATTGAAAGACCGACGGAGAAGAGAACACAGTACTTTGCATGGAATATCATCAACAACAAAAGGGGAAAAGCATTCAAAAATAAGAAAAATAAATTAATAGAGGAGATATTTACAAGAGAGTGTATATTTATTTTAAAGTTTGAGTCCCCCGCCGAGTCCGAAATAATGTACTGTATACATGACTGCTTCTGCACTGCTGACTGACTCCTGTACAGAATTATGATAGGCAGGCCAGCGTGCTTATCTGTCCTTAACAAGTGCTGGTTCTTTCAGCTGCCAGCGCCAAGTCTTCCGAAAAAAGCTTGCCGACAAGAGAGCACATCGGTAAAGCTTCCAAACTTATTCACAAACGCTTTCTCGGCAACATGGGGTCTTTATAATCTGCAAAATGATCATTACTGCGTCTGCGGTGCTGTTGTGTTCTTTAACAGAAGAACATGAAGTGAACGGAACGATGAATGGACGCGTGTTGACAAGGCGAGTGTGAAAAGGGCATGGAAAGGGGAAAAGTTCACGTTCCGTTACGTTAGCAGGGCCATATTAGCGGACAAGATTATATAATCAACAGTACTGGCTGCCTTTAGTACCCAACTTATAGTAAACATTATGGAGTTTGAAAAAAAATAAAAATAAGCCACAGTCACTTACGAGACAATATTATGCTACCACCGCCAGCCCTCCTCTGACTCCAATCAGTCCCAGTGTTACCAGATGGGAAATGTTGAATTATCGTACCGGAGGCTCAGAATGATCGTATTTGACATGAAACTATCGTACACGGCCAAAAAAAGAGAAATCACTCGCGTAAAAACGTAATTTCACCAAAAAATGCGTGTAAGAAATGACCTCGTTTTAGACTCCTGCGTGACAAAAACGCATCAGATATGCTGTGTGTGGAGGCAGGCAACTTCTTGGAGCTTACACAAATAAAAGCCTGAAACTGGTCTGGAAAGATGCAACCAATGTTTTTAATGCCTCCAAGTACAGATCTAGGGTCAGATTGACAGATTTCCTGGCTTATTTTGAGAAGCCAAACCAGATCCCAGATCAGCAGCCAGGGAAAATAGTGAATTCACGCTCTTTTTGATGATATGCCGAAATTATCGTACATTTGGGCATTTTTGGAATTATTGATCGTACATCGTACAGGGGGTCAAATTATCGTACAAATACGATAATTATCGTACGTCTGGCAACACTGATCAGTCCACTAGCTTATCGCTTTCAAAACAGGAAGTTTCCACGCCCATAACTGACACCCATGCGCTCCGAAAATAGCAGACCTACAAGCTCACAGCGCGTCGCACCCGCGACGCTCTTTGGGCTTGTAGATCTGCTATTTTCGGAGCGCGACACCGTCGTGCGATGGAACATCCGGCACGGTCTGAAAAGAGTGTATGGCTGCAGGGGTGGAGTCACCTCTCTCAGCAGAAATCTTTCTTGTCAGACCTCTCGTCTCAGGTACAACCATAACAACGGCAAGTCTACAGGGTAAAAAATCTTAAAGGAAGCTGCGTTCCACTGTACTGTGGCTTGTCTGCCTTTTTGGAACACGGAAAATAAAACGTTTCTTTACAATGAAAAGTAACTTTTAATAATAAATAACAGTAGGCTATTGCATTATTCTTATTGCCAAAAGTTCCTCTTCAAACCTTTATTCAAACTGGAAAATAACATTACAAAAAAAGAAAAAGTTCTTAATAATGAAAAATAACTTTTAATAATCAATATTAGTGGCGAGGGACACCCGGGGACCCCCCCTGAGGACCGGCGGTCCGCGAGAGACACCCCGGCACGGTGGCCGTGAGTCGGCCGGCCTGCGGGGGTCCCTCGCCCGGCTCGCCCGCCGACCACGGGGCGACCGCAGCGACGGTCCGTGAGACCCCCGCCCAGTGGAGGGTCGCCGCCTCGCCGGCGACGGACCCCCGCACGGTGGCCGTGAGTCGGCCGCCCTGCGAGGGTCTCTCGCCGCTGACCACGGGGCCGCTGACCGTCGCCGGCGACCCTCCACCGGAGTGTCTCTCGCTCTCTCGCGGACCGCCGCTCCTCAGAGGGGGTCCCCGGGGATCCCTCGCCTCGCCTCGCCGCTGATATTTATTACAATAAATTAACTAATTATTAAGAAATGTGTTATTTTCCAGTGTTCAATAATGGTTTGAAGAGGAATTTTCTGCAATAATAATTTATCCATGTAGCTGTCTCTAAAAACGACTGGGTACCGGTGGCAGTGTTGGTTGGCGAAAACAGCCGATCTACAAGCCCACAAAACGTTGCGCTTGTGATGCGTTGTGAGCCTTGTGAGCTTGTAAGTCTGCTGTGTGACGTCACTCGTAAGCGCCGGAAGCGCGCCGACACACACTTCCGTTCTGAGACGAAAGGTCTGACAAGAAAGATCTGCTGAGGGAGGTGTCTCCAGGCCTGCAGCCATACCCGTCTCCGGTCTGGACATAACTTGTATTGTTGCTGCCCCCCGCCGGCGGTTTTACGTACTGCTCTTACACTCTTATAGTAGGCTACTCTCACACAATACCAAGAGCATTGAGAAAATAAAATGCAACACTGCTTTTACAGCTGTTCCCTCTGCAGGTCCAAGGAAGTTCCAAAACCACATGGGGTCTAATAATGGTGTGCCATCCATGTGGATCTCCAAAGAAAAAATAACACACATCCTCTGTTATTTCATTTTGGTGCTGAGCCAAAACTTTTGATAGCTCCAAGTTTATTCTTGACGACAAGCAAAAAATAGACATTTCGACCCTTTTTGGTCTTCTTCGGTATCATACTAAGATTTGACCGTGATATGAGGTCAGCATGACGAGAAATAATTCTAGTGCTGGGTTAAAGGAGCAGACAGGTATTGTGCTTAGTGTTGATAGTAGCTATGAATTTCACACAGTTTGGAGATAGTGGAAAAATGAAAGATTATCATTACACAGGTCTAGTAGGCCTACATCACTTTGATCCATATACTTACAATGGGGGTACTTTCCTTGCTGTTGCCGGAGAAGACTTCGCCATCGTTGCTTATGGACCCCCGACTTAGCGAAAGCTATTAGATTCATAGTCGTGACTCTCCCAAATCCTATAAGTTAACACCCTCTACTGTCATGGCCTGCTGGGTTCCACGGTGACTGCCTGACTCGAAGCCCGGCTAAAGCTGTACAAGCACTCGAACAACAAGACGATGACCAGCGGGGCCATAGCAGCCATGCTGTCCACCTTCCTGTATGGCAGTGGTTCTCAACCTTTTCAGGACGTGACCCCCAAAATAATCATATTTCAACTGGAGACCCTCCCACCCTGACAAGCACTAAGAGTTGAGGAATTACATTTTGTAATTATATATTACAAAAATATTTTGGTTCGAGGGTCCGGACCCACAGGTTGAGAACCACTGCTGTATAGCAGGAGGTTCTTCCAACTAGTATGTGTAGAACACCATTGGAGGCCTGGACGAGGAGGGCACAGGAGCAATCTACGGTACAAGGCTGCAGGATCGGGCAGTGCCATGCTACAGCCACTGCTGGACAACCAGATTGGTTTGAAGAACCAGGAAGGTGTGCAGCATGTTCCGCTGACCCTGGACAAGGCAATCCGGTTGGTCAAAGATGTGTTCATTTCAGCCGCAGAGAGAGACTGTTACACTGGAGATGCTCTTAGGATCTCTATCGTCACCAACGAGGGCATCCAGGAAGACACTGTCCCACTGAGGAAGGACTGAGGAAAGACTCAAGTTCTTTCTGTGGTGCATAATATGCATTCTTGCGTCCATCTGTCCATCCATTCAAGACCATTGTCCATTGCTGATCCCACAACCAGCAACAAATGTCTTATGGACGCTGCCCTTATAGGCCAAGGAAGTAAATCCCTCAAAAGTTATGACATATTGTGATCTTTGAGCGCTGCTCCTGGAAGGAGCTCCGCTAAGGGTCACATTGGCCAAGCTTTGCGGGACACGCAGCTTGGCCTATCTAGTCTACATCTTGGCACAAAGCGGACAAAGTTTGTTGTACGCCCAGGGTCACATTGGCAAAGCTTTGCAGGACGCTTAATGAAATGAACTCATAAATAGCACCGCTCACTTCACACTAGGCATGATTTTTGAGCGGTGCAAAGTGCAAACCGCTCATACGTTTCACTCTATGTCTGTCAGCCAAAATAATTAGCCTCCATGTATGGAGATCCATGCTTCTACACATAAAGTAACTGACGTCATCACGGGCAGAACGGCCCATACAAAGAGATTTATTTGCAAGTGTGTCAACCAAAAAAATAAGCCAAAAAGATTATCCATGATCTTTACAGCAAATGAAATAAGCACCAGAATTATATTTGGTCTGGTAGAAAGTACAGCTTGTTATTCACTCACTCCAAAATACACAAGCAATCAGCAGCAGAGATGTTATGAAGGGTTCAATTTATAGATGCAAAAACAGTGGGGACTTTCTTTGAACATGGTCCGTATAATTCTTAGTACATCAATTAGCAAAAATAGACGATCTACAATCTCACGTGTTGTATTGTGAGGCCTCGTGACAAATTTTGAAAGTTTGCCCAGAAGGTTTTATTTTTAATTTAATTATGAAATTCTCAAACATAAATAAATATCAATCATAGAAACTCCATAACTTTGCTTATGTTTTTATTTTTATATATAAAATAAACATGAGCAAAGGAACTGTTTGGAATAATAACGTGTTCCTTCCACGTGCTACGTCCATACCGGGGGAAATCCCCCCTGCCAGGTGAAAAGAAACAACTTGAACTACTCATGCATTGAAGGAAGCATGAGGTCAGTCCGTTGTCTCCCCAGGCACGGCAGAGGGAGAGCAGAGCCCAGGGTTACATAGCTTAGGCAATTGGCACTGGGTGAAAAAATGGGTTACAAAATCGTGGGATAAAAATGATAAAAAAAAGAAAAAGAAATAAACATGAGCAAAGATTTGTGTCAACTAATGACGTTTTCAACACTTTACTACAACATTTTATTCAGTACTAGGTTTAAGCCTCTATAGGTAACTGCACTTTCACTTGTGGAAATCTTTCTTCTTTCTTTTTTACCAAATAATTTCACAAACAAACACATGAGTGCAATGGAATTCTGGTGACTTGATGGTTAACAGAATGTCCTCGGGGGAGACAAAAATCTTGGCTGTATTTTATGCCACCTGCCTCTTTTACAGATGCAGTTAATTCTTCAATCGACCTGTTGGAGTGAGAGAAAACATGATATATATTTAACAGCATCATTACCCACCATCTTCAATTGCCTCAGGCTCTGTGACTTTCCCAGGGTCCTTGGAGAGGTAAAGATTGGTCATGTACAGTAAGCCTTCAGGTAGCCAATGGGTCTCTTCCCATCTCAAGCATAATCCCTGTATGATCAAATCTGATGGAACAAAGACCATTTTTTAAATGAAACAGTCAATCTGCTTTGATAAATGATGTTTATGCAACACATACTCCCAACTTGTCAAATACAACCCTTGGTCATGCATGTCCCACATTTGACTCAAATTTGGGCATGATTGTTACTGTACTCAGGACACATGATGATGATGAATACCTATACTATCCCACGGGGGAAATTCAGATATCGCAGCCCAACCCAGCTGCTTTTTTTATCAGCTTTGACCCAGCTGAACTCAACCCAGTGATGCCCACAAGGAGCGCAAGGGGGAAGGGGAGCAGTGGTACAGTAGCTGGAGTGGGGAATCGTACCTGCGACCTCTGGGGCCTCCGGAGTCCTGGGTGTGGACACTAACCACTCAGCCACCACTGCACATGCACACATGTACCTGTAACATTTTTCATGAAGGCCTTTACACATGCAATACTGTTGCTAACTTGCTATTCTTTGTCTAGACCTTTCTTGATTTCCATATTTCTATATTATTAATGATAATATTATTATTGTTGTTATAATTGTTGTTATTAATATTATTGTTGATTTCAAAGTCT